>NW_027331923.1:3911022-4211022 GCF_048418815.1 Hemitrygon akajei
CAAATGGAAAAACAATAGAAACGGCCAGGGTTTTATTTCCCAATTCTCCGCACCACACTCCAGTCCAGATGGTGGTGGCATCAGCGCCTTGAAGTGGGAGTGTCGACAGTCGTTTGTCCAAATCCCGCCCTATTTCTTCACGTTAGCCCATCATTCAAGGGACTGCGGAGATTGCTGTGATAATATTGGAATAGCCTATAGCATCGTACTATACGCCGCCGACATGGTGGAACGTCGGACTGTGAGGATGGCAGAAAGGAATGGAAATAGATGCAAATATCCACTGACCAATGGGTTTGCGTCTTCCGGAACAGTTCTTCGACTGACATCTTCCCGGTTCAATGAGTTACTGGTCCTGCAGGACGGTGCTTTGTCCCACCCCATACTCAAACAATGCTGATATCCCATAGCTGCCGGATGATTGGATAATCGGCCTGGTAATAACACCTGGGAAATCAGGAGGTGAACGTGAGGGGCTGGACACAGACTGGAAACACTGCGGCCGCCTCCGGCTTTACTCAGGACGCGGATTTATTAATGAACCGAAGCACAGCGTGACGAGATATTTCACCGCGCTGATCACCTGCTCCCTGAATTTTAACTGAGTCACCGCGTAAATAAATGTGTTCGTGCAGCAGCTGAAATTGCTCAGCAAAGCCCCGACGTAGTGAAAGATCCATTCAGAACCATTGAAATTGAATCCTTTTCCTGAGACCTGATAATATACGACATTTAAAAACCGTGTCATCCACAGGAGGATGAAGCTGCCGGAGAGGGTGAAGAGTAAAACCACAGACCTCCTCCTGCTCTCCATCTCCGGGTCACTGCGGTTCTCCCCCTTGCTCTGACCCTTCAGCCCCTTACGGACCCGACTGGCCACTAAAATGTGTCTGACTGTCAGAGCGTTGAGCAGCAGGATCACAGCGAAAGGGAGGAACGGGGTGAAAACCGCATCGAGCAAGTCATATACCACCCACCCGGGGTCAGTGAAAACATTGTCCACGAGATCACAGAGCCACGGTACATTGTCGATTATCACTCTGGGTTCCAGCGTGAAGTATCGGGGAACGTTTCTCAGACAAAACAGTACGCCGGTTGTTGTTAGAACCACAGCCGCAGTTTTCCCGGTGCAATATTTTGTTTTCAGTTTCTGGCAGCAAATGGCGACAAACCGGTCAAAGGTGAAAGTGACGGTGAACCAGACAGAACAGTGTGTGGCTGCGAACCTCAGTACCTCGGTAACACTGCACACAGGGGTGATGCTCAGAAAACTCCACCGGAAATAATACCAACTGATTTCAAAAAAAATGATCTCGGTAACAACCGTCAGCAGATCGGCCGCTGCCATGGCCACCAGGTAGCGAGTGGTGCAGGTGCAGAGGCCGCACTTTCCCCGGGACAGGATCACAATCGCCAATAAATTTACTGGAGAGCGAGAGAGAAAGAACAGACACTGTACATTACTGAACACATTCTGCGGAAATTAACAACGGATCGGTTTTCATCTGAAGATCAGGAGTACTAGAGTCTGTGAACCGTTGCTAATTCAACATCAGACAGAGGTCACACTGTCTCTAACTTGCCCTCTTCAGTGTGGAGTTAAAGCGCTGTGTAGGCAAACGTCGGCGATAAAAACGAACTGCACGATCAACACAATCAGTGCTGATCCCGATTCCAGTCGCTGATGGAGCCAGTTTCACTGATTTAACCGTGACTGACCAGGCCTCTGGAAACTCAGCATCTGACGGGGCCGAGAAGCGAAACAGAAGGGAGCAACGCACATAAAATACTGGAGGAACTCAGCAGGTCAGGCAGTTTCCATGGAATTGAACACACTCTAGTTTCGGTCCGAGATCCCTCGTCCGGACGAAGCGGGGCCCCGATTCCCGACGGGTCTCAGAGGGAAAGCAGAAACAAGCTAGTAACCTGAGGCTGAGTTAATGGATTAATTCTACAGCGCAGTTCAGTTCGATATCACACGTTAGCAGATCCGTCAACACTGCTTCAGGTGATCAGACCAAATCATTGACCAACAGACAGTAGGATCGGTCTGTGACAGACTTCGTAACGAGACGTAAAACACAGGACCAGGGGTTCTCTCTGATCAATCACTCAGGAACTGGGAACTTCACGATGTAAAACCCTCCGAGGTACAAATTCCCTGGAAGGTGCTGCCCCCAGCACTGGGAAAATTCCCATTTAAACCCACCCTGTCACACCTTTCTATGGAGCTGCCTGTACCCAGCAACGGGACTGCTCTGGAAAAGGCTCCACTGAAATCCTCCCCGTCACACCCTCCCGGAGAGCTGCTTGTCCCCAGCACTGGAGCAACTCTGTACAACGTCCCGTTAAAGGCAAGAACAACGTTCGAGTCGGTCCCGTGAGTTAGAGGAGAGGCAGAGGTTTAGTTCCGCTTGTCGTTAAATATAAAATATCAGAATATGGAACTGACAGGATCGATACCTCTGACGGAGATGTACACAGTGATCATCAAGTTAAAAGCTTGTTAAATGATCATAAACAGCATCACACCAGTAAACACTCAGAAATACCGAACATGTATTGCTCTGCTCACTCACCAGGAACTCCAACGAGGGCTATGAACACGAACAATATTTTCTGCACACTCAGGTACCTGTGGACAATTGAGGACATTGTCTCTGTCCAATGATCCGTCTGTGCCACAGGTGATCTCTCGGAATGACATGTCGAGGCAGCACTTGCCTGGGGTTTTTAAAACCATTTAGCGACTCCACAGGGACAGGTTTCAACAGATTTAAAAATAAAGATTTTTTAATTATTTACAAATCATTTACGCCAGACTCGTGAAATCTCCGCGGTGACAGAATGTGATTAAATTAAAGATTTAATATTTAGACCATTGGTAGGAGATAGGTTGTCCCAACAAAGGTGACTGAACCTGACAGGTATCTTATCAATTATTTGTGCTCCACTGTAAATATGAACTTCAAAGGAACCTATCACAGCGGTGCGGACATGGCCAGAGTGCGCAGCGAGAGACACTGAAGCAGTTCGATAGTGCACAGACTTTAACGCGAACAATGTCAAAGGGAAAAGCAAACAAAAACGCTCGGCCAAACAGGCCGTGAACTAAAACTCTCAAATGGAAAATGAAGCCGACACTGCGGCTGAAAAGAACAAGTGAGAATTAAACGAAGACCGCTAGTCTTCAGATTCAGGTGACTCAACAGTCCAATTTCACAGTCAAGGCGGAAAGGGAAGTGTTGCTGTGTCCCAGGTTCAAGTCCGGACAAAAACTACGACGGGACGAATGTAGTTAAATACGATCACAATGAAATAATAATTGGCTGCCACGTGCATATTCGCGAGCGCAATTGCCGAATCTGCCGCGCTGCTGAATCCGTGGTTGTGACAGAAGCATTTGTCAGACACTGAATATTGAAGTAAATTATGTCATTGTAGCTTGTGAAATTGTACTGAATCACCTACTGTTGCCATTCTCCTCAAGAATATAAACTCTCGATGTAGTCTGTGCTTGGCTCACTCTAATGAGAGAGTCTGCAATAAAATGTCTGTCTGTGGCGATGAATAAACACTTTCATATTGAAGAAACCCTCCAGTTTCCTCAGTGACAGCCCCAGGCAGAACATCAGGGGACTCGTCCAGGTCCACCCCTAACCCTAATGCATGGCCATCAAACTCAGCAGTCTAGTGGTAGGGGTGAGTGTGTTCTAATCATCTCACCCCGTATGTGTCAAAGAGCTGTGGATAGTGTGGAGGGCTGTCAGAGGTTACAGCGGCACATTGATAGGATGCGAAACTGGGCTGAGAAGTGGCAGATCGAGTTCAAACCAGTTAGGTGTGAGGTGGTTCATTTCATTAGGTCAAGTATGATGGCGGATAGAGAATTAATTGTAAGACTGTTGACAGTGTGGAGGATCAGCGGGATCTTGGCATCTGATTCATAGGACACTCGAAGCTGCTCCGCAGTTTGACTCTGTGGTTAAGAAGGCAAGTGGTGCATTGACCTTAATCATCCGTGAGACTGAGTTTAGGAACGGTGAGGTGATGTTGCAGCTATATAGGACCCTGACCAGACCCAACCTGGAGGACTGTGCTCAGTTCTGGTCGCCTCACTAGAGGAAGGACGTGGAAACCATAGAAAGGGTGCAGAGGAGATTCACAAGGATGTTGCCTGGATTGGGGATCATTCCTTATGAGCGTAGGTTGAGTGAACTCGGCCTTTACTCCTTGGAGCGACAGAGAATGAGAGGTGATCTGATAGAGGTGTATAAGAGGATAAGAGGTACTGATCGTGTGGATAATCAGAGTCTTTTACCTGGGCTGAAATGGCTAGCACGAGAGGGCACAGTTTCAAGGTGCTTGGAAGAAGGCATAGGTCAGGGACAGGTTGTTTTACGCAGAGAGTGGTGAGAGCGTGGAACAGGTTACCGGCGACGGTGGTGGAGGCGGAAACGATCGGGTCTCATAAGATTCTCCTGGTTGGGTCAGAGAGCTTAGAAGAATAGAGGACTAGGTAGTTTCTTTGATAAGGACATGTTCGGCACAGCTTTGTGGGCCGAAGTGCCTGTGTTGTGCTGTACAGTTTTCTATGTTTCTTTTCCATGTTCTCCGGACGGTGAAGACAGTGTAGTTGTGTGTGTGTGTGTGTGTGTGTGTGTGTGTGTGTGTGTGTGTGTGTGTGTGTGTGTGTGTGTGTGTGTGTGTGTGTGTGTGTGTTACTGTTTCTCTGAGGCAATGTGTGGCTAACCCATTGTCTCCGCCTGACCCTGCCTGAATGAACATTTGTCCGTAGACTTCGAGTTTACTTTATCCCCTTGGTTCGGTCCCTTCCCATCTGTGTCCACAAACTGAACATGCTCTCGAACTCTCCTTTCAAACATCTCACAAAAATGGCTGCGTGAACCATAAAATATATAAGAACAGAGGTCAAAATTCAAAATACCTTCATGATTAATGTATGAGCAAATGAAACCATCTTGACGTATATAAAAGCTGGATGAACTCAGCAGGTCGGGCGGCATCCGTTGAAAGGAGCAGTCTACGAAGGGTCAAGCCGAAGGGTCATGTCGAAGGTTCTCGACCCGAAGCGTTGACTGCTCCTTTCAACCGATGCTGCCCGGCCTGCTGAGTTCATCCAGCTTTTATATACGTCTTGATCTGACCACAGCATCTGCAGTGTACTTTGTGAGACAATCTTGAGTTTTGTCACGTATCCGACTCAGCAGACACCCCCACATGCACATTGGATTATCCCAGAGCAAGTATCATTTCAAATAGTTCACAGAACGGCTGCGTCCGCCTGAGTAAATGGCAAGAAACAATTTCAGTCCAAACTGCATTTATTACTGAAGTATCTATGACTAATACAAGTTCGAGAGTTGTCACACCTCCACATCCTGACAACCCCGAAATACGGGCGCACCACCAAATCCATGACATCGCTCCCAAACCACTGATTCTCCAAAATCCGCGTGCACCCTCAAATCCGCACTCTTCGCCAAATCTCTGCACACCCAAATCCGCACGTTAACCCAAATTCGTTTGTACCCCAAAACTCGTGTGCACACCCAGGTCAGTGTGTGCCCCACATCTTCCAAATCTCCGAATCCGCCTGCACACCAACATTCGCTGGTAAAAAGCTATTTCTGTGCACAGTACATCCCCAAATCCCTGTACATCCTATATTCTCTAAAACACCCCTAATTCAGCGCATATTCTCAATTCCGTCTGCACCCCCAATCCGTGCCTGACCCTGCCGCATGCAAATTCGATGATCCCATCGCAATCGTTTCATACAGTTCACAAAATGGCTGTCTGCATTAAATAAAACAGGACAGAGCTCAAAGATCATATTGGATTTATTATTAATTTTGTTTTTAAACGGAACACGTCACGTGCAGTGAAGCTGATAAGGCCACCTTCATTACTACTCCTTAACTGCAGCCAGTCAGCAAATCTTCTATCCATGATATCATATTCTTTTTCTCTATCCTACCTGTTATTTCCTCAAAGAATTCAACTGATTTACCAGGCAAGAATTCCAACAGATCAGATCCTTCAGGCACGATTTCCCTTAAACAATCTGTGCTGCTCGGCCTACTTTGACATGTGCCTCCAAGTACCCTGAAATCACATCTTTGATCATGGACTCCAACACTTACCAACCTAACTGACCTGAGTGACGCTAACTCACCTATAATTTTCTTTCTTTTGCCCCCCCCCCCTTAAAGAGTGGAGGGACATTCGCCATTTTCCAGTCTTCTGCAACAATTCCATAATTTAGTGACTCTGGATCAGTCATTGATATAAACTCAACAATCTCTTCTGCTGCCAGGTGACCTATCTACCTTCAAACCTTTCAGCTTCCCAAATACCTTCTTATTAGTAAAGGCAGCTCACACATTTCTACTGTCTGATATTCCGATGTTCAGGTGTTCTGCTGCTGTCTACCATGGTGGAGACCGACGCAAAATAACATTGACTTGATCTGCTATTTTTTGTTCTGCTCTGCTCCCTCTCCAGCAGCATTTTACAGTTGTCTGGTATCCACTTTACCTCTCTTGTACGCTTTGTGAGGAATATCTGAAAAAGGGGATTTCTGGTTTCCTCTTTTATGTTACTGCCTAGATTACCCTGACATTCATCGTTTCTGTCCTCACTGCTTTGTTTTCTTTGCATTCCGCATTGAGATGGCTGAGAGCGTTATGACGCGGCACGGCCCAGAACCAGAGGCGTGGAATGACCTGAGATTCAGGAGGTTGAAGTACTAGGACAGGCTGAAAATGTCAGGATGTTGAGGCTGGAGGACAGGACAGGTAAGTTCAGATCACAGCACTGCGGGGTTTCCTTGTCTCTGCGCTGGTCTGCAATAAACGGGCTCCTGAATCGGCTGCAGTGAAGACTGGTTCTGTGGCTTTAGAGTCACGATCGAGCACTTCAGTTCAATATGTTATGTGCTGACTTTTGTTGTCTGCAGGATCTGTTTCTTTTTTCTGTACATCGGGTGTTTGGCGGTCTTCTTTCTTTAATAAGTTCTATGAGATTTCTTTGTTTTGTGGCTGCCGGTATGGAGACGAGTCTCAAAGTTGTATGCAGTATATATACATTGATAATTAATGTACTTTGAACTTCTGAACGTCGATACTGTTGAGTTATAAAAGCTTTCCATTCCTCTAGCTTTCTACAAATAGTTGCTATATTCTATGCCCCTTCTTTTGCTTTGCCTCATCCTCCCTTTAAAATACTTCTTCTTCGGGATGTATCTATCCTGCGCCTTCTGAATTTCTTGCAGAAGGCGTAGCATTGACCATAGAACCATAGAACCATAGAACATTACAGCACATAAACAGGACTTTCGGCCCTTCTTGGTTGTGCTGAACCATTTTTCTGCCTAGTCCCACTGACCTGCACCTCGCCCATATACCTCCATACACATCTCATCCATGTACTAGTCCAAGTTTGACGCAGAGGTACAACGATATCTTCTGTAGAGACAGGTAAACAGAATGAAAGCATCCAGTCGGAACCTGTCGTTATTAGGAAAGTACTGAATAGAACACTTGGAAGGTCTTTTTAAAACATCAATTGTTTGAAAAGCTTGAGTAGTGTATACTTCTGGTGCCACACGACAGAAGATGTTTAATTGCTCTGGAGATTCACCAGAATGTGTGGTATGGACTGAGGTACAAGGAGAGACCGCATTGGTGGGAACAATGTTCTCCTAGAACATCCAACGTTGAGCGGTGATCTTAACGTAGACAAGGAACATGAGGTGCATCGATAATGTAAATGGAGACCGCCTTTTCAAGCACGAGGGGGCGGTTGTAAAACTCAGGGGCATAGATTTTCCGTAAGAGGAGAAAGACTAAAAGGGGACATTTTATCCACAGACAATGATGGGGATGTGGAAGGAGCGACTATAGAAAGTGGTAGGGTTGGGTACAGCTAGAGGGTTTAAAGGATTTCTTTACAGGCTAATAGATAGTACCTGCTCAGAGGGTTATGGGCTAGACGCAGGCAAATGGGATGAATTCAAGTGGGCAGGGACCATTTGGAAGGAACCACACTTTCTGTTCATTGGTACTCTGTGATTCCAGACAGAGGTTTGAATGACAAGGAGAGTTTTAAGAAGAAGAGTGTGAGGTTTCGAGGGGATCTGAGGAATAATTGCCTCTGAAGGTTACCATCTGGAACATAATGACGGAGGGGATGGTGCAAGCAGGTATTTTTAGACCATCTCTATGAACATTTGAATCACCAAGGAAGAGCAGGCAACCGAACAAACGTTGAATTGGAGAAGGAAGATAACTGGCATATACATGTAAGGGTCTGATATCAACTGCTAAGGCTAATAAAATGGCTTCTTGTCACGTTAACTGCTGAGGTAATTGGTTCTGGGTAGCAGCAAGTTTGACGGGATTAAGGGACTTTGGAATTCAGTTGCTAACCAATGGGCGAGTTGTGATACTTTCCTGTCTCTGTGAAAGCTGTTGGTTAACGCGGGATTTGGGCAGAATGTGAGAGGGTAATGAGGAGAGGAGACACGACGTGAGGATTCGGTGAGCTGCCTGACCCCTTGGGCTCGATGCGGGAGCGGAAGTCGACGATAGTCGAAGGTGGACCTGTGATGGGAAACCCTGATCTCCAACGAAGTGTGTACCAACCGTTTATTCAAATTCTTGCGGCCTTTTATTTTATATTTTGTTCTCTACTAGTCTCATAGACAAATTAAGAGTAATAAAACCTTGCTTGTTTAACCGCATACTGAGTACTGTTCGATATTTCGGGGGGCTGATTTTACATAGGGGACACTTCACGCCGCATCCACCCAAACGAGAGTTCTAAAGTTTGGCCGAGCAGGGAGGTCATCACCCCGAGGTCATGCCACGAGGCGAAGCGAGTGTTACAATGTGGGGGCTCGTCCGGGGATTGATTCTGTGGGATGCTGTATGATCGCCCTGTGCAAATCAGTGCTGCTGTGAGATTGTGGTTAGTAAACGGTGTCTCTGTGGGACTGCAGTTAGTAATGTCTCTCTGTGAGATTGCGGTTAGTAAACGGTGTCTCTGTGGGATTGCGGTTAGTAATGTGTGTCTCTGCGAGAATGTGGTTAGTAATGTGTCTGTGAGATTACGGTTAGTAATGTGTCTCTGCGAGATTGCGGTTAGTAATGTGTGTCTCTGTGGGATTGCGGTTATTAATGTGTCTCTGTGGGATTACGGTTAGTAATGTGTGTCTCTGAGGGATTGCGGTTATTAATGTGTCTCTGTGGGATTGCGATTAGTAATGTGTGTCTCTGAGGGATTGCAGTTAGTAATGTGTGTCTCTGAGGGATTATGGTTATTAATGTGTCTCTGTGGGATTGCGGTTAGCAATGTGTGTCTCTGTGGGATTGCGGTTAGTAATGTGTGTCTCTGTGGGCAGCGGTTAGTAATGTGTGTCTCTAAGGGATTGCGGTTAGTAATGTGTGTCTCTGTGAGATTGCGGTTAGTAATGTGTGTCTCTGTGGTATTGCGGTTAGTAATGTGTCTCTGTGGGATTGCGGTTAGTAATGTGTGTCTCTGAGGGACTGCGGTTAGTAATGTGTGACTGTGGGACTGCGGTTAATAATGTGTCTCTGTGGGATTGTGGTTAGTAATGTGTGTCTGTGTGGGATTGATGTTAGTAATTTGAGACTCTGCGGGACAGCGGTTAGTAATGTGTGTCTCTGAGGGATTGCGGTTAGTAATGTGTGTGTCTGTGGGGCTCTGGTTAGTAATGTGTGTCTCTGAGGGATTGCGGTTAGTAATGTGTGTCTCTGTGGGGCTGCGGTTAGTAATGTGTGTCTCTGAGGGTTTGCGGTCAGTAATGTGTGTCTCTGAGGGATTGCGGTCAGTAATGTGTGACTCTGTGGGATTGCGGTTAGTAATGTGTGTCACTGTGGGATTGCGGTTAGTAATGTGTGACTCTGTGGGATTGCGGTTAGTAATGTGTGACTCTGTGGGATTGCGGTTAGTAATGTGTGTCTCTGTGGGATTGCGGTTAGTAATGTGTGACTCTGTGGGATTGCGGTCAGTAATGTGTGACTCTGTGGGATTGCGGTTAGTAATGTGTGTCTCCTTGAGATTGCGGTTAGTAATGTGTGTCTCTGTGGGATTGCGGTTAGTAATGTGTGACTCTGTGGGATTGCGGTTAGTAATGTGTGTCACTGTGAGATTGAGGTTAGTAATGTGTATCTGTGGGATTGTGGTTAGTAATGTGTGTCTGTGGGATTGTGGTTAGTAATGTCTCTCTGTGGGACTGCGGTTAGTAATGTGTGTCTCCTTGAGATTGCGGTTAGTAATGTGTGTCTCTGTGGGATTGCTGTTAGTAATGTGTGTCTCTGTGAGATTGTGGTTAGTAATGTGTGTCTGTGGGATTGTGGTTAGTAATGTGTCTCTGTGGGACTGCGGTTAGTAATGTGTGTCTCTGTGGGATTGCGTTTAGTAATGTGTGTCTCTGTGGGATTGCGCACAGTAACTTGTTGAGTGGGGTGAATATTCGTACCCTGGATGCAGTCTTAATTCGATTTTTGAATATAGTTAAAGCTGATGGTACAGTTGAAATCGTAGCGGGAAACTTTTGTTAAAATGGCGGGCTCAGACCTCGTTTTATTGCAGGCTAGTGCTGACGTCACGGGGGTGGGACTGCCCGTGACTATTGGTGCCCCAGGTGAGGCTGGGCCATGGTCTGTCAATACTGTCAGGAGTGGGGGGAAAGAGTAGTGTGGATTTGGAATGTCTAATTACTCCTCGTCTCCCAGTGAAGGGTGAAAATTCTGAGGTAGTATCCGCCATTGTTTCTCTGACGATTAAGTGTTCCAGCTATGGCAGGCTCCGCCTGTTGTTTGGAATAATGCTCACCCCTGAAGGGGCGGAGGCGTATGAGAAGTGGGCGGAACGGACCCCTCAGTTGATAGATGAGTGGCAGTTCTCGGTTGGGGAAAAACGACAGGGATGGTTGAATGTTTGGATAGGCGGGCAGCTGACGTTGTTAGAACAGTCAGGTTCAATTACCCCGTAGTGAAAGCTGCCAGTTACCTGCAGCGCGGTACAAGGCGTTTGGTTCAAATGGGAGCAAAATGCAGCTCGGGGTGAGGTTTCAAATGATAAGTCCGGATAATGGGGAACAAAAAGACCCTTTTCCTGAAGCCTTCGTGGGACCACGCTCCACTGTGTCGTCACGGATAGATGGAAGCTGTGCTTAATTCATCTTCGACACTAGGTCCAGGTCAAGTTACTGTACTGTTGGTTTGTGGAGGTACGGCTGTGTGTGGACTATAGGACACTGAACCGGCGCACGGTTCCTGACCAGTATACGGCTCTGAGGGTGGAAGACGAGCTGGCCTGTCTGAGAGGTGCGAAGTGATTAAACGTGTTGGATCAGAGGAGTGGATGTTGCCAGACCCGATGAGTGAGGCCGACAAAGAGAAGACGGCAATGATTTGTCCCATCGTGTTCTTCGAGTCCGAAAAAATGCCCCTGGGAATATCCGGGCCCCTGCAACCTTCCCGCGGGACGTGGAGAAGACGGTGGGGGATGGGGACTTGCTTGACGTCTTGGTGTATTTGGATGATCTCCTATTCTTTGATTAAGTCTTGGAAAACGATGAAGCGAGGCTGTTGCAGGTGCGACTAGGAGCTGAGGAGTTAAAACTTTCCCTGGACAAGTGTCAGGTCTGCCAAAGGTCCCAGTCTGTGAGTGTTCTGCGCTCGTTCACGGAGTTCTGCGTTTCCTTATTGGAGATTCTCGAGCGGCTACGCTAAAGTGAGAAACCTCTTAAATCCGCTTCTGTGTGGCTACCTTCCCTTGTTGGGGGAAAAAGGGAAGGGGGAGAAAGGACTGGAGGCTGCAGAATATTTAAACGCGTCGGAGCTCTTAGGGCAGATGTGGACTGTAAAATGTGAGGAAGCTTTTCGGTCGCTAAAGGGGTTGTTGATCCAAGCGCCGATGCCGGCTTCGGCGGACAGTTTAGACGGGTTAGTGGCGTCCCGTATCAGGATCAGGGCACCAGGTTGAGACCCGTGTAGTTTGTATGTCGAAGTTTGTTGCCCTCCGAGAGAATTTATCCCCCGTACCAGCTGAACTTCCTGGCGTTGAAATGGGCGGCAGTGGAGACTGAGAAACAGAATTCAGAGCAGAAATGCGGTCACTTACTGATGAATTTGTCCAGAAAGATGAAACGATAACCAACCATCGAAAGGATGAGCAGAAACTGGAGAAAATGATCCAGAACTCGCAACTCGCTATCAAGTTGGGGAAGACAAAGAACGCTGCCTGTCTGAGGCCAACTGCAAACTGAGAGCACAGAGAGGGGAGTCTGAATGCACTTCAGAGGCGAAGCAATTTCGGACAGACCTCCAAAGAGGGAAGCGGAGGCTCGACGGAGACATGAAGAGGACTATTGATGGACTAAATGAAATGGAAAACTGAAAGTTGGCCAGGAATAAATCATTAAGAAGAAAGAGCTGGAGATAAGATCAGTGAGCACTAAACAGGAGGAGGAACAATCTTTAACTGTTACTCTTCAGAGGAAGATTATGGAATATTACGCCCGGTTTGAAGAACTGCAGGAGGAGAAGAATACGGATTCGATGGATGATGAGATGGGGATGTGGTGCATGCCACCTTTCACTAACTTCCCTTTGATTGAGGGAGAGGCTCCTGGCCCTTCTCCCACTAAAGTCAGGTGAGTTGCGTGGGGGTGGGGGGGGGGAGGGGGTTGTGGAGGTGTTCCAGCTGTCGGCAGCCTGGGTTACTGCAGAAGAGACAGCGGGACCTCGACACGGACAGGAGGCTCCGAGTTGCAGGGGCCATGACATGATGGATAGATTGATAGATCATTCGTCAAGCAGAGCCGAAGTATCCCCAGGAGTGTGCGACACTAAAGGGTTAAGTGAGGGAGTACGGAGTTCCCTGAGTATTAGCAAACTCACGCATAGGCTGCCCTATGAAGTGCTTGGGGAACAGTGTGTGGAGTCTACCAGTTGAGGAGTTGTGTCACTGTGTTCTTCACCTGGATTAGGTTTTGTGCTTGTTTAACCTGATCAATTAAAGGTAAAAAAAAAATAACCTTAAATAAGTCCTTAAGTTTCTTAGTAATTTTGACACCCAAGTAAGTAAAGTTGTCTTTGACCGATTTAGCTAGTAAATGTTTATAAATTGGAACTTTCATATTTAATGGGAATAGTTCACTCTTATTAAGATTCAGATTATAACCAGAAAAGCTACTAATCTGAGCAAGCAAAGATAAAACTGTAGAAATGGATCTCTCTGGATTGGGAATATAGAGTTACAAATCACCTGCGTATATGTCCCTTCTCCACGAGTAATACCGAAAATGTTAGATGAATCACGAATTGCAATGGCTGAAGGTTCCAAAGCAATGTCAAATAGTAAAGGACTACAAGGGCAACCTTGCCTAGTACCACGAAACAATTGCAAAAAGGGAGTTTTTTGATTGTTGGTAGATACCGAAGCTAAAGGAGTAATATATTAATTCAATCGACGATATAAATTTCGAACTAAAATTAAAATTCTTAAGCGTACTAAATAAATGTGACCATTCGACTCTATCAAACGCTTTTTCAGCGTCCAGAGAAATAACAGATTCTGGAATTCTAGGTGAAGGAGTATAAGCTATATTAATTAATGTCCTAATATTAATAGATAAATAACGGATTTTAATAAATCCAGTCTGGTCCCCAGAGACTACTTGAGGTAAAGATCTCCGATCTAGTGGCCAAAATTTTGGGAAAAAATCTGGAATCCACATTGAGCAGAAATATATACATATATGATGCACATTCAGTAGAAGCTTTGTCTTTTTTAAGAATTATGGAAACAGAGGCTTCGTAAAAAGATTGTTCTAATTTACCTATGATTAATGCATCCTTAAAAAATTTACATAACCAAGGGAAAGTAGGGAAAGATTTGAAAAATTCCGTTGTGTAACCGTCCCAACCAGGAGCTTTTCCTGAATCCATCGAAACAATAGCCTCTTTTATTTCATTTTCCTTAATAGCAGCATCTAATGTTAAACTTTCTTTGATTGATAACTCCGGAATATTCAATTTCCTTAAAAATTCATGCATTATGTTGGAGTCATCAGGAAATTCTTATTGATATAAAGAGTTGTAAAACTCTTGAAAAACTGTTTATCCCATCATGAGCAACCGTCAGAGTACCGTCTCGTTTACGGATCTTAATAATCTGACATTTAAATGAAGCAGTTTTCAATTGATTAGCCAGTAATCTACCAGATTTATCTCCATTTATATAAAACTGGGTCCTAGTTTTACTTAACTGATTTTCAGTCGAAGAGGATAATAATAAACTATCCTCCATTTGGGGTTCAAATCTCTTTTTTATAAAGCTCCTTACTCGGAGCCACAGAGTATATCTCATCAATTTCGTTAATCTTATCAACCAACGTGTGCATTTCAGTACTAATTCGCTTTTTTTTTTACGCTCCAGTGGAATATGAAATCATTTGCCCACGGATAAATGCTTTAAAAGTATTCCATAATATTCCACAGGAAATTTCATCTGGGATGTAGAAATCGCTAAATTTCTGAAGCTCTAGAGTCAATCATAAAGGATTTGATTAGAGAAGCCGATTTATTCGGGAATAGCGAGTTAGTCTTGGATCTATCCATCGAAGAATTTAAACAACAATTAAAATCCCACCCACTATTAACATATGATCATTTAAATTGGGAAGAAATGTAAATAAATGTTTCAAAAAATCAGGACAATCGACAGTTGGAGCATAAACGTTAACCACAACAACTTTTTGATTAGAAAGTAAGCTATTAAGAAGCAAAAATCTACCATGGGGATCTGAATTTGTTTCACAATGAATAAATGAGGTTGAGGACGAGGTCTATATTTTTATAGACCCCTCTCACCTTGATCTGGCAATTCGAATTGTACTGATGATTACTCCAAAACCTAAAGAACGTAAATTATCCTCTTTCCTCACATGAGTTTCTTGTGCAAAATATTAATATTATTCAAAGAGGAACCGGAAGTTACGACACTTCAGACATTTTTTAGTTTACAGTCAGCCCGTTTGAAACAGATAGATAGATAGATAGATAGATAGATAGATAGATAGATAGATAGATAGATAGATAGATAGATAGATAGATAGATAGATAGATACTTTATTCATCCCCATGGGGAAATTCAACTTTTTTTCCAATGTCCCATACACTTGCTGTAGCAAAACTAATTACATACAATACTTAACTCAGTAAAAAAATATGATATGCATCTAAATCACCGTCTCAAAAAGCATTAATAGCTTTTAAAAAGTTCTTAAGTCCTGGAGGTAGAATTGTAAAGCCTAATGGCATTGGGGAGTATTGACCTCTTCATCCTGTCTGAGGAGCATTGCATCGATAGTAAACTGTCACTGAAACTGCTTCTCTGTCTCTGGATGGTGCTATGTAGAGGATGTTCAGAGTTATCCATAATTGACCGTAGCCTACTCAGCGTCCTTCGTTCAGCTACCGATGTAAAACTCTCCAGTACTTTGCCCACGACAGAGCCCGCCTTCCTTACCAGCTTATTAAGACGTGAGGCGTCCCTCTTCTTAATGCTTCCTCCCCAACACGCCACCACAAAGAAGAGGGCGCTCTCCACAACTGACCTATAGAACATCTTCAGCATCTCACTACAGACATTGAATGACGCCAATCTTCTTAGGAAGTACATTCGACTCTGTGCCTTCCTGCACAAGGCATCTGTGTTGGCAGTCCAGTCAAGCTTCTCGTCTAACTGTACTCCCAGATACTTGTAGGTCTTAACCTGCTCCACACGTTCTCCATTAATGATCACTGGCTCCATATGGGGCCTAGATCTCCTAAAGTCCACCACCATCTCCTTGGTCTTGGTGATATTGAGACGCAGGTAGTTTGAGTTGCACCATATCACAAAGTCCTGTATCAGTTTCCTATACTCCTCCTCCTGTCCATTCCTGACACACCCCACTATGGCCGTGTCATCAGCGAACTTCTGCACATGGCAGGACTCTGAGTTATATTGGAATTCTGATGTGTACAGGGTGAACAGGACCGGAGAGAGTACGGTTCCCTGCGGCGCCCCTGTGCTGCTGACCACCGTGTCAGACCTACAGTCTCCCAACCGCACATACTGAGGTCTATCTGTCAAGTAGTCCACTATCCAATCCACCATGTGAGAGTCTACTCCCATCTCCGTTAGTTTGTGCCTTAAGATCTTGGGCTGGATGGTGTTAAAGGCACTAGAGAAGTCAAGGAATGTAATCCTCACAGCACAACTGACCCCCTCTAGGTGAGAGAGTGATTTGTGCAGCAAATACGTGATAGCATCCTCCACTCCCACCTTCTCCTTATATGCAAACTGAAGAGGATCTAAGCAAAAACCAAAAGAAGAATACTAAATGGTCCCCATTGTCTCTATCATTGGTTGGTCGAATCAATGCTGTATAGATGATTATTCTATCTAAATTTTTACACTTATTTCAAGCGTTACCAATTTTTACTAAATTCTTTTTAAACATTGTTGACTCCAAAATTTCTTCGTATATATGGCAGAATAAAAAATCCTAGATTAAGTAAACAATATTTACAGAAGTCTAAAAAGGAAGGTGGTCCGGCATTGCCGAACTTAAGATTTTACTATTGTGCAATTAATATTCGATATTTAATATTTTGGACAGAGGACCTGATAGCAATGCAGAGATCACAATGGGTAAATCTTGAATGTAAATCTGCACATGGTTTCTCATTGGTTTCTATTTTAGGGACCTCGCTTCCCTTTGTTCTTTTTATACTGAATAAACAAATGGTTAATCCAATAGTTAAATATATATTACGAATATAGTTTCCATTTCGTAAAGTTTTTGGTTTGAATAAGTTTATCTTATCTAGCCCTATTATATCTAATTTCCGTTTCCAACTCTCTGTTATGGATCAAGACTTTTTGATATGGAAAAAGAAGGTTATAACATGCTTTCGCATCTTATTCATGGATAACTGTTTAATGCCTTTCGAACATAATAAATATAAATATAATATAATAAATATAAATTTCCCAGATCCCATTTTCTTAGATACTTAGAAATTAGAAGCTTTTTGAATAATATGTTACAGACTTTTCCGAATTCATCCCCAAAGGATATCACGGGAACAAAATAGGTTTAAACCCTTATCAGAAGGGTTTATTAGCAACCATTTATGATATGATTATGAAAAGACAGCCAGATATATCAGACAAAATTAAGAATGAATGGGAAAAAGAACTTCAATTTTCCTTACCTACAGAGAAATGGGAAAATAATTTACATTTAGTTAACTCTTCTTCTATATGTGCTAAACACGCGTTGATACAATTTAAGGTGGTTCATAGGGCTCATATGTCTAAGGACAAATTGCTGGTTTTTACTCCCATATTAATCCTACCTGTGATAGATGTCATTCCGAAGTAGCCTCTTTGACTCATATATTTTGGTCTTGTCCTCTTTGGGAGAAATATTGGAAAGATATTTTTGGTATTCGTTCAACAGTGTTGAGTATTATTTTACACCCTCACTCTATTAGTGCAATTTGTGGCTTACCAATGGTGGATAATAGACATTTGTCCCTCATCGGCTCGTCGGATAACTGCATTTGCTACATTAATGATCAGAAGATCCATTTTATTTAACTGGAATGAGATTATTCCTCCAAATATATTCCAATGGTTTTCCTAAACTATATCTTGCTCAAATTTAGAGAAAATGAGAAGGGTTATTTTTGATCCTTCGATTAAATTTGAAGAAACTGCGAGACCATTCATTCAACACTTTCATATGAGTTAAATTGACCTTTCCCGAACCTCTTTTATTACCTTCAACTAATTGGATAGAGGAGCGGGGTTGCTGACACTACTGTTTATATCTGTTGTAATATAATAGCCCAGTTGTTTTTTTTCTCTCTCTATCAGTTTATTTTCAAGTTAGTTAGTTGTTTTTTTTATATATATTTATTTTAATTTTGGAGGGTTTTCTTTTCATTATAAATGCAGGATAAGTTTGGGAGATTTGGCACATTTGTGTTATTAATTGTTGATAACTGTATATACTGTTCTTTTAACTTTGTATTCCCAATCTCTCTGTATTTCTATTGTTACAACGTTTTTTTTTGAAAATCAATAAAAAGACATAAAACGAAAGAAAGGTTTTCTGTTTGCCAGGAAGGGTTGGCGAATTATCTTGACGTGACGAGGACATGACCAAATTTGTTGGGGAGAGTGTAAGCGGTTCTCTTTTATGTAACCGTTAAGGCTAATAAATTGGATTCTCTGTAGAGTTAATCTTAATAAGGTAGTGGGTTCTGTACAGCAGCATGTTTGGGTTATAACTGATAACGAGGCTTTGGAATTCAGTTACTAACCAATGGGCGAGATGTTATTCTTTCTTGTTTGTGTGAAAGCGGCTGGGTTTCGCCAGGGGAATGAAGAGGCGAGTCGCGAATTCAGGAGTTGGTGGGCTGCCCTCCGCGCTGCGGTGGGAGCTGGAGGTCGAAGGAGATCGAAGGAGCAATCAGCGAAGTGGAACCGTGAGCTCCAACGGTTGTGCACGAACTTTTTAAATAACTTCGTCGCGCTTTTTATTTGATATTTTGTTCTCTACTCTTCTCATAGTCAAAGCAAGAGTTATAAAACCTTACTTCATTAACCGCATATTGTGCACTGTTCGTTATTTCGGGGGACTGATTTGTCACAGGGGACATTTCACGCAGCATCCACCCAAACTAGAGTTCTGAAGTTTCTGCAGTTTAGCCGGGCTCGGAGTTTCAAACTTGAGATAATGCCACTAGGCATTCTTTACCGCAGACTCAGCTTATAAAATAATCCTCTGGATGTCTTGCATGAGGACTCCTATGTCCTTCAGCACCTCTAATGTTTGAACCTTGTTCCATTTAAATAATAGTCCTCACTATTGTTCCCTTTACCAAAATGCTTTGTCATACATTTTCCAACACTGTATTCCACCTGCCACAATTTTTGCCTATTGTTCCAACGTCTCTAAGTCCTGCTGCAAACACACCGCTTCCTCAGCACTACCTACCCCTTCAGCTATCTTCACATCATCCGCAAATTAGGTAGCAAACATTTCAATTCGGTTATCTAAATTATTGATAAACAATGCAAAGAGAAGTTGTCCCAATTCAGACCCCAAAGGAATACCACGGGTCACTGGCAGCCTCTGACCTGTCAGCCAATCCGCTATCCAGGCCAATATCTTTCCTGTAAAGCGATAGGATGTTATCTTGGTGAGCAGCCTAAAGTGTGGCCACGTACCAAACGCCGTCTGAAAATACAAGCAAATGACATTTCCTGCCTCTCCTTTGTCAATACCGCTTGTTAGTTCCTCAAACGCCTTCTGAAAATACAAGCAAATGACATTTCCTGCCTCTCCTTTGTCAATACCGCTTGTTAGTTCCTCAAACGCCTTCTGAAAATACAAGTAAATGACATTTCCTGCCTCTCCTTTGTCAATACTGCTTGTTAGTTCCTCAAACGCCTTCTGAAAATACAAGTAAATGGCATTTCCTGCCTCTCCTTTGTCAATACCGCTTGTTAGTTCCTCAAACGCCTTCCGAAAATACAAGTAAATGACATTTCCTGCCTCTCCTTTGTCAATACTGCTTGTTAGTTCCTCAAACGCCTTCTGAAAATACAAGTAAATGGCATTTCCTGCCTCTCCTTTGTCAATACCGCTTGTTAGTTCCTCAAACGCCTTCTGAAAATACAAGCAAATGACATTTCCTGCCTCTCCTTTGTCAATACCGCTTGTTAGTTCCTCAAACGCCTTCTGAAAATACAAGCAGATGACATTTCCTGCCTCTCCTTTGTCAATACCGCTTGTTAGTTCCTCAAACGCCTTCTGAAAATACAAGCAAATGACATTTCCTGCCTCTCCTTTGTCAATACTGCTTGTTAGTTCCTCAAACGCCGTCTGAAAATACAAGCAAATGACATTTCCTGCCTCTCCTTTGTCAATACCGCTTGTTAGTTCCTCAAACGCCTTCTGAAAATACAAGCAAATGACATTTCCTGCCTCTCCTTTGTCAATACCGCTTGTTAGTTCCTCAAACGCCTTCTGAAAATACAAGCAAATGGCATTTCCTGCCTCTCCTTTGTCAATACCGCTTGTTAGTTCCTCAAACGCCTTCTGAAAATACAAGCAAATGACATTTCCTGCCTCTCCTTTGTCAATACCGCTTGTTAGTTCCTCAAACGCCTTCTGAAAATACAAGCAAATGACATTTCCTGCCTCTCCTTTGTCAATACCGCTTGTTAGTTCCTCAAACGCCTTCTGAAAATACAAGCAAATGACATTTCCTGCCTCTCCTTTGTCAATACCGCTTGTTAGTTCCTCAAACGCCTTCTGAAAATACAAGCAAATGACATTTCCTGCCTCTCCTTTGTCAATACTGCTTGTTAGTTCCTCAAACGCCTTCTGAAAATACAAGCAAATGTCATTTCCTGCCTCTCCTTTGTCAATACCGCTTGTTAGTTCCTCAAACGCCTTCTGAAAATACAAGCAAATGACATTTCCTGCCTCTCCTTTGTCAATACTGCTTGTTAGTTCCTCAAACGCCGTCTGAAAATACAAGCAAATGACATTTCCTGCCTCTCCTTTGTCAATACCGCTTGTTAGTTCCTCAAACGCCTTCTGAAAATACAAGCAAATGACATTTCCTGCCTCTCCTTTGTCAATACCGCTTGTTAGTTCCTCAAACGCCTTCTGAAAATACAAGCAAATGACATTTCCTGCCTCTCCTTTGTCAATACCGCTTGTTAGTTCCTCAAACGCCTTCTGAAAATACAAGCAAATGACATTTCCTGCCTCTCCTTTGTCAATACCGCTTGTTAGTTCCTCAAACGCCTTCTGAAAATACAAGCAAATGACATTTCCTGCCTCTCCTTTGTCAATACCGCTTGTTAGTTCCTCAAACGCCTTCTGAAAATACAAGCAAATGACATTTCCTGCCTCTCCTTTGTCAATACCGCTTGTTAGTTCCTCAAACGCCTTCTGAAAATACAAGCAAATGACATTTCCTGCCTCTCCTTTGTCAATACCGCTTGTTAGTTCCTCAAACGCCTTCTGAAAATACAAGCAAATGACATTTCCTGCCTCTCCTTTGTCAATACCGCTTGTTAGTTCCTCAAACGCCTTCTGAAAATACAAGCAAATGACATTTCCTGCCTCTCCTTTGTCAATACCGCTTGTTAGTTCCTCAAACGCCTTCTGAAAATACAAGCAAATGACATTTCCTGCCTCTCCTTTGTCAATACTGCTTGTTAGTTCCTCAAACGCCTTCTGAAAATACAAGCAAATGACATTTCCTGCCTCTCCTTTGTCAATACTGCTTGTTAGTTCCTCAAACGCCTTCTGAAAATACAAGCAAATGACATTTCCTGCCTCTCCTTTGTCAATACCGCTTGTTAGTTCCTCAAACGCCTTCTGAAAATACAAGCAAATGACATTTCCTGCCTCTCCTTTGTCAATACTGCTTGTTAGTTCCTCAAACGCCTTCTGAAAATACAAGCAAATGACATTTCCTGCCTCTCCTTTGTCAATACCGCTTGTTAGTTCCTCAAACGCCTTCTGAAAATACAAGCAAATGACATTTCCTGCCTCTCCTTTGTCAATACTGCTTGTTAGTTCCTCAAACGCCTTCTGAAAATACAAGCAAATGACATTTCCTGCCTCTCCTTTGTCAATACTGCTTGTTAGTTCCTCAAACGCCTTCTGAAAATACAAGCAAATGACATTCACTTCCTCTCCTTTGTCAATACCGCTTGTTAGTTCCTCAAACGCCTTCTGAAAATACAAGCAAATGACATTCACTTCCTCTCCTTTGTCAATACTGCTTGTTAGTTCCTCAAACGCCTTCTGAAAATACAAGCAAATGACATTTCCTGCCTCTCCTTTGTCAATACTGCTTGTTAGTTCCTCAAAGAATTCTAACAGATTTGTCAAGGAAAATTTCCCTTCACAGAAATCATGCTGACTGTGACTTATTTTATCATTAGAACATAGAACATATAATAGTACCGCATATTACAGGCCCTTCGGCCCTCAATGTTGTGCCGACCATCAAAGCCTACCCCCATATAAACCCCCACCTTAAATTCCTCCATATACCTGTCTCGCAGTCTCTTAAAGTTCACTAGTGTATCTGCCTCCACAACGGACTCAGGCAGTGCGGTCCAAACACAAACCACTCTCTCAGTGAAAAACCTTCCTATAATATCCCCCTTGAACTTCCCTCCCCTTACCATAAATCCATGTCCTCTTGTACTGAGCAGTGGTGCCCTGGGGAAGAGGCGCTGTCTGTCCACTCTATTCCTCTTAATATCTTATATAGCTCTATCATGTCTCCTCTCATCCTCCTTCTCTCCAAAGAGTAAAGCCCTAGCTCCCTTAATCTCTGATCATAATCCATGCTCTCTAAACCAGGCAGCATCCTGGTAAATCTTCTTTATACCCTTTCCAATGTTTCCACATCCTTCCTATGCTGAGGCGAACAGAACTGGACACAGTACACCAAGGGGACAACATTCGCCTCCCTCCAATCCTCTGGTACCATTCCCGTGAACAACGAGGACATAAAGATCCTGGCCATAGGTTCAGCAATCTCTTGCCTCGTGAAGCAGCCTGGGGAATATTCCATCAGGCCCCGGAGACTTATCCGTCCTATTGTATTTTAACAACTCCAACACTTTCTCTCCATTAATATCAACATGCTCCAGAACATCAACCTCACTCATATTGTCCTTACCGTCATCAAATTCCCTCTCAGTGGTGAATACCAAAGAGAAGTATTCATCGAGGACCTCGCACACTTCCACAGCCTCCAGGCACATCTTCCAACTTTTATCTCTTATCGGTCCTACCTTCACTCCTGTCATCCTTTTGTTCTTCTGATAATTGAAGAATGCCTTGGGGTTTTCCTTTACCCTACTCACCAAGTCCTTCTCATGCCCCCTTCTTGCTCTTCTCAGCCCCTTCTTAAGCTCCTTTCTTGCTATCCTATATTCCTCAATAGACCCATCAGATCCTTGCTTCCTAAACCTCATGTATGCTGCCTTCTTTCACCTGACTAGATTTTCTACTTCACCACTTCACTTTTCCCATGGTTCCTTTACCCTACCATTCTTTATCTTCCTCAGCGTGACAAATTTATCCCTGACATTCTGTAAGAGATTCTTAAACATCGACCACATGTCCATAGTACATTTCCCTGCAAAAACATCATCCCAATTCACACCTGCAAGTTCTAGCCTATAGCGTTATAATTTTCTCAATTAAAAATTTTCCTGTCCTCTCTGATTTTATCCTGTTTCATGATAATGCTAAAGTTCAGCGAGCGGTGATCACTGTCCCCCAGATGCTCACCCACTGACAGATCTGTGACCTGACCTGGTTCGTTACCTAATACTAGATCTAGTGTGGCATTCCCCCTAGTCGGACTGTCAACATATTGTGACAAGAATCCATCTTGGACACACTTAAAAAACTCTGCCCCATCTAAATCCTTGGAATTAATCAAGTGCCAATCAATATTAGGGAAGTTAAAGTCACCCAGGATAACAACCCTGTTATTTTTGCACCTTTCCAAAATCTGCCTCCCAATCTGTTCCTCGGTATCTCTGCTGCGACCAGAGGGCCTATAGAATGACCCCAGTAGAGTAACTGCTCCCTTCCTGTTACTGACTTCCACCCATACTGACTCAAAAGAGGATCCTGCTACATTACCCATCCTTTCTTCAGCTGTACTAGTATCCCTGACCGGTAATGCCACCGCTCCTCCCACTCCCCCATCCCTTTTAAAGCATTGAAATCCAGGAATATTGATCATTCATTCCTGCCCTGGTGCCAGCCAAGTCTCCGTAATGGCCACTACATCATAATTCCATGTATGTATCCAAGCTCTCAGTTCATCACTTTTGTTCCTGATGCTTCTTGCTTTGAAATACACACACTTTACCCCTTCTACCTTACTACCTTTATACCCTTTATTCTGCTGCTCTTTCCTCAAAGCCTCTCTTAATGTTAGATCTGGCTTTACTCCATGCACTTCTTTCACTGCTCTATCTCTCCGGTTCCCATCCCCCTTGCAAATTAGTTTAAATCCTCCCGAACCATGCGAGCAAACCTACCAGCAAGGATATTGCTCCCCCTCGAGTTTAGGTGCAACCTATCCAATCAACCATGCATTCAACTGTCATCTCCTTCAATTCTTACCATCACTATCATGTAGCACTGGCAGCAATACGGAGAACGCCACCCTTGAGGTCCTGTTCTTCAGCCTTCTGCCTAGTTCCCGAAACTCACACTTCAGGACCTCATCCGTCTTCCTGCCTATGTCGTTGGTCCCAACATGTATCACGACTTCTGGTTGCTTTCCCTCTCGTACCAGGATGTCATGCACCCGGTCAGAGACATCCCGGACCCTGGCACCCGGGAGGCAACAAACCATGCGGGTTTCCTTCTCACGTCCACACAATCTCCTGTCTGCTCTCCTGACTATAGAGTCTCCAACGACGACAGCTCTCCTCATCTCCGTCCCATCCTTCTGCACCATAGGGTCGGACTCAGTGCCAGAGGCCCTGCCACCGTGGCTCACACCTGGCCGGTCGTCCTCACCAACAGCATCCAGGACGGTAGACATTATTCAGGGGAATGGATACAGGAGTGCTCTGCACTACCTGTCTACTCTCCTTCGCTTTCCCCTCTCGGATTGTCACCCAGTGACCTGCTTCCGGCAGTCTAGGCGTGACTTCCTCCCTGTAGCTCTCATCTATGACTGCCTCATTCTCCCTTATGAGCCGAAGGTCATCCAGTAGCTGCTCCAGATTCCTCACACGGTCTTCTAGATCGCCCAGCCGCAAGCTCTTCTGGCAGATGTGACTCTGCGGGAGAGGGGAGTTCCCCGAAGACTGCCACATTTTACAGGAGAGGCACATCACCGTCTCAGGAGGCATTGTAAAGACTAATTGGGAACAAGCTCGTCCTCCGTCTCTTCTCGTCGAAGCCTCTCGAGTCAAAGACTCAAATCTCACTCCTTCACTGGCCCACTCACTCACTGGCCGCTTTCCGCAGGCTCCAAGTACCTCGAAACCTCATCCTTAATAAAACTCCAACACTTTCCAAACATTAGGGCTCAGGCTAACTGGCCTCTTCTTTCCTTTCTTTTGACTTTATCTTTCTTAAAGAGTTGAGTGACAGGGTCCCAGTCCCCTGAGACCATGCAGGAACCAAGAGATTCTTGAAAGATCATCCGGTATCTCTTCAGCAACCTTTCTCAGGAATCTGGGATGCAGTCCATCTGGACCTGGTGACTTATCCACCTGAAGATCTCTGAGTTTGCCGAGCACTTAATCCTTCTATTAGCAATGTCACTCACTCCTGCTCTCTGACACTCACTGACCTCTGGAAAGTAACTAGTATATTCTACAGTGAAGACAGATGCAATGTACCCATTGCGTTCATCTGCTATTTTTGTCCCCATTACTACCTCACCAGCATCATTTACCAGTGGTTCAATATCAACTCTCAACTCACTTTTATTCTTTACAGAATAAAAAACATGGTATCCAGCTTTATTGGTATGCCTGTCTATTTCAGAACTTCTTCCTCTGTGCAGACTGCGTATCCAACACCTTGTGAACTAATCCCAGAAATAGCAGCCATTACACCGCTGTAATCCCTGCCAGTACCCTCCTCCAATCTAATTTCAAGCCTCTGTAAATAAATTTATTCCATTTGTATATGGATACCTCTGAGTTATGCTTCACCCTCTAAAATTGCAGTATAAATTCAATAATATTATGATCATAGCCTCTTAAGGGTTCTTATACATAAAGATCCCTTCTTAGATCAGAATTTTTATATAACCCTCAATCCAGAGATTGCCTTTTCTCGAGCAGGCTCAAGCACAAGCTGCTCTAAGAAGCCATCTCGTAGGCATTTAACAAATTCACTCTCTTGCGATTCAACATCAACCTAATTTTCCCATTCCCCTTCCATATTGAAGTTCCCCACTGCAATTGTGTCCTTATTCTTATTATCAGAATCAGAACCAGTTTTATTATCACCGGCACGTGACGTGAAATTTATTAACATAACAGCAGCAGGTCAATGCAATGCATAATCTAGAAGAACATTAAAAAATAATTAATAAGTAAATCAATTATAATATACATATATTGAATAGATTGAAATCATGTAAAAATAGAAATGCTATTCATTAAAAAAGTGAGGTAGTGTCCAAGGGTTCAATATGCATTTAGGAATTGGATGGCAGAGGAGGAGAATCTGTTCATGAATCACTGAGTGTGTGCCTTCAGGCTTCTGTACCTCCTCCCTGATGATAAAAGTGAGAAATTGGCATGCCCAGGGCGCTGTTGGCCTTAAGTAATGGACGCTGCCTTTCTGAGGCAACGCTCTTTGAAGATGTCCTGGCTAGTACCCAAGATGGGGCCGACTAAATTTACAAACCTCTGCAATTTCTCTCAGTCCTGTGCAGTAGTAACCCCATTCCAGACAAAGATGTAGCCTGTAGGAATGCTCTCCATGGAACATCTATAGAAGTTTTTGAGTGTTTTTATTGACATAACAAATTTCTTCAAACTCCTAATGAGGTATAGCTGCTGTCTTGTCCTCTTTACAAATACGTCGATTTATTGGGATCAGGTTAGATCCTCACAGATCTTGACATGAGTGAACTTGAAACTGCTCACTTTCTCCACTTAAGAGGACTGGTATGTGTTCCGTCGTCTTATTCTTCTGGAAGTCTACAATCAGCTCTTTCGTCGTACTGACGATGAGTGCCTGTTTGTTGTGTGACACAACTCCACTTGTAAGCACATCTCACTCCTGCAGGCACTTTTGAAATCACCTGAGATTCTTTCTACAATGGTTCTATCATCAGCAAATGGTTTCCCAGCTGTGTCTAGCCACACAGACATGGGTATATAGAGAGTAGAGCAGTGGGCTAAGCACACACCGTTGAGGTGCACCAGTGTTGATCGTCAGCGAGGAGGAGATGTTATAACCAATATACACAGATTGTGGTTTTCCGTTAGGAAATCGAGGATCCAAGTGCAGAGGGAGGTGCAGAGACCCAGCTCCTGCAACTTCTCAATCAGAATTATGGGAATGATGTTATTAAACTGGGAGCAATATTCGATGAACTGCGTCCTGACATAGATGTTTGTATTGTCCAGGTGGTCCAAAGCCGTGTGAAGAACCATTGACATTGCATCTGTCGTTGACCTATTGTGGCAATAGGCAAATTGCAATGCGTCCAGATCCTTGCTGAGACAGGAGTTCAATTTTTTTATGAGCAACCTTTCAAAACATGTCATTACTGTAGATGTTAGTGCTATCGAGCAATAATCATTAAGGCTGCTGATATTATTCTTCATATAGTCATCCGTTCGTTTCGTGAGACCATGGATTTGCGCCTTGGAGGTTTTCCAGGGCGGAGGCCTGGGCAGGGTTGTATGGAAGACCGGCAGTTACTCAAGCTGCACGCTTTCCCCTTTCCACGTCACCGATGTTGTCCAAGGGAAGGGCACGAGGACCCAAGCAGCCTAGCACCGATGTCACGCAGAGCAATGTGTTTTTAAGTGCCTTGCTCAAGGACACAATTGAGCAAGTGACTCAGCAAAGGCTCGAACCAGTGACCTTCATATCACTAGACCGATGCCTTATCCACTAGGCCACGTTCCAACGCATATTATTATTATTCTTCATAATAGTCTTCATGGTGTTACGTACCCGTGACACGTGACAGTGGTGTACTTGTCACGTGACAGGTGTTGAAGCTGTACTGGGCTTGAGGTAATGGTCTTGTGATGGTGGAGTGACGTCATTTTCCCGCCAGTAGACGTCATGTGACAAGTTTTTTTTTACAGGGTATAAAAGGAGGACCCTTCCCTGTGAGGAGGGGCAGTTCGTGGCTGCATTTGCCATTTTGACTTCATGCCACTGCGTGATTTAATGTTATGACGCAGTTTAGTTGAAAGATCGAGTTTTATTTAATGCCTAAAGTTTAAAAGGTCATTGCCAGCAGTTTCTTTATAATACTGCCAGTTGAGAATCAGTGGAGATGAAGATCGGAGTTCGGGATTTAAAAGATCGAGGAAAATCGATTTCGATGGTGAAACAGGTTCGACCTTGTTTGATCCTCATTCGGAAGGAATTCGTTGACTGTGCCCGTGGTAATCCCTGCGAATAACAGAAAGGATTGAGTACAGTGTTGTAAAGGAAAGGTCAGTGCCTTTAAGCCGTTTCATTTTTTCACCTTCGTAAATTCTTCGTGGGAAAAGTAGTTCGACTGGGAACTGCAACAACACGACGTGAAAGAGAATTTAAATCGTCTCAAAAAGTCTCATGGACTGTAAGCGTTTTGAACTTTTGCAATACTACTTTGAAGAACTGTTTTTGCAACATCGCTTTAAGAACTGTTTAAGCTGCCGCACAGCAGCTGATTTCCGGTTACGTTAGTGATTTGTTTACTTTTGGGGGATTGTTTTTCTGTGTTTAATTTTTTATGTGTTTTATTTGTTATAAAAACCATTGCCTCACATATGTTTATTGTTGCTGAATCCGAAACAATGGGCACTGGTTTTACTGTTACCTTTTTGAAACAAGTGGGAACTTCTGTCTGTAACAGTGAGAGTTTGAAAATGTCCTTGAATACTCCCCTGAATTGATTGGCACAGGTTTTCAGAGCCTTACCATGTACTCCATCGGGAGCCTTCTTCTTGCGAGGGTGCACTCTCTTTAAAGATTCTCTTTCAACCAGACTACATCCAGGTAAGCTTCTTCTTCTGCTCCTTCTCCAAAGCCTCAAGATCCTTCCTATACTGGATCAACTAGAACTATATACAGTACTGGAAATGTGTCCTAACCGGAATCTTTTAAAGCCGCAACATCTCCTCTTGAACTTTGAGCTCAATAACTCAGATAACAAGTGCAAGTATTTGATCAGCGTCTTAACCGCAGATTGACCTACGTCGTCACTTTCTAGTACTTAGTACATGTACTTAGTGTACATGGGAGACAGGAGGAAAGAGGCGATATGAGACAGGGGAGTTACCGTGGATAGGGTCAGGGCCATATCCATGACAGATATGTCCTGCAGAGACTGAGTCCAAGTTTGGTCTGGGATGAAGAGCAGCGCGAGCCAGTGCTGATACCGGGAGCAGCTCTCAGCGATCCCAGGACCAGTGGAATTGTCAAATAGCGTCTGGGTGGGAATATTTTACTGGAAACGTGATAAAACTTACAAATTGCGGTACTGCCATTGCGTTCTGTCCTGGGTCTGGGGAGGATCTCTGAGTGGAACTGGGATTATGCCTTGTTTCTCACTGCACTGGTTTCCTCTCAGTGACCAAAGGCAAGCTGGATCGTGTGTTTATTGGCCACAAAATACAGTCTGACAAGTACATTTGTGACAGAAGGAAGGAAACCTCTTTCCTAACTCTATACACTCAATATGTAGGATCTCATCACAGAGATCGGGTCCAGAGCCCAAGTCTTGGCTGGTTCAAATAGAAGGTGACAGCACCGGTTTCCTTCCCGAGACCAAAGGTGCGTTCACTGGCTGTAAGATACTGTCATTTGTGTACATGAGTAACCGAAGAAAATAGACGATATGACACAGGAGAGTTGCCGTGGTCAGGGTCAAGGTTATATCCACGACAGTCATGTCCTTCCCAGAGAGAGCCCGAGTTCATGGCCACGCCCTGAAGTACATTGCAAAGACACAGAAATCATTAAGAAATCACCCTGAATGCACGTACCACGGGGCTTAATGACAACATTTATCTCATGGTTATGTGACTAGCACTTTATGGTGAATTATTGCATTTTGTTAGAGTTTCATCTTGTACTACAACACACCGCATTGTTTGTGGACCCAGTATGCCAGTATGCTAATACACTAACATGGGGGGAGTCCTGTATGGATCCATTATTCTGTAACATTCAAGGGAAGTTGGTGAGCCTTTGGAACAAGTGAACAAAACATTGTCTCGAAGTACTTTGCGGGAGTAGATCAGTAAAATAAACAAAGCCCTTAGATTAAATTTCACAAAGACAAAGTTTGTGTTGATATGGCAAAGACCTCAGGAGGAAAAATGGAAGAAACTGCTTGTTATTGAGTCCGTTGAGGGACAATGGCATCGATTTAAATAGATAATACATGTCGTGCAGGAAATATTCATACCCAAGGTCAGCAAGATGCAAAATAAAACATTAGATCAACTATATGGATGAGCAAAGATTTATAAAAAATATTGAAGAAAAGACAGCTAAGTAAGGAACACAGAAAAATATAGTAATACATTTAACCATAGGGCATATGAAAATATGAGAGCTATAGTCAAGTATGAACTTCATACTGCCAAAGACAGGTTCAGACGGATATTGCTGATAATATTAAGAATGACCAAGAGATTTTGTCAATACTTCAGTCATAAAAAAAATGTTAATTGGAAAGCTTAAGTGTATTAGGAATAACAGTTATGCAGAGGACAAATAAATAAAATAAAATAAAAATTAAATAAATGTTAAATAAAATTATGTAGAGGAGGACATAACGGATACTCTTAACTCTAATTTGCTAAAGTGTTCACCTGCAAAGATGTTAAAAATAAAGTTGCTTAAGCTGATTCAGAGATCTTAGTAAATGAGGTCCTGTTTCAGCTGGAAAGGGTGGAAGTTAATAAATCTCAGTGTCGGACAACATATATCCAAGGGTACTTAACGAACCCTATAATTAGAAATACAAACACAAAACAAGAACTTTACAAAACTCTGTGAAGACTGATGAAGTCTGTAAGGACTTGAAATGGACAAATATTTTCCTGGTCTATAAGAGGGATGACAGCACTGACCCTTTTAAATACTTACAGTAAGCTGAACGTGTATCGTGGGTGAGATAAGAGAAATATAAATAAACACCGAGTTGGAAAAGCAGCTGATAAGAACAGGGATGTAGAAAATGGGAATACAGGGATCCTTGTCTGGATTACTGCCAGTGACTAGTGGTGTTGGGACCATTACTTATTGCTGTATATAAGTGATTTAGATGATGAAATAGTTGGATTTGTTGCCAGGTTTGCTGATGATATGAAGACTGGTGGAGGGGGAGGTAGTGTTGAGAAAATAGGTAGGATGCGGAAGCACTTAGACAGATTAGGAGAAAGGGCAAATAAGTGGCAAATGAAATATAATATTGGAATATGCACTGTCATGCGTTCCAGTAGTGGTGATAAATGTGCAGACAGGGGAGAAAATCCGAAAATCTGAGAGGCAAAGTGACTTTGGTGTCATTGTATGCAACACCTTAAAGGTTAACTTGGAGGTTGAGTTGGAGGTGAGGAAAGGAAATGCAATGTGAGCATTCATTACTGATGTTCAGAATACCAGATCAGGAATGTGATACTGAGGCCTCACCTTGAGTATTGTGTACAGTTTTGTGCTCCTCATCTCAGAGGCGATGTGCCGGCATTGGAGAGAGTCCAGAGGAGGTTCACAAGGATGATTCCAGCAATGAAAGGGTTAGCATACGAAGAACATTTGATGACTCTGGGTCTGTACTCACAGGAATTTTGAAGGATGAGGGACGTTCTCTTTGAAACCTTTTGAATGTTGAAAGGCTGAGACAGAGTAGAAGTGTAAAGGATGTTTCCCACGATAGGAGAGTCTAAGACAAGAGGGGATAGATTCAGGATAGCGGGATGTCAATGCAAAACAGAGATGTGGAGAAAATTTCTTAGATAGAGGGTGGTGAATTTGAAGAATTTTTGCAACTTGCAGCTGTGGAAGCCAGGTCGTTGGGTGTATTTAAGGCAGAGATTGATAGTTTTCTGATTGGACATGGCATCAAACTGATGGGGAAAAGGCCTGGAAATGGGTTTGAGCAGGAGAAAGAAAGGATCAGTCATAATTGAATGTTGGAGCAGACTCGATGGGCCGAACGGCCTAGTTCTGCTCCGATGTCTTATATTTTTATGGCGTTCTGTTAGCAGACAGGCAGCATGGGTTCAGAAAGGGTGAATCATGTTTCATTAATATGTTGCAGGTCTATGAAGTGGGCGGGGGGGGGGGGGAAACAAAATTTATGATCACAATAAAGAGGTGATACCATTTACTTGGGCTTCAGAAGGATTTTGAAAAGGTACCCCAGAAGAGGTTAATATTCAAATTACAGGAGGTAGGGATTCAGGCTACGGGACGTGAATGAGTGCAGAACTGGCTGAGAAGCAGAAAGGGAAGAGTTATGGTGAGAGGATCATTTTCACGGCTGGAAAATGTTAAAAGTAGCTTCCACAAGAATCCGTTTGGGGGCTGCTGCTGTTTTTATTTACATTGATGATTTGGATAAGCACAGAGTAATAAACTAGCTCAGTATGCAGATGACACAAAATTAGAGAGATCGGCTGATACCATTCAGGCAGGGGAATCAATACAGGTAGATCTAAACAAAACCCTGACGTGGGCAGATAAATGACAGGTGAAATTTAATGCAAATAAATGTAAAATATTACATTTAGGAAGTAGAAGTGTTAGATATAAATATACAATAGTGGTCTTGAGTAAGCAAGTGCATTGTATGAGAATGATTTGAGTCTCCTGGAAGACATCACTATCAATATCTGGACAACATACTGAAGCAATGAGGAAGGCTGATATAATGTTGGGCTATGTAATACGATCAGAGGAGTCCAGAGCTAGAGACGTCTCCTTAACCTGTTTCATGCACTTGTGAGGCCACGCCTTGAGAACTGTGTACAATTCTGATCACCATATTTTGTAAGGAATGTGAAGTCATTGGAAAGAGATCAGAGAAGGGCGACTCCTCTCACTACAGGACTGCAGGGTGTCAGCTATGCAGTAAGATTGAGAGAATTAAATCTATCTGGCCTAGGTTGACATACAATGAGAGGAGATATGATAGAAATATTCAGAATCATTAAGGGCAGAGTAAGTATGATGCCAACTGCTACTTCAAAATTAATCTATCAACAAGGAAACGTGGAGACTGGTGAAAGTGAGATTTCAGACTGACATCAGAAAGCAATTCTTTATAAAGTGATTTGACAGATGCACAGTGAACGCAACACTCTCACACTGAAGCATAGACTGACAGGTAGAGAATGTACCCCACAATCTCACACTGTATCATGGACTGACAAGTACATAATGAAACCCGCCCTCTCACACGGTATTGGAGACTGACAGGTACAGAATGAACCCTACCATCTCAGAATCATATCAGAATCAGGGTTATATTCACCGGCAGGTGACGTGAAATTTGTTAACTTAGCAGCAGCAGCATTTCAATGCAATGCATGATCGAGAGGAAGAAAACATAATAGATAGATAGATAGATAGATACTTTATTCATCCCCATGGGGAAATTCAACATTTTTTCCAATGTCCCATACACTTGTTGTACATACAATACTTAACTCAGTAATAATATGATATGCATCTAAATCACTAACTCAAAAAGCATTAATAATAGCTTTAAAAAAAAGTTCTTAAGTCCTGGCAGTTGAATTGTAAAGCCTAATGGCATTGGGGAGTATTGACCTCTTCATCCTGTCTGAGGAGCATTGCATCGACAGTAACCTGTCGCTGAAACTGCTTCTCTGTCTCTGGATGGTGCTATGTAGAGGATGTTCAGGGTTTTCCATAATTGACCGTAGCCTACTCAGCGCCCTTCGCTCAGCTACCGATCTTAAACTCTCCAGTACTTTGCCCACGACAGAGCCCGCCTTCCTTATCAGCTTATTAAGACGTGAGGCGTCCTTCTTCTTAATGCTTCCTCCCCAACACGCCACCACAAAGAAGAGGGCGCTCTCAACAACTGACCTATAGAACATCATCAGCATCTCACTGCAGACATTGAATGACGCCAACCTTCTAAGGAAGTACAGTCGACTCTGTGCCTTCCTGCACAAGGCATCTGTGTTGGCAGTCCAGTCTAGCTTCTCGTCCAACTGTACTCCCAGATACTTGTAGGTCTTAACCTGCTCCACACATTCTCCATTACTGTTCACTGGCTCCATATGAGGCCTAGATCTCCTAAAGTCCACAACCATCTCCTTGGTCTTGGTGACATTGAGACGCAGGTAGTTTGAGTTGCACCATATCACAAAGTCCTGTATCAGTTTCCTATACTCCTCCTCCTGTCCATTTCTGACACACCCCACTATGGCCGTGTCATCAGCGAACTTCTGCACATGGCAGGACTCCGAGTTATATTGGAAGTCAGATGTGTACAGGGTGAACAGGACCGGAGAGAGTACGGTTCCCTGTGGCGCTCCTGTGCTGCTGACCACTGTGTCAGACCTACAGTCTCCCAACCGCACATACTGAGGTCTATCTGTCAAGTAGTCCACTATCCAATCCACCATGTGAGAGTCTACTCCCATCTCCGTTAGTTTGTGTTAATGAAGAATATAAAAATAATAATGTTACTAAATAACAAAGTAAATCAATTGCAGTGTAAGTATATTGAATGATGTAAACAAATCAGAAATACCATATATTAAAAAATAGTGAGGTATTGTCCAAAGATTTAATGTCAGTTTAGGAATCGAATGGCAGAGGGGAATACGCTGTCCTTCAATCACCGAATGTGTGACTTCAGCCCTCTGTACCTCGTACCTGATGGGAACAGTGAGTAAAGGGCATGCCCTAGGTTTTGGAGGTCCTTAATAATGGACTTTGCCTTTCTGAGACACCGCTCTCTAAAGATGTCCTGGGTACTTTGTAGGCTAGTACCCAAGATTGAGCTGATATGACTTACAACCTTAGCACTTCTTTCGGTCCTGTGCAGTATCACACTGTATCATAGACTGTACCTGTATCAGGTACAGAGTGAACACCACACTCTCACACTGTATCATGGACTGACAGGTACAGAGTAAACCCCACACTCTTACATTGTACCAGAGACGAGGAGATACAGGAGGAACACCACAGTCCTGCAATCTATGTCTCCGTTTCTGGCAGTCTGTCTGCTTGCTTGACCCATTTATTTGTCAGTTTGCCTATCGGAATGTGTGTGTGTGTGTGTGTGTGTGTGTGTGTGTGTGTGTGTGTGTGTGTGTGTGTGTGTGTGTGTGTGTGTGTGTGTGTGTGTGTGTGTGTGTGTGTGTGTGTGTGTGTGTGTGTCTGTCTGTCTGTCTGTCTGTCTTACTTCTAACAATATTTCTCACGCTTGCCTTTCACTCGTTCATTTCCAGCTGCTATGCACATATTCCTCTGCCAATTTGTAGTATTTTTTGTATTATTTAACAGTCTGCCTATTCTTTTGCAGATTGAAATATTTGTTCTCGATTTCTATTGACCTTTGGCAGATTTGAGATCCCCATTAAAGACTGTTACATCAGCAACATGACACACAAAATGCTGGAGGAACTGGGCAGAGTTTCTTATGTTACCCTGGATTGCCAACATCTTCAGATTTTCTCGTGTTTGTGCATTAGCAACGTGCTTATTTTACCGTTCCCATCCTGATCTCTTTCTCTTTGTATCTTTGTTCGAATCTGTGCTTGTGCATTTCGAATTATATAGACTTCATTAGTTACATCCTTCATATACATGAGAAGTAAAATTATTTACGTTATGTCTCTGACCAAATATGTAATACGCAATTTATAGCGACTTATAGTAAATAGTATGTTCAACTGGATAGTCACCGTAACATAGAAATACATTTGTATAATTGTTTCTGAGAGTGTGTGTGTGTGTGTGTGTGTGTGTGTGTGTGTGTGTGTGTGTGTGTGTGTGTGTGTGTGTGTGTGTGTGTGTGTGTGTGTGTGTGGGAGAGAGAGAGAGAGCAGGAACTGAAGGACAGTTCAAAATGGGAAACTGCAGGGAGAGAGGTAGGAATCGGTCAATGTCGCTGGTCTCCGTTCAGAGATAAATAATTAGCCAACAAAAAGATGAAATCGCTAAGTGTATCTGCTTCGTGACAGAGCTCAATCTTTGAAAGTATATCACTCGGCCTATTTTCACCAGGGTCGCTGCTGAGGTAATGTCGTAGATTTTTGATGTATTTGTATCCAATCGCCCCAATATTTACAAAGGAGACAATGGTATTGAATTAAAGTGTTTGTTTAAGTTATTGTTACTAAGGAAGTTAATGAGGTGTATAACCGTATCTCTGGAGACAGATCCTCTGTATAAATCAGGGCCGCTTGGAATGCATCAGCTGTCTGCCGGAGCTGTGTATTCAGGAGCAACAGAAATCATAGATTCTCACTGGAATGGTGTATCCAGTCATCTGGCGGATAGAAGACGTTTACTATCCTTTTATTTCAGCCTTTGGAATTCCCGGTAAGCCGCAGTGTCAGCTGCCGTGGGTGGATGTTGAAGTTTAATCCCAATGATGTGATTGATGCTGCCGCTGGTTTAAACTGTGCCTGTATACCGCATTTCAGGAATGGAGTGGAAACACCGGGACTATAGATGCTGGGATTTCTATCTAAAAGCAAACCGCTGCAGGAATTCAGCGAAACGGCTAGTTTCCGTGGGACTGAGCAGGTCAGGCAGCGTTCCTCCAGCGGTTTGTGATTAACAATGAGATGTTCGGCTCTCTGCTTCTGGTCCTGTAGTAGCTGCACTGCTTTTGCAAATATTTTGTTTACACAGCCCGCGGAGCTTCTGCCAATTTACCGTCTGCATTTGAATGTGAGTGATCGTCCGCTTAGGAGCAACAATCAAACCATCGACTGTAGTAACACTTTAGCAAATGTAAGGAGATCCGTGTTGTAACACGAAACTGTTGTGGATTTTTAGTAAATGTCTGCGATATGACTGAATATAAAGGAGATGATGGATAACATAATGAAGTCGACGCTGAGTCAATTAACACAACTGACGTGGTGTTTCACAGTTATCAATACAGTGAAATTTGATCTATTATATCTACACCTGACACCGTTACAGACATCTGACTACGGCACCGAGTTTGAATTCCTCTCCCCCGCTTCCATGTGATGGATTCAGTGGGAGGCGTCCTGTCTGTCTGTGAGGTTGTGTCAGACTGCGCTGTATCTGTTGGAATGAGTCAATGTTCTGTTGTAAAGTCAGTGAGGTTGCAAATGCCGGAATAGGAAACAACCTCGGGGAATGCTGGAAACACTGAGCCCCAAACAGCTTGTATGGAAAGAGACTTGTGTCCGGGGTCTCTCTGAGAACAGTTCTGGGGAGAGATACTTTAACTGTTTTCCACATTCTCTGTTTTGTCTGGATATGTGTTTCCAGCATTTCCTGTTTTTGCTCCGTCCTTCGGCTGTCTGTCGCTGACAGGGATCGCCATGGAAGCTGCTGATTGTCTAATGGAAGAATCCCGCCATCAGCGTCCAGATTTCTTCATTTCATCCAGAATTGTTCCATCCAGTATTGACTCTGAGGAGGTAGTTACCCAGTTTTTGCTTTCCGCTGCCACTTCACATTTCGGTCATCAGTAAGGAATCCGTATTCAGATCATATTGACTTTATTTCACTGTGTAAGCTCCTTCACTGTCTGCGCCAGCTCTGCGCCCTCTCTCGACCCCCACCCACTGCTAAATGTAACTATAATTCGGAAATATTACAGGGTCCCCTCAAACTGCTGCATTGGATTCTGCTCAGTATTTTCTCAACTTGCTGATCACTGCCTCTCTTCCAGCGAACTTGGTGGCGATTGTGATCCTGTCCCGGGGAAAGTGCGGTCTCTCCAAATGCATCACTCGCTACCTGGTGGGAATGGCAGCGGCCGATCTCCTGGTCGTTATCTCGGATCCGCTGCTGAGGTGGACTGCTGCCATTTATTTTCCCCGATCATTCCTGCGAATTACTCCTGTGTGCAGTCTCTGTGAATGGTTGATGTTTGCGAGCACTACGGCCTCAGTCTGGCTGACTGTCACTTTCACCGTCGATCGATTTGTGGCTATTTGCTGTGAGAAGCTGAAAACAAAATATTGCACCGAGAGAACGGCGGCTGCGGTTATCGGGACAGTGAGTGTGTTGTCTTGTTTGGTGAGTGTCCCCTACGGTTTTATATACGAGCCCATTGTAATAATTAATGGTGTTCCTTGGCGTTGTGTTGCTAGACCAAGCTTCACAAACTCACCCTCATGGGCGGCATTTGAGATGTTTCACCTCATTTTGGCCCCTTTTGTCCCTTTCTTTCTGATGTTACTGCTCAATATTCTGACTGTCAGGCGGATTCTAGCGGCCAGTCGATCCCGCAGGAGGCTCCGGGGACAAAAGAGTGGAGAGAATGACAAGGACCGGGAGATGGAGAACCGACGCAAATCCATCGTTTTGCTCTTCAGCATAACCGGTAGCTTCATATTGTTGTGGGGAACACGGGTGGTGTTTTCCATCTATAGACGGATTTCAAACACGTTTTTTTATCCTCTCACGGATCCACGCGACACCATAAGACGCACATCGGACATGCTGCAGATTCTCAGTTCCTGCACCAACACGTGTATTTACGTCCTGACTCAGAGCAAATTCCGAGAGGAACTGAAGAATGCGGTGAAATACCCGCTGAATCGGATTTTGAAACTCATGAAGCATTAGAAATAAATGTAGTAACGTATTAGAATTCAGCTGCCTTCATGCTCCCTATTCTACCCCCCTCCACTTGTGATTCTATAGAAACAATGTGATGATCAGAGTTACAGAACAAACAGGAGAGAATCTGCATTCGCTCGAAATACAAAACGAGACACAGAGAGTCAGATCCTGGTGAAGGGTCTCGCCACGAAACCTCGACTGTTTACTCTTCTCCTCACACAAAATGCTGGAGGAAATCAGCAGGCCAGGCAGCATCTATGGAAAAGAATAAACTGTCGACGTTTGGGGCCGAGACCCTTCTTCAGAGTCCTGTCAATTATTTACTCATTTCCCGTTTTGTGCGCTGCCTTAGAATTACAAAACAGCTGTTTACAGCTGATCCCGACGGCATCACTGGCCTCAACATCCCAGAGAAATCCCTTTTGCGCCTCACGTCCCGCCCTGTTATATCGAAGCTTGAGGTGAACCTGTTTCCCTTGCTCCCCGGTTCTGACAAAACCTTCTGATCTTGGAGTATATTTTCATCTCTATCAACCACTGCTACTCCCGTCAAAACCCGTCCTTTCCTTCACCACCTTTTATTCTTGTCCTTCTCTACCTGTAGGTTTTCCTTCTCACTGCCATCTTGAAATATCTTCCTGTAAAAGAATTTTACAAATGAACTGTTACGTTCATTTGTCTCTGTGAGGGATAGTGAGACAGGGAGAATGAGCGCGAGGAAGAGAGCGAATGAGATATCGCGAGGAAAGGGCGCGCGGGAGAGCACGTGAGGGAGAGGGCGCGAGGAAGAGAGCGAATGAGATATCGCGAGGAAAGGACGCGCGGGAGAGCACGTGAGGGAGAGGGCACGAGGGAGCTTGTGCCATGGAGATGAGGCTAGACAGAGCGTGATGTAAAGGGCGTGACGGAGAAGGTGCGGGCGATGGTGAGCGCGAGGGAGAGCGACAGAAGGAGACATCGCGAGGGGAGAACGCACGAAAGAGTTGGCGTGAGGGAGAGGGAGCGAAGGAGAGCACGTGAGGGATAGGACACGTGGAACATGTCGCGAGAGTGAGCGCGAGGGCGTGTGGGAGGGGCAGAGAAAATAGAATGAGAGAGAGATAGCGAAGCGTCTGAGACATCGTGAGGGAGACAAGGAAAGACAGTGAGAGGGAGGGAAATAGATCGATAATGTAGCCTCCGTGCCCCCAGTGCCGTCGCTCCGTTAATAGTGCGATACTTGGGTGCAAATTCGGTGTAATATCCCCCCCCCCCCACAAATACCAGAAAATACACCAAAAGAGAGTAAATAATTGCAATTTTATAGCTATTTCTTAGTGGTGGGTTAGTAGAAATAGATAACCTAAATGCTCCAAATAAATAAGTTTATCAGTTTGTGCACGTAATATTTTAATACGTTGGAGCTCACGCCTCCGGTTCCATCCACAAGGACCTTCCGAGCCTTCGGCCACCGTCCGAACCGCCGACGTCCAGTATCCGCCGCCCTGGAACCGCTGTCCGCTCCTCACACGTCCGTCCTCCTCGCTGGCCTCCCGAAAAAGACCGCGAACTCCCGCTCAGCTCACACATACAAGACAGCATAACAATCCTTCATTGGTCAGTTTGCCCCTTATCGGTAGTCATAACCCAAACATACCAGACACAGAAACCCATTACAGCATGAAATAACGTTATAGAGAAGCCATTTCATTATAACAATACAGAGAAGCCATTTTGTTAGCCTGAACAGTTAACACCACTGTTACTGTTACCGAGAGTTCCACATTCTCCCCACACCAAATTTAGTCATGCCCTCATGACGCTCAGATAATTTGCCAACACCTCCTGCAAAGCGCAAAGCCCAACCCAAGTGCAGAAAGCAGTGACATAACTCCCCAAAACAGAGATCAAACCCCGTTCCCCTGGTGCTACATAAGCCAACCTAGCTGGGGGGTTTACTTCTCTGGGACCTTCGCATCCCCTCTTCTAACTCCTCCACCACCGACACTACAGAAGACTCATGGAAACCACGAGGCGAACCCTCCCGCGAGCGGTCAACCAAACCCCTCTGCACCTCGGAACCCTCTCTCTCTTACTCCGAGCCAAACTCCCCGCCTACGCCCTGTGGTGGTACTCTGTACAGCCCATCACCAGCTCCCCTTACCCCATCCAAACCAATAGGGGAAGGACCAGGAGTCTCATCCTCCACCACGGGGGCATCAGAGAACGGCAGCATGTACTAACCATCCGAGCAGTATCCCTCACAGGGGCATGTCTGGGGCCGGCCCGACTCCCCCAGTGTGGGCTCTTCCTCGACCTTGCGTCCTGGTACTAGCTGCATCCGGCATCTCGGGCCCCCGCTCTATTTGTACGTTTCGCCCTACAAGAGAGGGGTTTCTCGTTCGGGATTGAATTTGTCACATACGGGGTACTTCGTTCCGGTTTAAACGAGGGGAGATGGATTCGGATAGGACTTAACTCTGGTGTGAGATCGAGGGAGTATCGGTTACTCATGCCTGCGTATTAAGTGGGGTGGACATGCGTATCTCGGACGGAGTGTTAATTTGATGCTTGAGTACGGTCAGAGCTATCGGTAGGGTCGAAATCGTAGGCAGAAAGATTGGCAAAATGGGGGATTTAGGCTATGTGTTAGCGCGAATCGGTGCTGACGTCTTGGCGGTGGGACTGCCACCGTCTATCGGTGATCTCAGTGACGTGGGTCCATGGGGCGTGAACATTGTCACACAGAAAAGGTTTGACAGGTCTGATGGGACACCAGAGAAGTTGCCAGCAGCTGGGGGCGGAGATTTCCGAGACCGGGTCCTATCGTTTTTGAAGGATGAAGGAAGGGAGTGGTCGGATTTGGAAAATCTCATTGGTCCCCCTCTGCCACGGAAGGGGGAGGGTTCGGAGTTGGCGTCAGCCATTAACTCCTTGATGAACAAGTCGGCGGGTCGTCGTTAGAATTTAAGAATTTTCTCAGGGCGCATCCCTACCCGGAAGGGGAAGAAGATTGTGAGTCCTGGGTAGAGCATGTCTCCCGGCTGCTGGGTGAGTGGCAGTGCTCTGAGGAAGCGAAGGGGCAGAGATTGTTTAACAATTTGTGAGGGGTGGCAGCTGAGGTAGGTAAAGGTGGGAAGGACAGCAACCACTTGGCTACCTGGAGGGATTATCTAGAAGCATTGGAGGAGGCTTTTGGTCTGACGGGGGGCACGGTGGAGCTTTTAGAGGAGCTTCGGGGCCTACGTCAAGAGAAAGGAGAAAAGCTTTCTGAGTATCTTTTCCGGGTAGAGCGAAGGATAAATTGTCTGAGGCGACGGCGGGTCATTCCGGAGACGGGGGTGAATCAGATCAGGATAGACCAGGTAGCAATGTAGCAAGGGGCGCCGAGGCATGAAGTGATTGCTACGAGTCTCCGGCAGTCCAGTAGATCGCGGCCCCAACTCATCCTTTGTTCAGTTGCTCAGAGAGGTGAGGGAGGAGGAAGACGCATTGGAATCGAAAGAGGGCTCCGGCAGTACGGCGCTCTCCTCCGTGGTAGCCCCTTGTAGTGAAGTGACTGGGGCCAGCTCCAATCGGGAGATAGTGAGCAGGTTCCTCCGCATGAGGGGACTGGCAGAGAGGGCCCCTCCCTGAAGGGACGGACTGCACAGAAGCCCGGGGGAGGCCGGGGTCCCGCGAGACGGGGTGTGTGTTATAACTGTGGGGAAGAGGGGCACTTCAGCCGGGGATGTGACCGGCTGGGAGCCCCTCGAGGGGAGACTCCACGGGTGTCCAAGCAGTAAGGCGGGGGGGGGGGGGGGTCGGGAAGCTTAGAGGAGACCCAGTGAGGGAACGGCCTGGAGTCTCTGGGAAAACACAAAGTGCCGCGGGACCCCGGAGAGGAGAGGACCCTGTCAGCGAAGGATTGGTGGGACCCGGATCCAGCGTGTCAATCCAGATAGAGGGAATAGATACAAAAGCCATACTTGACACGGGGTCACAGGTCACGCTGTTGTACCGGTCATTCTACGATCAGCATTTGTCGCATTTACCCTTGACGCCCTTCAGTGCCCTGGAAATCTGGGGTAACAGTGCTGGTGATTATCCATACGATGGGTATTTGTCCGTGAGGCTGGAGTTTCTAGAGGCCGAGGAGGGAGTGTCTGAGCGCTGGTTTGCCCGGACCCAGTTGCGACGAGATGTGTATTAATTCTGGTGGGGACCAACACCCCTCTTGTACGGAGACTCTAGGAGAAGGTGGGTGAGGACTTTTTGGAGACTCTGACAGTGCACCTAGTGTTTCAAGCTGCCTTTAAGGAGGTGTGTGTGGTGGCATGAAGCGGGACACGGCATTGTAAGGAGGAACTGTGCCCAGTTGAAGCCCAGGGTGGTACGACCCGGTGATGTAGAGAGAGTGATGGGGATCAACTGTTCAGACTCTGGGAAGGAGTTCACTTCGTCATCTCAACTGAAGGTACATCGGCGAGTTCACACTGGGGAGAAACCGTTCAGCTGCTCAGAACGTGGGAAGGGATCCACTCGGTCATCTCAACTACAGGAACATCAGCAAACTCACACTGGGGAGAAACCGTTCAGGTGCTCAGAATGTGGGAAGGGATTCACTCGGTCACCTGACCTGAAGGTACATCAGCAAGTTCACACTGGGGTGAGTCCGTTCACCTGCTCTGAATGTGGGAAAGTATTCACGCACTCATCCAAACTACAGAGACACTTGCTGGTTCACACTGGGGAGAGGCCATTCACCTGCTCTGAATGTGGGAAGGGATTCACTCAGTCATCCAAACTACAGACACACTGGCTGGTTCACACCGGGGAGAAACCTTTTGCCTGCTCCGTATGTGAGAAAGGATTCGCACGTTCATCTCAACTGAAGGAACATCAGCGAATTCACACTGGGGAGAAACCTTTTGCCTGCTCCGTATGTGAGAAAGGATTCGCACGTTCATCTCAACTGAAGGAACATCAGCGAATTCACACCGGGGAGAAACCGTTTACTTGCTCAGACTGTGGAAAGGAGTTCGCTCGTGCAGCTCAGCTGAGCGTACATCAACGATTTCACACTGGGGAGAACCATTCAGCTGCTCTGAATGTGGGAAGAGATTCACTCTGTCATCTGACATGAAAATACATCAGCGACTTCATACTGGGGAGAGGCCGTTCACCTGCTCTGTGTGTGGGAAGGGATTCACTCACTCATCCACCCTGCAGAGACACCAGCTGGTTCACACTGGGGAGAGGCCGTTCACCTGCTCTGAATGTGGGAAGGGATTCACTCAGTCATCCAACCTTTTGTCACATCAGCGAATCCACACTGGGGAGAGGCCGTTCACCTGCCCTGAATGTGGGAAGGGATTCATTCTGTCATCCAAGCTGCGGAGACACCAGTTAGTTCATACTGGGGAGAAACCATTCACTTTCTCAGATTGTGGGAAGGGATTCACTTAGTCATCTGACTTGAAGCTGCATCAGCGAGTTCACACTGGGGACAGACCGTCAGACTATAAGATATAAGACCAGAATAAGGCTGTTGACCCCATCGAGTCTGTTCTGTCATTTTATCGTGGCTGATCCAAATTTCCTCTCTGCTCCAATCACCTGTCTTGTCCCCGTATCCCTTCATGCCAGGATCGATCAAGATTCTATCCACCTCTGCCCTAAATGTACATAAAGAATTGGCCTCCACAGCTGCCTGTGGCACGGAATTCCGCAGATTCACCACTCTCTGTCCGTTCTCTGTCATCTCCGTTCTGAAAGGACACCCCTCTATTCTGATGCTCCGTTCCCTGGTCGTAGACTCTTCCACCACAGGAAGCATCCTTTCCACACCCACTCTATCAAGCCCTTCCACAGTTTGATAAGTTTCAATGAGATCAGCCCTGATTCCTCTGCTGATACAGGCTCAGGCCCATTAAACACTCCTCATATGACAATCCATTCAATCCTGGAATCTGTTTTTGTGAACATACAGTGAACCTTCTCCAGTTTCAGCACATCCTTTCCAAGATAAGCGGCCCAAACCTGTACTCCAAGTGAGGCCTCACCAGTGATTACCAACTTCCCAAATTACATCCTTGCTTATATATTGTAGATCTCTGGAAATGAATGATAACGTTGCATTTGCCTTCCACACCACAGACTCAACCTGCAAATTAGCTGTTAGGGAATCCTGAACATGGACTCCCCGTGTCCCTTTGCACCTCAGTTGTTTGGTATTTTCTGTCCATTTCGAAGAAGTTAACACTTTCATTTCTTCTACCAAAATGCATGAACATACACTTCCCAGCACTGTATTCCATCTGCTGTTTTTTCCCCATTCTCTAAATCTGTCTCAGTCCTTCTGTACCCTCTGTACCGAAAACGACCTGCCCCTCCTCATGTCTTCATATCGTCTGCAAACCTTGTAACAAAGCCAGCAATTCCGTCTTCCAAACTATTGGAATATAACACAAATCACCAGTCCGAACACAGAGCCCTGAGGAACACCACTATAACTGGCAGCCAACCAGAGATGGCTCCCTTTATTGCCAGTGTTTGCCTCCTACCATTCAGCTTGTCACGGTCCGGTCCGTGGACTCTGGACTCCGGGTCTTCTGGCTGTCCATTGTTTCAGTTGGGCTTAATCACAGGCACCTGATTCTCAAATTGGGGCTGGAATATAAGTGGCCCTGGGTTCAAGTGTGGTTGCTGGTTCATCTTGTCAGTATCCTGTTCTTGCCTCTGTGGGGTTTGTCTTGACAGTATCCTCTCCTTGCCTCCGTTGGGTAAGACAGGCCTGAAGCTGGACTGTTCCCTTCCCCTTCTTTCAGCAACCCACGCCTGAAGCCTTGCCTGCAACCTCACCTGCGTCCTCCCCTGTTATCACTGTCAAGTTTAACCGCTGGAGTGAGACTGGAGCCTTGCCCCGCCACCAGAAGAAACTATCTATCTAGGAGCTTGGAACTGTCTCTTTGTGTCCCCGTGTTTAGTGTCCGTGTATGAGTCCCGGCCCTACGTCCTGTCCCCAAGGAGGGGTCCTGACTCTATGTAAAGCCCCAGCCCTACGTCCTGTCTCCAAGGAGGGGTCCTGGCTCTATGTTCTGTGTTCCCATGCTCGGGTCCAAGGCTCAGTAGGAAGACCGTTTGCCGCTACTCGAGTGGACTTTCGTTGTTTGTTGTTCCGTGTCCAAGTCCAGTCCAAGTCTCAGGCTCCGAGTCAAGTCCAGTCCGGGTCAAGGTCTCCAAGGAGGTTTCCAGTCCGGGTCAAAGTCTCCGAGGAGGTTTCCAGTCCATGTTCGAGGCTCCGAGGAGGTTCCCAGTACTGTTACGTTGCCACGTCCAGTCCTTGTCTGGATCCGGAGTCCGAGCCCAAGTCAAGACCCAGGTTCTGGGTCCCCGTCCAGTCTCTGGCTCGGAATCCTTGTCCAGGTTCCTAGTTCCCAGTTCTTAGTTCCTCATCTAGGTCTCACCTTCCTACTCTAGTCTTAGCCCATGCCCTGTCTCCTAGTGTTGTCCAGGGCCTGTGTCGTGTCCAGTGTCGTTTCTTCCCCACTTCTTTCTTGATACACCTAGTCCTCTCCCTAGTACTTCAGTGTCTGTGTCTTGCATTTGGGTCCGTTCCCAACGCCCACCTTATGGCACAGCCACTGTTTAATCCATGCTAGAGTCTCCACTGTAATACCGTGGGTTTATTCAGCAGCCTAGTGTGTTGCACCTTGTCAAAGGCCTTCTGAAAACCCAAGTATACAACATCTATTTCTTCACTCGGGTTGCTTTTCCAGCAGGAGTTTCACTTGAGGAAACCAATTCTCCTTTGTCGATCCTGCTTGTTGCTTCTTCCAAGAATGCCAACAGATTTGTCAGACAAGATTTCCCCTTGAGGAAACTTTGCTGACGTTAGAGAAATAGAAGGCTCGAAGACAAATAGAGGGCGATGGGTAACGCTAGGTAATTTGTGAGGTAAGGGCATGTTTGGCACAGCCTGTATTGTGCTGTAGGTTTTCTATGTTTCTGTGGCATATGGTCTTCAGTGGAAGATTAAAGGCAGAGCCTTGCAGCAGTTTCTTTCCGTTGGACCTTTGAGCAGCGGCCAGTCAGCATTTGGGTTTGCTCAGCAAGAACTGAAAGTTGTGCAGGAGCGAGTGGAGCGGTCAGTGTCAGAGTGAATGGAGTCCGAGTGGAGATTCTGAGGCTTTAGCTGTCAGTGATGGCAGCCTTCAGTCAGAGAAGGTATAATTAAGCTGAAGGTAGAGATTTTTTGCCCCCTTCTTTTCAGTTGCTCAGTGAGAACAGTAGAGATTACAGACGGGGTAGTGGAAAGCTCCTCTTGTGGGATGCGGGAAACCAGGGACACCTCCAGTGTCCCTGATCACTACACCTTCGAGAAGTGGATCCGGCTGCAGCTTCTAACAACCTGCATTAAGAGGCTGGTACTGGATGAACACCAGATCATTCTGGAGGCTTCAGGGCTGATAGATGGGATGTTTAGAGAGGTGGTTACACCCAAAGTGCAGGACACAGGAAACTGCGGGACAGCCAGGGAAAGGAAAGGGGTTAAACAGCCATACAGAGTACCCCTGTGGTCATCCCCTCAACAACTGGGGTATCGTTCTGGATACTATTGCGGGGTGTGGGGGTGATCCAGCCAGGGAAAGTCACAGCCACTGGGTCTCTGTCTCTGTGACTCAGAAGGGAAGAGGGGAGAAGAGTCGAGCTGTGTGATAGGTGATGCATCCATTAAGGAAACGGACTGGATTCTGTGGGTGAGAACGAGATTTCAGGATGGTCCTGTGTGCCGTGGGTCCGGGACATCTCTGGTCGAGTGTTCAGCATTCTTAAGGAAGGGGAACAGTGAACGTCGTGGTCCATGTGGGTACCAATGATATGGACAGGTGGAGTATTGAGGTTCAACAAAAGGGGTTCAGGGAGTGTGGTGCTAAGTTCAAGGGTTGTAATCTTGGGATTGCCACTGTGCCACGTGCCAGAAACAGGAAGGCGAAGGAATCGGTGCAGGAGGGAAGGTATAAGATTTTCAGATTATTTGAGCCAGCGAGGATTGCGGTGTTGCGTTGAGGGAGAGGATGGCATCGTTGATGGAGGGTGGAGCAGGCCGTTCTCTCCCTCTCTCACACAAACATATGCAGTGTGGGTATGGAGCGCAAGGAAGAGCGGGTTGAGTGGGAGAAGAGTGAGAAAGGGAATGAGGAGGATGAGGTTAGGGCTCCTTCTCAAAGACCCAGACTCACCCACCCCTCCCCCTCTGGAATTGGTCCCATTCCATATCCCAGGCTGGGGGTGAGCATTGAGTTGCCTTGCCAACCAGAAAATGAATGGTTTAACAACATCTGGTTAACACACTTTGATAATAGATTTACGTTGAGCTTGATCATTGAAATGTACTGATGAGAAATCGTTTCAGTGAAGGTCCGAGAGTGGAAAACAAACCGGTGTTCTGCCCCACTGCTCCATGCCAGACAAGAACCCTATCTGAGTCTGTCCCATCTCTCTGTGCTTGACACATCTCCCTCTAATGTTTCCTCTCTCTGTACCTGTCCCAGAGTATTTTATTTCCCTTTTCAACCCCTTTCTCCTGTCTTCTCCCCATAACCTTTGACATCCTTTCATAATCAAGCACTGATTAACTTATGTTTTAAATAAAACCTGTGATGAGCAAACCAAGCTGAAATGGGGTCGAGAGTTGACCCCCCTGTGAACTATGCTGCTAATGAGAGAGAGAGACCGAGAAGAGGGGGGGAGGCGCCCGCCACAGATGAGAGGCAGAGAGACATGATTTAATATTATGGCTCCTTGGCTGATTGTTTACCTTTGCTCTAAGGACACTTTTGCCTGCTTGTAAGATTCTTGCAGAGACAGCAAGGCGGAGCCGGTTTGATGGACAGCCGGTGTCCAGCAAGTGATGATAAAAAGCAGCTCTGCTGAGACTCAGGCAGACACACCACGGGACACTGAAAGAGCGTTGTGCACCCATGTGAAGGTGGGGGTTTGGAGGATCGATCAGGGGCTCACAGTGTGTGAAAGGTGCGAACGGTGGGGGCTTGTGTGTCCACCCTTGCCTGGGTGACAGGTCCACCACTGAAGAACGGTCGTACATGGTCATTGTCGATGACCACAACAGGACAGGAAGCCAACGGACAGTTCGATGGTAACGTGTCTCTCTCTCTCTCTCCCTCTCTCCCTCCACCTAAACTGAACTGAACTCTTCACCATTGTAAGGCTATCCATTTACCCCTCGACTTTGAAAGAGCTTGGTTTTGATTCCTATTTCCACACTTCTGTACATACCATTGTTAACCTGTTTCACATATTTGCATTTTTATAGTACTGTATTGCTTCGTTTACTAATAAACACTATTAGCTACAGTAATACCAGACTCCAAAGTGTTTTTCATTTCTGCTGGTTCGGTAACCCGGTTACGGGTTACGTGACAAACCGATGACTTGGCCCCCGAGCCGGCCATGACAATGAATTTCACAGGATCACTACCTGCAAATCATTGAGGGCAGGTGTTTTCAGGGAAATGCACGGCAGAAATGTCGCAAATGTTCAGGGAACACTGGCATGGCGTTCTGCACAGGTATGTTCCATTGAGGCAGGGAGCACACGGTGGGGTAGAAGAACCATAGTGTACAAAGGATGTAGAAAATCTAGTTGAGAAGAACAGAAAAGCTTATGAAAGCTCCAATAAACTGAGTACAGATGGATTTCTAGAAAATTACAAGGTTACCTGGAAGGAGTGTAAGTGTGAATTAGGAGAGCCAGAAGGGGCCATGAGAAGCCCTTGGTGAGCAGGATTAAGGAAAACACCAAGGCATTCTCCAAGTATGTGAAGAGCAAGAGGATGAGCAATGTGATCGTAGGACCAATAGAGTGCAATACCTGAGTTAGATCAGGTAGTGTTGGTACTTAATGAATAGTTTGCTTCAGTATTCACCAGGGAAGGGGACCTTCACAATTGTGGGGATGACTTACAGCGGATTGAAATGCTTGAGCATATAGACATTGAGAAAGAGGACGTGCTGGAGCACTGGAAAGATATTAAGTTAGACAAGTCACTGGGGCCAGGTGAGATCTACCCCAGGCTACTGTGGGAAGAGAGGGAGAAAACTGCAGAGCCTCTGGCGATGATCTTTGCATTATCAACCAGGACGGGAGAAGTACCAGAGGACTGCAAGTTAGCAAATTCTGTCTTCAAATTTGACCAACCAAATATTAATGGTGAAACTCTTGGCAGTGTCGAGGATCTGTGCCCAATAGGAGCTCAAAGCTGCTCCGCAGGTTGACCGTGTTGTTAGAAAGGCGTATAGTGTGTTGGACTTCATCACTGTGGGGTTGAATTCAAGAGCCATGAGGCAATGTTACAGGGATATAAACCCTTAGTTCCACACCACTTGGAGCACTCTGTTCATTTCTGGACACCTCACTACAGGAAGGATGTGGATACTACAGAGAGAGTGCAGAGCAGCGTTACAAAGATCTTGCCTGGATTGGAGAGCATGTCTTATGAGAATAGATTGAGTGAACTTGGCCTTTCCTTCTTGGAGTGACGGAGGACGAGAGGTGACCTGACAGAGGTGTATAAGATGACGAGGGGTTTGATAGTGTGGATAGCCAGAGGCTTTTTCCCAGTGTTGAAATGGCTAACACGAGGGGGCATCGTTTTAAGGTGCTTGGAAATAGGTACAAGGGGAGATGTCAGAGGTACGTTTTACACACAGAAGGGAGCATGGGACGCATTTCCAGTGAAGGTGGTAGAGGCGGATACAACAGGGTCTGTTAAGAGACTCTTATATAGGTACCGTACACGGAGCTTAAAAATAGAGGGCTGTACGGTAGGGAAATTCTGAATTAGGACACATGGTGGACACAACATTGTGGGCAGAAGCGCCTGTAATGTGCTGTGGATTACTATGTTCTATGGTCACTCTCCGCTGCTATCAGATTTTTCTTCTCCAGCCCTTGACCTTTCTCACCCGCCTGGCTTCAACGATCACATTCTAGCTAATCCCTTTCCCCTCTGATTATACTGCACACCTTTTGATTCTGGCGTTTCCCCCGTCCTTCTCAGTGCTGAAGAAGGGACTCGTCCCGAACCGCCGGCAGTTTATTCTTTTGCACAGATGCTGCCTGAGCTGCTGAGTTCCTTCAGCGTTTTGAGTGAGTGGCTTTGGATTTCCAACATTCACAGACTCTCCCGTGTTCGCTCCGGGATTCGCCGTGACCAGGAGATCACATCGGCAAGCGTAAGGGTCGAAACCTTCCGGAAAATCACGCCTGCGCTCGGTAAACGAAAGGCTCATTGACCTGGCAGCATGTCGGAGCGGCGCCACGGGCGGAGATTTCCCGCGACTGAGGGACAATTACTGTGAGATGCCGACACACCATGGATCCGCATCCCGAGACAGTCCGGGTCCTTTCCCTCTCTCTCGGCCCCACGATCCGGATGAATGAATTCACTTTATTTCTGACATCCTTCTCATACATGAGGAGTAACATTCTTTTTGTTAAAGTAATAATAATAAATGAAATAAAAATAATAGTAATGAATAAATAAAACAATTACACTATGCTTATATTGAATAGATTTTAAAAACGTGCAAAAACAGAAATACATTACATTAAAAAATTGAGGTAGTGTCCAAGGGTACAATGTCCATTTAGGAATCGGATGGCAGAAGAGACGAAGCTGTTCCTGAATCTCCTAGTGTGTGCCTTCAGGCTCCTGTATCTCCTACCTGATAGTAACAGTAAGAAAAGGACATGCCCTGAGTGCTGGATGTACCCAGAAGAAGCCAGAATAAAAATATGGGGAGGGGAAAGAGGCTAGCTGGAAGGTGGCAGGTGGGTGGGAAAGGTCAAGGGTTGGAGAAGAAATAATCTGGTCGGTGAGGAGAGTGCACCAGAGGGGAGAGAGAGAGGGAGGAGGGGACCCGGCGGATGTAATAGGCAGGTGAGAAGTAAGAGTGTGGAATAGAAGAAGACGGGGGTGGGGGTGGGTTTGGTCTATCAGAAGGCGAGATCAATATTCATGCATCAGGTTGGAGTGCTCAGACTGAATATAAGATGTTGCACCTCCACCCAGACGGGGGATTTCATCCCGGCACAAGAGAAGTCCATCGATCGACATGTCAGAACAGGGATGGGAATCAGTATTGAAATGTTTGGCACTGGGAGGTTCTGCTTGGGACGGATGGTGCGAAGCTGCTCCACGAATTGTTCCCCTAATTGATGAGCTGATGCTCAGGAGGGAGGAGCAACACCTTATATTCCTGGTTCCCTCCAACCTGATGAGCTGAACCACAGCACCAGTCTTGTCTGGTGAATCCAGAGCCCCAAGGGAAGCTGTCTCTCCATCTGAATGATGGTCTTTTTGACCTCCTGAAGACCTGTTTTTGAGTAACAGTAATGATCCGCTGCTCTCCTATGCCCACTTCCCCAGCTGGTCTCCATCCCACTGTAACCTCAGACAACCCTCACTTCCCCCACACACCAGTTCTGGTGTCATCCACAATCTCACTAATTGTTCGATCTGCATTCCCCTCCAAATCATTCACACACGTGACCAGCACCAGTTCACTGCAAGGTGACAGAAAGAAGTGACAGTCGAGCTCAGCTCAAACAAAGAAGACAAACGAAACAAAGAGCAGGGGAGTGTTTGTGGAGGGGAACTCGTTGGGTCTGGTGTCCAGAAGGAAGCGGAGAGCTCTGTGACTTTCCTGGTGGGAGGGGGAGGTGTACATGAACGGGGTATCCACAGTGACAGTAAGATGAACGTGGCCAGGGAATATGAAATCGTTGAAAAAATTTCTCCTGTGTTGCTTGGATTTCCAGCATCTGCAGATTTTCGCCTGTTTGTGACCGGGAAATTCCGTTTGTTGTGGACAGAGCAAAGGTACTTGACAAAGTGGACTCCCGATCTACATTGGGCCTCACTGACGTAGCGGAGGCTGAACCAGCAGCATCAGGTAGAGTAGATCAACCTGACAGACTCACAGGTGAAGTGTTGTGTCACCTGGAAGGATGAATGGAGCTGAGAGGGAAAGAAAATGGGAGCCTGTAGAACTTCCCTTGCTTGCAAGGATATGTTCCAGCAGGGGGATTAGTGGGAAGAGACGAATGGAATCCTTGTGGAAAGCAGAAAGTGGAGGGGGAAAGTAAAGATGGGAAGGTAGGAAGAGGTTTAGTGAAGATCACCATGCAAATCGGTAGGTTAACTAAATCAGCCAGTGTGAATGTGTTTTGTGAGCCCTGCCACCTGCCAAGGTCGGTGTCTTTCTCGGGTCAGCTATCACCTGAATGCGCCGGGGTGGATTGTGGAGGGCTTTACAGAGATGGCGAGTGGCGTAGGGGTGAGGCAGGTTTACAGAATGGTGATGGGAGTAGGATCAGAAGGGTTTTCCCAGATGGTGAGGGCTGCAAGGATCGGAGGTGTTAACAGAAATGAGGAGTGGTGTCGGGGTTGGAAGGGTTTTCACAGAGGGTGTTAACAGAAATCGGGAGTGGTGTCGGGGTTGGAAGGATTTTCACAGAGGGTGTTAACAGAAATGGGGAGTGTTGTAGGGGTTGGAAGAGTTTTCACAGAGCGTGTTAACAGAAATGGGGAGTGATGTAGGGGTTGGAAGGGTTTTCACAGGGGGTGTTAACAGAAATGGAGGGTGGTGTAGGGGTTGGAAGGGTTTTCACAGGGGGTGTTAACAGAAATGGGGAGTGGTGTAGGGGTTAGAAGGGTTTTCACAGGGGGTGTTAACAGAAATGTGGAGTGGTGTAGGGGTTGGAAGAGTTTTCACAGGGTGTGTTAACAGAAATGGAGAGTGGTGTGAGGGTTGGAAGGGTTTTCACAGGGGGTGTTAACGGAAATGGGGAGTGGTGTAGGGGTTGGATGGGTTTTCACAGAGGGTGTTAACAGAAATGGGGAGTGGTGTAGGGGTTGGATGGGTTTTCACAGAGGGTGTTAACAGAAATGGGGAGTGGTGTAGGGGTTGGAAGGGTTTTCACAGGGGGTGTTAACGGAAATGAGGAGTGGTGTAGGGGTTGGATGGGTTTTCACAGAGGGTGTTAACAGGAATGGGGAGTGGTGTAGGGGTTGGAAGGGTTTTCACAGGGGGTGTTAACAGAAATGGGGAGTGGTGTATGGGTTGGAAGTGTTTTCACAGAGGGTGTTAACAGAAATGGGGAGTGGTGTGAGGGTTGGAAGGGTTTTCACAGGGGGTGTTAACAGAAATGGGGAGTGGTGTAGGGGTTGGAAGGGTTTTCACAGAGGGTGTTAACAGAAATGGGGAGTGGTGTCGGGGTTGGAAGGATTTTCACAGAGGGTGTTAACAGAAATGGGGAGTGTTGTAGGGGTTGGAAGAGTTTTCACAGAGCGTGTTAACAGAAATGGGGAGTGATGTAGGGGTTGGAAGGGTTTTCACAGGGGGTGTTAACAGAAATGGAGGGTGGTGTAGGGGTTGGAAGGGTTTTCACAGGGGGTGTTAACAGAAATGGGGAGTGGTGTAGGGGTTGGAAGGGTTTTCACCGGGGTTTTAACAGAAATGGGGAGTGGTGTGAGGGTTGGAAGGGTTTTCACAGGGGGTGTTAACAGAAATGGGGAGTGGTGTAGGGGTTAGAAGGGTTTTCACAGGGGGTGTTAACAGAAATGTGGAGTGGTGTAGGGGTTGGAAGAGTTTTCACAGGGTGTGTTAACAGAAATGGGGAGTGGTGTGAGGGTTGGAAGGGTTTCACAGGGGGTGAGGGGTGCAGGAATGCTTCTCCACCACTGTGGAAATGTACTTCACTTGTCGCACCAAAATGGCCTGTAACCAGCTGGAACCTGTGTTGTATCAGAGAGCTTTGCTAATAATGTTCGTGCAACATGGTACCTGAGCACTTGAGTGCAGACCCGCAGCTGTGATTCAGCAGACAACGGAGTGCACCCTGTCCGTGAACTTGTGTCCATCGGGGTGACCGCACTGTCTGTGTTTTGTTTTTGGACAAAGCTATTACCCGCTCTTGTGCATTGCTCATCGTCCCTTCTGCCAGTAAATATAAAAGCGCTTATGATCGATCCACTCGGTGTTAGTTGTTGTTGGTTTGGAAGACGTAGTGAAAAGCTGCTTAACACCATCTCCTACCTGGACACTCACTCTTACCTGCACCCGCAGCTTCCTCCGCATCGCTTCGCCATCTCACCACAACACCGCTCGTCGTAGGAACTGAAATACTCATTCCGTCCATTGAGTCTTCTCCACCACTCGAATTTCCCTCTAAACTCCATACTGCTGCTTTCTCCACGTCAGCTTCGACACCCTTATTAATCAACAACCCACCATTTATTGACTTAGAGTTCAGACAAACTTGGGCTGTTTTCTCTGGAGTGAAGGAGGATCAGGGTGACCGGAAAGAGTTTGATTAGATTACGAGAGGTATAGACAGAGTAGATAGCTGCCATTTTTAACCTTCTGCGTCAGAATGTCTAATCGCAGACAGCATGCATTTGGAGAGATGAGGGAGCTGTGGAATTCATTGCCACGGACGGCTCAGAGGCCAAGTCATCGGGTTTATTTAAAACAGAGGCTGATCAGTGCTTGATCAGTAAAGGTGTCAAAGGTCATGGGGAGAAGTCAGGAAATGGGGTTGAAGAGGAAAATAAAAGACACTGGGACAGGTACAGAAAAAGGAAACATTAGAGGGAGATGGGTCAAGCACAGACAGATGGGACAGACTCCGATAGGGGTTCTTGTCTGGCACGGAGCAGTGGGGCTGATCACCGGTTCATTTTGCACTCTCGGACCTTCACTGAGACCATTTCTCATCAGTACACGTTTCACAAACAGTACATTTCAATGTTCAAGTTCAAAGTAAATTTATTATCAAAGTGTGTTAACCAGATGTTATCGAACAATTCCTTTTCTTGTTGACAAGGCAACTTAACGCTCACCCCCAGCCTGAGGGAGGGAATGGGACCAATTCCAGAGGGGGAGGGTTGCGTGAGTCTGGGACTTTGTGAAGAAGTCCTAACTCCATCCTCTTCATTCCGCTTTTCCCTTCTCACTCCCGTCCCTCCCACTCCACTGATGTGTTTGTGTGTGTGTGAGAGAAACAGAGAAAAAGAGAGACAGCATGAGAGAAAGACCTGTGTGCCCAGTCACACTGCATCAACGACGAGCTCTCCCCACCATCACACTCACATACCTCTGTACACAGCAATCCTCACCAGCTCGAATGATCCAAAAATCTTATACCCTCCCTCCTGCACCAACTCTTTAGCCACGTGTTAAACTGTATAATCTTCTGATTCCTGCCACATCACACAGATAGCAGTCCTGAGATCACAGGACTGGAGGAGCTGCCCTTTCAATTAGCACCTCACTCCCTGAACTCCCTTTACAGAACCTCGTCACTCTACCAGCCCATCTCATTGTTACCCACATGGACCACGACCTTCACTATCCACCCTCCTGAGGAATGCTGAGCACTCGACCTGAGATGACCCAGATGCCAGCATGCAGGAGGGAACACACCATCCTGGAATTTCATTCTCACCTACAGAACATCCTGTCAGTTCCCTGAGCTAACAAGCCACGTATCACCACAGCTCACCACGTCTCCTCCCTTCCCTTCTCAGTCTCAGAGCCAGACTAAGTGCCAGAGACCCTGTTGCTGAATCACCTCTGACCACAGCTCACCTCGTCTCCTCCCTTCCCTTCTCAGTCTCAGAGCCAGACTAAGTGCCAGAGACCCTGTTGCTGAATCACCTCTGACCACAGCTCACCTCGTCTCCTCCCTTCCCTTCTCAGTCTCAGAGCCAGACTAAGTGCCAGAGACCCTGTTGCTGAATCACCTCTGACCACAGCTCACCTCGTCTCCTCCCTTCCCTTCTCAGTCTCAGAGCCAGACTAAGTGCCAGAGACCCTGTTGCTGAATCACCTCTGACCACAGCTCACCTCGTCTCCTCCCTTCCCTTCTCAGTCTCAGAGCCAGACTAAGTGCCAGAGACCCTGTTGCTGAATCACCTCTGACCACAGCTCACCTCGTCTCCTCCCTTCCCTTCTCAGTCTTAGAGCCAGACTAAGTGCCAGAAACCCTGTTGCTGAATCACCTCTGACCACAGCTCACCTCGTCTCCTCCCTTCCCTTCTCAGTCTCAGAGCCAGACTAAGTGCCAGAGACCCTGTTGCTGAATCACCTCTGACCACAGCTCACCTCGTCTCCTCCCTTCCCTTCTCAGTCTCAGAGCCAGACTAAGTGCCAGAGACCCTGTTGCTGAATCACCTCTGACCACAGCTCACCTCGTCTCCTCCCTTGCCTTCTCAGTCTCAGAGCTAGACTAAGTGCCAGAGACCCTGTTGCTGAATCACCTCTGACCACAGCTCACCACGTCTCCTCCCTTCCCTTCTCAGTCTCAGAGCCAGACTAAGTGCCAGAGACCCTGTTGCTGAATCACCTCCGACCACAGCTCACCTGGTCTCCTCCCTTCCCTTCTCAGTCTCAGAGCCAGAATAAGTGCCAGAGACCCTGTTGCTGAATCACCTCTGACCACAGCTCACCTCGTCTCCTCCCTTGCCTTCTCAGTCTCAGAGCCAGACTAAGTGCCAGAGACCCTGTTGCTGAATCACCTCCGACCACAGCTCACCTCGTCTCCTCCCTTCCCTTCTCAGTCTCAGAGCCAGACTAAGTGCCAGAGACCCTGTTGCTGAATCACCTCTGACCACAGCTCACCTTGTCTCCTCCCTTCCCTTCTCAGTCTCAGAGCCAGACTAAGTGCCAGAGACCCTGTTGCTGAATCACCTCTGACCACAGCTCACCACGTCTCCTCCGTTCCCTTCTCAGTCTCAGAGCCAGACTAAGTGCCAGAGACCCTGTTGCTGAATCACCTCTGACCACAGCTCACCTCGTCTCCTCCCTTCCCTTCTCAGTCTTAGAGCCAGACTAAGTGCCAGAGACCCTGTTGCTGAATCACCTCTGACCACAGCTCACCTCGTCTCCTCCCTTCCCTTCTCAGTCTCAGAGCCAGACTAAGTGCCAGAGACCCTGTTGCTGAATCACCTCTGACCACAGCTCACCTCGTCTCCTCCCTTCCCTTCTCAGTCTCAGAGCCAGACTAAGTGCCAGAGACCCTGTTGCTGAATCACCTGTGACCACAGCTCACCTCGTCTCCTCCCTTCCCTTTTCAGTCTCGGAGCCAGACTAAGTGCCAGAGACCCTGTTGCTGAATCACCTCTGACCACAGCTCACTCGTCTCCTCCCTTCCCTTCTCAGTCTCAGAGCCAGACTAAGTGCCAGAGACCCTGTTGCTGAATCACCTCTGACCACAGCTCACTCGTCTCCTCCCTTCCCTTCTCAGTCTCGGAGCCAGACTAAGTGCCAAAGACCCTGTTGCTGAATCACCTCTGACCACAGCTCACCTCGTCTCCTCCCTTCCCTTCTCAGTCTCAGAGCCAGACTAAGTGCCAGAGACCCTGTTGCTGAATCACCTCTGACCACAGCTCACCTCGTCTCCTCCCTTCCCTTCTCAGTCTCAGAGCCAGACTAAGTGCCAGAGACCCTTTTGCTGAATCACCTCTGACCACAGCTCACTCGTCTCCTCCCTTCCCTTCTCAGTCTCGGAGCCAGACTAAGTGCCAGAGACCCTGTTGCTGAATCACCTCTGACCACAGCTCACCTCGTCTCCTCCCTTCCCTTCTCAGTCTCAGAGCCAGACTAAGTGCCAGAGACCCTGTTGCTGAATCACCTCTGACCACAGCTCACCTCGTCTCCTCCCTTCCCTTCTCAGTCTCAGAGCCAGACTAAGTGCCAGAGACCCTGTTGCTGAATCACCTCTGACCACAGCTCACCTCGTCTCCTCCCTTCCCTTCTCAGTTTCAGAGCCAGACTAAGTGCCAGAGACCCTGTTGCTGAATCACCTCTGACCACAGCTCACCACGTCTCCTCCGTTCCCTTCTCAGTCTCAGAGCCAGACTAAGTGCCAGAGACCCTGTTGCTGAATCACCTCTGACCACAGCTCACCTCGTCTCCTCCCTTCCCTTCTCAGTCTCAGAGCCAGACTAAGTGCCAGAGACCCTGTTGCTGAATCACCTCCGACCACAGCTCACCTCGTCTCCTCCCTTCCCTTCTCAGTCTTAGAGCCAGACTAAGTGCCAGAGACCCTGTTGCTGAATCACCTCTGACCACAGCTCACCTCGTCTCCTCCCTTCCCTTCTCAGTCTTAGAGCCAGACTAAGTGCCAGAGACCCTGTTGCTGAATCACCTCTGACCACAGCTCACCTCGTCTCCTCCCTTCCCTTCTCAGTCTCAGAGCCAGACTAAGTGCCAGAGACCCTGTTGCTGAATCACCTCTGACCACAGCTCACCACGTCTCCTCCGTTCCCTTCTCAGTCTCAGAGCCAGACTAAGTGCCAGAGACCCTGTTGCTGAATCACCTCTGACCACAGCTCACCTCGTCTCCTCCCTTCCCTTCTCAGTCTTAGAGCCAGACTAAGTGCCAGAGACCCTGTTGCTGAATCACCTCTGACCACAGCTCACCTCGTCTCCTCCCTTCCCTTCTCAGTCTCGGAGCCAGACTAAGTGCCAGAGACCCTGTTGCTGAATCACCTCTGACCACAGCTCACCTCGTCTCCTCCCTTCCCTTCTCAGTCTCAGAGCCAGACTAAGTGCCAGAGACCCTGTTGCTGAATCACCTGTGACCACAGCTCACCTCGTCTCCTCCCTTCCCTTTTCAGTCTCGGAGCCAGACTAAGTGCCAGAGACCCTGTTGCTGAATCACCTCTGACCACAGCTCACTCGTCTCCTCCCTTCCCTTCTCAGTCTCAGAGCCAGACTAAGTGCCAGAGACCCTGTTGCTGAATCACCTCTGACCACAGCTCACTCGTCTCCTCCCTTCCCTTCTCAGTCTCGGAGCCAGACTAAGTGCCAGAGACCCTGTTGCTGAATCACCTCTGACCACAGCTCACCTCGTCTCCTCCCTTCCCTTCTCAGTCTCAGAGCCAGACTAAGTGCCAGAGACCCTGTTGCTGAATCACCTCTGACCACAGCTCACCTCGTCTCCTCCCTTCCCTTCTCAGTTTCAGAGCCAGACTAAGTGCCAGAGACCCTGTTGCTGAATCACCTCTGACCACAGCTCACCACGTCTCCTCCGTTCCCTTCTCAGTCTCAGAGCCAGACTAAGTGCCAGAGACCCTGTTGCTGAATCACCTCTGACCACAGCTCACCTCGTCTCCTCCCTTCCCTTCTCAGTCTCAGAGCCAGACTAAGTGCCAGAGACCCTGTTGCTGAATCACCTCTGACCACAGCTCACCTCGTCTCCTCCGTTCCCTTCTCAGTCTCAGAGCCAGACTAAGTGCCAGAGACCCTGTTGCTGAATCACCTCTGACCACAGCTCACCTCGTCTCCTCCGTTCCCTTCTCAGTCTCAGAGCCAGACTAAGTGCCAGAGACCCTGTTGCTGAATCACCTCTGACCACAGCTCAGCTCGTCTCCTCCCTTCCCTTCTCAGTCTCAGACTAAGTGCCAGAGACCCTGTTGCTGAATCACCTCTGACCACAGCTCACCTCGTCTCCTCCCTTCCCTTCTCAGTCTCGGAGCCAGACTAAGTGCCAGAGACCCTGTTGCTGAATCACCTCTGACCACAGCTCACTCGTCTCCTCCCTTCCCTTCTCAGTCTCGGAGCCAGACTAAGTGCCAGAGACCCTGTTGCTGAATCACCTCTGACCACAGCTCACCTCGTCTCCTCCCTTCCCTTCTCAGTCTCAGAGCCAGACTAAGTGCCAGAGACCCTGTTGCTGAATCACTTCTGACCACAGCTCACCTCGTCTCCTCCCTTCCCTTCTCAGTCTCAGAGCCAGACTAAGTGCCAGAGACCCTGTTGCTGAATCACCTCTGACCACAGCTCACCTCGTCTCCTCCCTTCCCTTCTCAGTTTCAGAGCCAGACTAAGTGCCAGAGACCCTGTTGCTGAATCACCTCTGACCACAGCTCACCACGTCTCCTCCGTTCCCTTCTCAGTCTCAGAGCCAGACTAAGTGCCAGAGACCCTGTTGCTGAATCACCTCTGACCACAGCTCACCTCGTCTCCTCCCTTCCCTTCTCAGTCTCAGAGCCAGACTAAGTGCCAGAGACCCTGTTGCTGAATCACCTCTGACCACAGCTCACCTCGTCTCCTCCGTTCCCTTCTCAGTCTCAGAGCCAGACTAAGTGCCAGAGACCCTGTTGCTGAATCACCTCTGACCACAGCTCACCTCGTCTCCTCCCTTCCCTTCTCAGTCTCAGAGCCAGACTAAGTGCCAGAGACCCTGTTGCTGAATCACCTCTGACCACAGCTCACCTCGTCTCCTCCGTTCCCTTCTCAGTCTCAGAGCCAGACTAAGTGCCAGAGACCCTGTTGCTGAATCACCTCTGACCACAGCTCACCTCGTCTCCTCCGTTCCCTTCTCAGTCTCAGAGCCAGACTAAGTGCCAGAGACCCTGTTGCTGAATCACCTCTGACCACAGCTCACCTCGTCTCCTCCCTTCCCTTCTCAGTCTCAGAGCCAGACTAAGTGCCAGAGACCCTGTTGCTGAATCACCTCCGACCACAGCTCACCTCGTCTCCTCCCTTCCCTTCTCAGTCTTAGAGCCAGACTAAGTGCCAGAGACCCTGTTGCTGAATCACCTCTGACCACAGCTCACCTCGTCTCCTCCCTTCCCTTCTCAGTCTTAGAGCCAGACTAAGTGCCAGAGACCCTGTTGCTGAATCACCTCTGACCACAGCTCACCTCGTCTCCTCCCTTCCCTTCTCAGTCTCAGAGCCAGACTAAGTGCCAGAGACCCTGTTGCTGAATCACCTCTGACCACAGCTCACCACGTCTCCTCCGTTCCCTTCTCAGTCTCAGAGCCAGACTAAGTGCCAGAGACCCTGTTGCTGAATCACCTCTGACCACAGCTCACCTCGTCTCCTCCCTTCCCTTCTCAGTCTTAGAGCCAGACTAAGTGCCAGAGACCCTGTTGCTGAATCACCTCTGACCACAGCTCACCTCGTCTCCTCCCTTCCCTTCTCAGTCTCGGAGCCAGACTAAGTGCCAGAGACCCTGTTGCTGAATCACCTCTGACCACAGCTCACCTCGTCTCCTCCCTTCCCTTCTCAGTCTCAGAGCCAGACTAAGTGCCAGAGACCCTGTTGCTGAATCACCTGTGACCACAGCTCACCTCGTCTCCTCCCTTCCCTTTTCAGTCTCGGAGCCAGACTAAGTGCCAGAGACCCTGTTGCTGAATCACCTCTGACCACAGCTCACTCGTCTCCTCCCTTCCCTTCTCAGTCTCAGAGCCAGACTAAGTGCCAGAGACCCTGTTGCTGAATCACCTCTGACCACAGCTCACTCGTCTCCTCCCTTCCCTTCTCAGTCTCGGAGCCAGACTAAGTGCCAGAGACCCTGTTGCTGAATCACCTCTGACCACAGCTCACCTCGTCTCCTCCCTTCCCTTCTCAGTCTCAGAGCCAGACTAAGTGCCAGAGACCCTGTTGCTGAATCACCTCTGACCACAGCTCACCTCGTCTCCTCCCTTCCCTTCTCAGTTTCAGAGCCAGACTAAGTGCCAGAGACCCTGTTGCTGAATCACCTCTGACCACAGCTCACCACGTCTCCTCCGTTCCCTTCTCAGTCTCAGAGCCAGACTAAGTGCCAGAGACCCTGTTGCTGAATCACCTCTGACCACAGCTCACCTCGTCTCCTCCCTTCCCTTCTCAGTCTCAGAGCCAGACTAAGTGCCAGAGACCCTGTTGCTGAATCACCTCTGACCACAGCTCACCTCGTCTCCTCCGTTCCCTTCTCAGTCTCAGAGCCAGACTAAGTGCCAGAGACCCTGTTGCTGAATCACCTCTGACCACAGCTCACCTCGTCTCCTCCGTTCCCTTCTCAGTCTCAGAGCCAGACTAAGTGCCAGAGACCCTGTTGCTGAATCACCTCTGACCACAGCTCAGCTCGTCTCCTCCCTTCCCTTCTCAGTCTCAGACTAAGTGCCAGAGACCCTGTTGCTGAATCACCTCTGACCACAGCTCACCTCGTCTCCTCCCTTCCCTTCTCAGTCTCGGAGCCAGACTAAGTGCCAGAGACCCTGTTGCTGAATCACCTCTGACCACAGCTCACTCGTCTCCTCCCTTCCCTTCTCAGTCTCGGAGCCAGACTAAGTGCCAGAGACCCTGTTGCTGAATCACCTCTGACCACAGCTCACCTCGTCTCCTCCCTTCCCTTCTCAGTCTCAGAGCCAGACTAAGTGCCAGAGACCCTGTTGCTGAATCACCTCTGACCACAGCTCACCTCGTCTCCTCCCTTCCCTTCTCAGTCTCAGAGCCAGACTAAGTGCCAGAGACCCTGTTGCTGAATCACCTCTGACCACAGCTCACCTCGTCTCCTCCCTTCCCTTCTCAGTTTCAGAGCCAGACTAAGTGCCAGAGACCCTGTTGCTGAATCACCTCTGACCACAGCTCACCACGTCTCCTCCGTTCCCTTCTCAGTCTCAGAGCCAGACTAAGTGCCAGAGACCCTGTTGCTGAATCACCTCTGACCACAGCTCACCTCGTCTCCTCCCTTCCCTTCTCAGTCTCAGAGCCAGACTAAGTGCCAGAGACCCTGTTGCTGAATCACCTCTGACCACAGCTCACCTCGTCTCCTCCGTTCCCTTCTCAGTCTCAGAGCCAGACTAAGTGCCAGAGACCCTGTTGCTGAATCACCTCTGACCACAGCTCACCTCGTCTCCTCCCTTCCCTTCTCAGTCTCAGAGCCAGACTAAGTGCCAGAGACCCTGTTGCTGAATCACCTCTGACCACAGCTCACCTCGTCTCCTCCGTTCCCTTCTCAGTCTCAGAGCCAGACTAAGTGCCAGAGACCCTGTTGCTGAATCACCTCTGACCACAGCTCACCTCGTCTCCTCCGTTCCCTTCTCAGTCTCAGAGCCAGACTAAGTGCCAGAGACCCTGTTGCTGAATCACCTCTGACCACAGCTCAGCTCGTCTCCTCCCTTCCCTTCTCAGTCTCAGACTAAGTGCCAGAGACCCTGTTGCTGAATCACCTCTGACCACAGCTCACCTCGTCTCCTCCCTTCCCTTCTCAGTCTCGGAGCCAGACTAAGTGCCAGAGACCCTGTTGCTGAATCACCTCTGACCACAGCTCACTCGTCTCCTCCCTTCCCTTCTCAGTCTCGGAGCCAGACTAAGTGCCAGAGACCCTGTTGCTGAATCACCTCTGACCACAGCTCACCTCGTCTCCTCCCTTCCCTTCTCAGTCTCAGAGCCAGACTAAGTGCCAGAGACCCTGTTGCTGAATCACCTCTGACCACAGCTCACCTCGTCTCCTCCCTTCCCTTCTCAGTCTCAGAGCCAGACTAAGTGCCAGAGACCCTGTTGCTGAATCACCTCTGACCACAGCTCACCTCGTCTCCTCCCTTCCCTTCTCAGTTTCAGAGCCAGACTAAGTGCCAGAGACCCTGTTGCTGAATCACCTCTGACCACAGCTCACCACGTCTCCTCCGTTCCCTTCTCAGTCTCAGAGCCAGACTAAGTGCCAGAGACCCTGTTGCTGAATCACCTCTGACCACAGCTCACCTCGTCTCCTCCCTTCCCTTCTCAGTCTCAGAGCCAGACTAAGTGCCAGAGACCCTGTTGCTGAATCACCTCTGACCACAGCTCACCTCGTCTCCTCCGTTCCCTTCTCAGTCTCAGAGCCAGACTAAGTGCCAGAGACCCTGTTGCTGAATCACCTCTGACCACAGCTCAGCTCGTCTCCTCCCTTCCCTTCTCAGTCTCAGACTAAGTGCCAGAGACCCTGTTGCTGAATCACCTCTGACCACAGCTCACCTCGTCTCCTCCCTTCCCTTCTCAGTATCGGAGCCAGACTAAGTGCCAGAGACCCTGTTGCTGAATCACCTCTGACCACAGCTCACCTCGTCTCCTCCCTTCCCTTCTCAGTATCGGAGCCAGACTAAGTGCCAGAGACCCTGTTGCTGAATCACCTCTGACCACAGCTCGCCTCGTTTCCTCCCTTCCCTTCTCAGTCTCGGAGCCAGACTAAGTGCCAGAGACCCTGTTGCTGAATCACCTCTGACCACAGCTCACCTCGTCTCCTCCCTTCCCTTCTCAGTCTCAGAGCCAGACTAAGTGCCAGAGACCCTGTTGCTGAATCACCTCTGACCACAGCTCACCTCGTCTCCTCCCTTCCCTTCTCAGTCTCAGAGCCAGACTAAGTGCCAGAGACCCTGTTGCTGAATCACCTCTGACCACAGCTCGCCTCGTCTCCTCCCTTCCCTTCTCAGTCTCAGAGCCAGACTAAGTGCCAGAGACCCTGTTGCTGAATCACCTCTGACCACAGCTCGCCTCGTCTCCTCCCTTCCCTTCTCAGTCTCAGAGCCAGACTAAGTGCCAGAGACCCTGTTGCTGAATCACCTCTGACCACAGCTCACCTCGTTTCCTCCCTTCCCTTCTCAGTCTCAGAGCCAGACTAAGTGCCAGAAACCCTGTTGCTGAATCACCTCTGACCACAGCTCAGCTCGTCTCCTCCCTTCCCTTCTCAGTCTCGGAGCCAGACTAAGTGCCAGAGACCCTGTTGCTGAATCACCTCTGACCACAGCTCACCTCGTCTCCTCCCTTCCCTTCTCAGTCTCAGAGCCAGACTAAGTGCCAGAGACCCTGTTGCTGAATCACCTCTGACCACAGCTCGCCTCGTCTCCTCCCTTCCCTTCTCAGTCTCAGAGCCAGACTAAGTGCCAGAGACCCTGTTGCTGAATCACCTCTGACCACAGCTCAGCTCGTCTCCTCCCTTCCCTTCTCAGTCTCGGAGCCAGACTAAGTGCCAGAGACCCTGTTGCTGAATCACCTCTGACCACAGCTCACCTCGTTTCCTCCCTTCCCTTCTCAGTCTCAGAGCCAGACTAAGTGCCAGAGACCCTGTTGCTGAATCACCTCTGACCACAGCTCAGCTCGTCTCCTCCCTTCCCTTCTCAGTCTCGGAGCCAGACTAAGTGCCAGAGACCCTGTTGCTGAATCACCTCTGACCACAGCTCACCTCGTTTCCTCCCTTCCCCTCTCAGTCTCAGAGCCAGACTAAGTGCCAGAGACCCTGTTGCTGAATCACCTCTGACCACAGCTCACCTCGTCTCCTCCCTTCCCTTCTCAGTCTCACAGCCAGACTAAGTGCCAGAGACCCTGTTGCTGAATCACCTCTGACCACAGCTCACCTCGTCTCCTCCCTTCCCTTCTCAGTCTCGGAGCCAGACTAAGTGCCAGAGACCCTGTTGCTGAATCACCTCTGACCACAGCTCACCTCGTCTCCTCCCTTCCCTTCTCAGTCTCAGAGCCAGACTAAGTGCCAGAGACCCTGTTGCTGAATCACCTGTGACCACAGCTCACCTCGTCTCCTCCCTTCCCTTTTCAGTCTCGGAGCCAGACTAAGTGCCAGAGACCCTGTTGCTGAATCACCTCTGACCACAGCTCACTCGTCTCCTCCCTTCCCTTCTCAGTCTCAGAGCCAGACTAAGTGCCAGAGACCCTGTTGCTGAATCACCTCTGACCACAGCTCACTCGTCTCCTCCCTTCCCTTCTCAGTCTCGGAGCCAGACTAAGTGCCAGAGACCCTGTTGCTGAATCACCTCTGACCACAGCTCACCTCGTCTCCTCCCTTCCCTTCTCAGTCTCAGAGCCAGACTAAGTGCCAGAGACCCTGTTGCTGAATCACCTCTGACCACAGCTCACCTCGTCTCCTCCCTTCCCTTCTCAGTCTCAGAGCCAGACTAAGTGCCAGAGACCCTGTTGCTGAATCACCTCTGACCACAGCTCACCTCGTCTCCTCCCTTCCCTTCTCAGTTTCAGAGCCAGACTAAGTGCCAGAGACCCTGTTGCTGAATCACCTCTGACCACAGCTCACCACGTCTCCTCCGTTCCCTTCTCAGTCTCAGAGCCAGACTAAGTGCCAGAGACCCTGTTGCTGAATCACCTCTGACCACAGCTCACCTCGTCTCCTCCCTTCCCTTCTCAGTCTCAGAGCCAGACTAAGTGCCAGAGACCCTGTTGCTGAATCACCTCTGACCACAGCTCACCTCGTCTCCTCCGTTCCCTTCTCAGTCTCGGAGCCAGACTAAGTGCCAGAGACCCTGTTGCTGAATCACCTCTGACCACAGCTCGCCTCGTTTCCTCCCTTCCCTTCTCAGTCTCGGAGCCAGACTAAGTGCCAGAGACCCTGTTGCTGAATCACCTCTGACCACAGCTCACCTCGTCTCCTCCCTTCCCTTCTCAGTCTCAGAGCCAGACTAAGTGCCAGAGACCCTGTTGCTGAATCACCTCTGACCACAGCTCACCTCGTCTCCTCCCTTCCCTTCTCAGTCTCGGAGCCAGACTAAGTGCCAGAGACCCTGTTGCTGAATCACCTCTGACCACAGCTCGCCTCGTTTCCTCCCTTCCCTTCTCAGTCTCGGAGCCAGACTAAGTGCCAGAGACCCTGTTGCTGAATCACCTCTGACCACAGCTCACCTCGTCTCCTCCCTTCCCTTCTCAGTCTCAGAGCCAGACTAAGTGCCAGAGACCCTGTTGCTGAATCACCTCTGACCACAGCTCACCTCGTCTCCTCCCTTCCCTTCTCAGTCTCAGAGCCAGACTAAGTGCCAGAGACCCTGTTGCTGAATCACCTCTGACCACAGCTCGCCTCGTCTCCTCCCTTCCCTTCTCAGTCTCAGAGCCAGACTAAGTGCCAGAGACCCTGTTGCTGAATCACCTCTGACCACAGCTCGCCTCGTCTCCTCCCTTCCCTTCTCAGTCTCAGAGCCAGACTAAGTGCCAGAGACCCTGTTGCTGAATCACCTCTGACCACAGCTCAGCTCGTCTCCTCCCTTCCCTTCTCAGTCTCAGAGCCAGACTAAGTGCCAGAGACCCTGTTGCTGAATCACCTGTGACCACAGCTCACCTCGTCTCCTCCCTTCCCTTCTCAGTCTCACAGCCAGACTAAGTGCCAGAGACCCTGTTGCTGAATCACCTCTGACCACAGCTCAGCTCGTCTCCTCCCTTCCCTTCTCAGTCTCGGAGCCAGACTAAGTGCCAGAGACCCTGTTGCTGAATCACCTCTGACCACAGCTCACCTCGTTTCCTCCCTTCCCCTCTCAGTCTCAGAGCCAGACTAAGTGCCAGAGACCCTGTTGCTGAATCACCTCTGACCACAGCTCACCTCGTCTCCTCCCTTCCCTTCTCAGTCTCAGAGCCAGACTAAGTGCCAGAGACCCTGTTGCTGAATCACCTGTGACCACAGCTCACCTCGTCTCCTCCCTTCCCTTCTCAGTCTCACAGCCAGACTAAGTGCCAGAGACCCTGTTGCTGAATCACCTCTGACCACAGCTCACCTCGTCTCCTCCCTTCCCTTCTCAGTCTCACAGCCAGACTAAGTGCCAGAGACCCTGTTGCTGAATCACCTCTGACCACAGCTCACCTCGTCTCCTCCCTTCCCTTCTCAGTCTCAGAGCCAGACTAAGTGCCAGAGACCCTGTTGCTGAATCACCTCTGACCACAGCTCACCTCGTCTCCTCCCTTCCCTTCACAGTCTCAGAGCCAGACTAAGTGCCAGAGACCCTGTTGCTGAATCACCTCTGACCACAGCTCACCTCGTCTCCTCCCTTCCCTTCTCAGTCTCACAGCCAGACTAAGTGCCAGAGACCCTGTTGCTGAATCACCTCTGACCACAGCTCACCTCGTCTCCTCCCTTCCCTTCTCAGTCTCAGAGCCAGACTAAGTGCCAGAGACCCTGTTGCTGAATCACCTCTGACCACAGCTCACCTCGTCTCCTCCCTTCCCTTCTCAGTCTCAGAGCCAGACTAAGTGCCAGAGACCCTGTTGCTGAATCACCTCTGACCACAGCTCACCTCGTCTCCTCCCTTCCCTTCTCAGTCTCAGAGCCAGACTAAGTGCCAGAGACCCTGTTGCTGAATCACCTCTGACCACAGCTCACCACGTCTCCTCCCTTCCCTTCTCAGTCTCAGAGCCAGACTAAGTGCCAGAGACCCTGTTGCTGAATCACCTCTGACCACAGCTCACCTCGTCTCCTCCCTTCCCTTCTCAGTCTTAGAGCCAGACTAAGTGCCAGAGACCCTGTTGCTGAATCACCTCTGACCACAGCTCACCTCGTCTCCTCCCTTCCCTTCTCAGTCTCGGAGCCAGACTAAGTGCCAGAGACCCTGTTGCTGAATCACCTCTGACCACAGCTCACCTCGTCTCCTCCCTTCCCTTCTCAGTCTCAGAGCCAGACTAAGTGCCAGAGACCCTGTTGCTGAATCACCTGTGACCACAGCTCACCTCGTCTCCTCCCTTCCCTTTTCAGTCTCGGAGCCAGACTAAGTGCCAGAGACCCTGTTGCTGAATCACCTCTGACCACAGCTCACCTCGTCTCCTCCCTTCCCTTCTCAGTCTCAGAGCCAGACTAAGTGCCAGAGACCCTGTTGCTGAATCACCTCTGACCACAGCTCACCTCGTCTCCTCCCTTCCCTTCTCAGTCTCAGAGCCAGACTAAGTGCCAGAGACCCTGTTGCTGAATCACCTCTGACCACAGCTCACTCGTCTCCTCCCTTCCCTTCTCAGTCTCGGAGCCAGACTAAGTGCCAGAGACCCTGTTGCTGAATCACCTCTGACCACACCTCACCTCGTCTCCTCCCTTCCCTTCTCAGTCTCAGAGCCAGACTAAGTGCCAGAGACCCTGTTGCTGAATCACCTCTGACCACAGCTCACCTCGTCTCCTCCCTTCCCTTCTCAGTCTCGGAGCCAGACTAAGTGCCAGAGACCCTGTTGCTGAATCACCTCTGACCACAGCTCACCTCGTCTCCACCCTTCCCTTCTCAGTCTCAGAGCCAGACTAAGTGCCAGAGACCCTGTTGCTGAATCACCTCTGACCACAGCTCACCTCGTCTCCTCCCTTCCCTTCTCAGTCTCAGAGCCAGACTAAGTGCCAGAGACCCTGTTGCTGAATCACCTCTGACCACAGCTCACCTCGTCTCCTCCCTTCCCTTCTCAGTCTCAGAGCCAGACTAAGTGCCAGAGACCCTTTTGCTGAATCACCTCTGACCACAGCTCACCTCGTCTCCTCCCTTCCCTTCTCAGTCTCAGAGCCAGACTAAGTGCCAGAGACCCTGTTGCTGAATCACCTCTGACCACAGCTCACCTCGTCTCCTCCCTTCCCTTCTCAGTTTCAGAGCCAGACTAAGTGCCAGAGACCCTGTTGCTGAATCACCTCTGACCACAGCTCACCTCGTCTCCTCCCTTCCCTTCTCAGTCTCAGAGCCAGACTAAGTGCCAGAGACCCTGTTGCTGAATCACCTCTGACCACAGCTCACCTCGTCTCCTCCCTTCCCTTCTCAGTTTCAGAGCCAGACTAAGTGCCAGAGACCCTGTTGCTGAATCACCTCTGACCACAGCTCACCTCGTCTCCTCCCTTCCCTTCTCAGTCTCAGAGCCATACTAAGTGCCAGAGACCCTGTTGCTGAATCACCTCTGACCACAGCTCGCCTCGTTTCCTCCCTTCCCTTCTCAGTCTCGGAGCCAGACTAAGTGCCAGAGACCCTGTTGCTGAATCACCTCTGACCACAGCTCACCTCGTCTCCTCCCTTCCCTTCTCAGTCTCAGAGCCAGACTAAGTGCCAGAGACCCTGTTGCTGAATCACCTCTGACCACAGCTCACCTCGTCTCCTCCCTTCCCTTCTCAGTCTCAGAGCCAGACTAAGTGCCAGAGACCCTGTTGCTGAATCACCTCTGACCACAGCTCGCCTCGTCTCCTCCCTTCCCTTCTCAGTCTCAGAGCCAGACTAAGTGCCAGAGACCCTGTTGCTGAATCACCTCTGACCACAGCTCACCTCGTCTCCTCCCTTCCCTTCTCAGTTTCAGAGCCAGACTAAGTGCCAGAGACCCTGTTGCTGAATCACCTCTGACCACAGCTCACCTCGTCTCCTCCCTTCCCTTCTCAGTTTCAGAGCCAGACTAAGTGCCAGAGACCCTGTTGCTGAATCACCTCTGACCACAGCTCACCACGTCTCCTCCGTTCCCTTCTCAGTCTCAGAGCCAGACTAAGTGCCAGAGACCCTGTTGCTGAATCACCTCTGACCACAGCTCACCTCGTCTCCTCCCTTCCCTTCTCAGTCTCAGAGCCAGACTAAGTGCCAGAGACCCTGTTGCTGAATCACCTCTGACCACAGCTCACCTCGTCTCCTCCGTTCCCTTCTCAGTCTCAGAGCCAGACTAAGTGCCAGAGACCCTGTTGCTGAATCACCTCTGACCACAGCTCACCTCGTCTCCTCCCTTCCCTTCTCAGTCTCAGAGCCAGACTAAGTGCCAGAGACCCTGTTGCTGAATCACCTCTGACCACAGCTCACCTCGTCTCCTCCGTTCCCTTCTCAGTCTCAGAGCCAGACTAAGTGCCAGAGACCCTGTTGCTGAATCACCTCTGACCACAGCTCACCTCGTCTCCTCCGTTCCCTTCTCAGTCTCAGAGCCAGACTAAGTGCCAGAGACCCTGTTGCTGAATCACCTCTGACCACAGCTCAGCTCGTCTCCTCCCTTCCCTTCTCAGTCTCAGACTAAGTGCCAGAGACCCTGTTGCTGAATCACCTCTGACCACAGCTCACCTCGTCTCCTCCCTTCCCTTCTCAGTCTCGGAGCCAGACTAAGTGCCAGAGACCCTGTTGCTGAATCACCTCTGACCACAGCTCACTCGTCTCCTCCCTTCCCTTCTCAGTCTCGGAGCCAGACTAAGTGCCAGAGACCCTGTTGCTGAATCACCTCTGACCACAGCTCACCTCGTCTCCTCCCTTCCCTTCTCAGTCTCAGAGCCAGACTAAGTGCCAGAGACCCTGTTGCTGAATCACCTCTGACCACAGCTCACCTCGTCTCCTCCCTTCCCTTCTCAGTCTCAGAGCCAGACTAAGTGCCAGAGACCCTGTTGCTGAATCACCTCTGACCACAGCTCACCTCGTCTCCTCCCTTCCCTTCTCAGTCTCAGAGCCAGACTAAGTGCCAGAGACCCTGTTGCTGAATCACCTCTGACCACAGCTCACCTCGTCTCCTCCGTTCCCTTCTCAGTCTCAGAGCCAGACTAAGTGCCAGAGACCCTGTTGCTGAATCACCTCTGACCACAGCTCAGCTCGTCTCCTCCCTTCCCTTCTCAGTCTCAGACTAAGTGCCAGAGACCCTGTTGCTGAATCACCTCTGACCACAGCTCACCTCGTCTCCTCCCTTCCCTTCTCAGTCTCGGAGCCAGACTAAGTGCCAGAGACCCTGTTGCTGAATCACCTCTGACCACAGCTCACTCGTCTCCTCCCTTCCCTTCTCAGTCTCGGAGCCAGACTAAGTGCCAGAGACCCTGTTGCTGAATCACCTCTGACCACAGCTCACCTCGTCTCCTCCCTTCCCTTCTCAGTCTCAGAGCCAGACTAAGTGCCAGAGACCCTGTTGCTGAATCACCTCTGACCACAGCTCACCTCGTCTCCTCCCTTCCCTTCTCAGTCTCAGAGCCAGACTAAGTGCCAGAGACCCTGTTGCTGAATCACCTCTGACCACAGCTCACCTCGTCTCCTCCCTTCCCTTCTCAGTTTCAGAGCCAGACTAAGTGCCAGAGACCCTGTTGCTGAATCACCTCTGACCACAGCTCACCACGTCTCCTCCGTTCCCTTCTCAGTCTCAGAGCCAGACTAAGTGCCAGAGACCCTGTTGCTGAATCACCTCTGACCACAGCTCACCTCGTCTCCTCCCTTCCCTTCTCAGTCTCAGAGCCAGACTAAGTGCCAGAGACCCTGTTGCTGAATCACCTCTGACCACAGCTCACCTCGTCTCCTCCGTTCCCTTCTCAGTCTCAGAGCCAGACTAAGTGCCAGAGACCCTGTTGCTGAATCACCTCTGACCACAGCTCACCTCGTCTCCTCCCTTCCCTTCTCAGTCTCAGAGCCAGACTAAGTGCCAGAGACCCTGTTGCTGAATCACCTCTGACCACAGCTCAGCTCGTCTCCTCCCTTCCCTTCTCAGTCTCAGACTAAGTGCCAGAGACCCTGTTGCTGAATCACCTCTGACCACAGCTCACCTCGTCTCCTCCCTTCCCTTCTCAGTATCGGAGCCAGACTAAGTGCCAGAGACCCTGTTGCTGAATCACCTCTGACCACAGCTCGCCTCGTTTCCTCCCTTCCCTTCTCAGTCTCGGAGCCAGACTAAGTGCCAGAGACCCTGTTGCTGAATCACCTCTGACCACAGCTCACCTCGTCTCCTCCCTTCCCTTCTCAGTCTCAGAGCCAGACTAAGTGCCAGAGACCCTGTTGCTGAATCACCTCTGACCACAGCTCACCTCGTCTCCTCCCTTCCCTTCTCAGTCTCAGAGCCAGACTAAGTGCCAGAGACCCTGTTGCTGAATCACCTCTGACCACAGCTCGCCTCGTCTCCTCCCTTCCCTTCTCAGTCTCAGAGCCAGACTAAGTGCCAGAGACCCTGTTGCTGAATCACCTCTGACCACAGCTCGCCTCGTCTCCTCCCTTCCCTTCTCAGTCTCAGAGCCAGACTAAGTGCCAGAGACCCTGTTGCTGAATCACCTCTGACCACAGCTCACCTCGTTTCCTCCCTTCCCTTCTCAGTCTCAGAGCCAGACTAAGTGCCAGAAACCCTGTTGCTGAATCACCTCTGACCACAGCTCAGCTCGTCTCCTCCCTTCCCTTCTCAGTCTCGGAGCCAGACTAAGTGCCAGAGACCCTGTTGCTGAATCACCTCTGACCACAGCTCACCTCGTCTCCTCCCTTCCCTTCTCAGTCTCAGAGCCAGACTAAGTGCCAGAGACCCTGTTGCTGAATCACCTCTGACCACAGCTCGCCTCGTCTCCTCCCTTCCCTTCTCAGTCTCAGAGCCAGACTAAGTGCCAGAGACCCTGTTGCTGAATCACCTCTGACCACAGCTCAGCTCGTCTCCTCCCTTCCCTTCTCAGTCTCGGAGCCAGACTAAGTGCCAGAGACCCTGTTGCTGAATCACCTCTGACCACAGCTCACCTCGTTTCCTCCCTTCCCTTCTCAGTCTCAGAGCCAGACTAAGTGCCAGAGACCCTGTTGCTGAATCACCTCTGACCACAGCTCAGCTCGTCTCCTCCCTTCCCTTCTCAGTCTCGGAGCCAGACTAAGTGCCAGAGACCCTGTTGCTGAATCACCTCTGACCACAGCTCACCTCGTTTCCTCCCTTCCCCTCTCAGTCTCAGAGCCAGACTAAGTGCCAGAGACCCTGTTGCTGAATCACCTCTGACCACAGCTCACCTCGTCTCCTCCCTTCCCTTCTCAGTCTCACAGCCAGACTAAGTGCCAGAGACCCTGTTGCTGAATCACCTCTGACCACAGCTCACCTCGTCTCCTCCCTTCCCTTCTCAGTCTCGGAGCCAGACTAAGTGCCAGAGACCCTGTTGCTGAATCACCTCTGACCACAGCTCACCTCGTCTCCTCCCTTCCCTTCTCAGTCTCAGAGCCAGACTAAGTGCCAGAGACCCTGTTGCTGAATCACCTGTGACCACAGCTCACCTCGTCTCCTCCCTTCCCTTTTCAGTCTCGGAGCCAGACTAAGTGCCAGAGACCCTGTTGCTGAATCACCTCTGACCACAGCTCACTCGTCTCCTCCCTTCCCTTCTCAGTCTCAGAGCCAGACTAAGTGCCAGAGACCCTGTTGCTGAATCACCTCTGACCACAGCTCACTCGTCTCCTCCCTTCCCTTCTCAGTCTCGGAGCCAGACTAAGTGCCAGAGACCCTGTTGCTGAATCACCTCTGACCACAGCTCACCTCGTCTCCTCCCTTCCCTTCTCAGTCTCAGAGCCAGACTAAGTGCCAGAGACCCTGTTGCTGAATCACCTCTGACCACAGCTCACCTCGTCTCCTCCCTTCCCTTCTCAGTCTCAGAGCCAGACTAAGTGCCAGAGACCCTGTTGCTGAATCACCTCTGACCACAGCTCACCTCGTCTCCTCCCTTCCCTTCTCAGTTTCAGAGCCAGACTAAGTGCCAGAGACCCTGTTGCTGAATCACCTCTGACCACAGCTCACCACGTCTCCTCCGTTCCCTTCTCAGTCTCAGAGCCAGACTAAGTGCCAGAGACCCTGTTGCTGAATCACCTCTGACCACAGCTCACCTCGTCTCCTCCCTTCCCTTCTCAGTCTCAGAGCCAGACTAAGTGCCAGAGACCCTGTTGCTGAATCACCTCTGACCACAGCTCACCTCGTCTCCTCCGTTCCCTTCTCAGTCTCAGAGCCAGACTAAGTGCCAGAGACCCTGTTGCTGAATCACCTCTGACCACAGCTCACCTCGTCTCCTCCGTTCCCTTCTCAGTCTCAGAGCCAGACTAAGTGCCAGAGACCCTGTTGCTGAATCACCTCTGACCACAGCTCAGCTCGTCTCCTCCCTTCCCTTCTCAGTCTCAGACTAAGTGCCAGAGACCCTGTTGCTGAATCACCTCTGACCACAGCTCACCTCGTCTCCTCCCTTCCCTTCTCAGTCTCGGAGCCAGACTAAGTGCCAGAGACCCTGTTGCTGAATCACCTCTGACCACAGCTCGCCTCGTTTCCTCCCCTTCCCTTCTCAGTCTCGGAGCCAGACTAAGTGCCAGAGACCCTGTTGCTGAATCACCTCTGACCACAGCTCACCTCGTCTCCTCCCTTCCCTTCTCAGTCTCAGAGCCAGACTAAGTGCCAGAGACCCTGTTGCTGAATCACCTCTGACCACAGCTCACCTCGTCTCCTCCCTTCCCTTCTCAGTCTCAGAGCCAGACTAAGTGCCAGAGACCCTGTTGCTGAATCACCTCTGACCACAGCTCGCCTCGTCTCCTCCCTTCCCTTCTCAGTCTCAGAGCCAGACTAAGTGCCAGAGACCCTGTTGCTGAATCACCTCTGACCACAGCTCGCCTCGTCTCCTCCCTTCCCTTCTCAGTCTCAGAGCCAGACTAAGTGCCAGAGACCCTGTTGCTGAATCACCTCTGACCACAGCTCAGCTCGTCTCCTCCCTTCCCTTCTCAGTCTCGGAGCCAGACTAAGTGCCAGAGACCCTGTTGCTGAATCACCTCTGACCACAGCTCACCTCGTCTCCTCCCTTCCCTTCTCAGTCTCAGAGCCAGACTAAGTGCCAGAGACCCTGTTGCTGAATCACCACTGACCACAGCTCGCCTCGTCTCCTCCCTTCCCTTCTCAGTCTCAGAGCCAGACTAAGTGCCAGAGACCCTGTTGCTGAATCACCTCTGACCACAGCTCAGCTCGTCTCCTCCCTTCCCTTCTCAGTCTCGGAGCCAGACTAAGTGCCAGAGACCCTGTTGCTGAATCACCTCTGACCACAGCTCACCTCGTTTCCTCCCTTCCCTTCTCAGTCTCAGAGCCAGACTAAGTGCCAGAGACCCTGTTGCTGAATCACCTCTGACCACAGCTCAGCTCGTCTCCTCCCTTCCCTTCTCAGTCTCGGAGCCAGACTAAGTGCCAGAGACCCTGTTGCTGAATCACCTCTGACCACAGCTCACCTCGTTTCCTCCCTTCCCCTCTCAGTCTCAGAGCCAGACTAAGTGCCAGAGACCCTGTTGCTGAATCACCTCTGACCACAGCTCACCTCGTCTCCTCCCTTCCCTTCTCAGTCTCAGAGCCAGACTAAGTGCCAGAGACCCTGTTGCTGAATCACCTGTGACCACAGCTCACCTCGTCTCCTCCCTTCCCTTCTCAGTCTCACAGCCAGACTAAGTGCCAGAGACCCTGTTGCTGAATCACCTCTGACCACAGCTCACCTCGTCTCCTCCCTTCCCTTCTCAGTCTCACAGCCAGACTAAGTGCCAGAGACCCTGTTGCTGAATCACCTCTGACCACAGCTCACCTCGTCTCCTCCCTTCCCTTCTCAGTCTCAGAGCCAGACTAAGTGCCAGAGACCCTGTTGCTGAATCACCTCTGACCACAGCTCACCTCGTCTCCTCCCTTCCCTTCACAGTCTCAGAGCCAGACTAAGTGCCAGAGACCCTGTTGCTGAATCACCTCTGACCACAGCTCACCTCGTCTCCTCCCTTCCCTTCTCAGTCTCACAGCCAGACTAAGTGCCAGAGACCCTGTTGCTGAATCACCTCTGACCACAGCTCACCTCGTCTCCTCCCTTCCCTTCTCAGTCTCAGAGCCAGACTAAGTGCCAGAGACCCTGTTGCTGAATCACCTCTGACCACAGCTCACCTCGTCTCCTCCCTTCCCTTCTCAGTCTCAGAGCCAGACTAAGTGCCAGAGACCCTGTTGCTGAATCACCTCTGACCACAGCTCACCTCGTCTCCTCCCTTCCCTTCTCAGTCTCAGAGCCAGACTAAGTGCCAGAGACCCTGTTGCTGAATCACCTCTGACCACAGCTCACCACGTCTCCTCCGTTCCCTTCTCAGTCTCAGAGCCAGACTAAGTGCCAGAGACCCTGTTGCTGAATCACCTCTGACCACAGCTCACCTCGTCTCCTCCCTTCCCTTCTCAGTCTTAGAGCCAGACTAAGTGCCAGAGACCCTGTTGCTGAATCACCTCTGACCACAGCTCACCTCGTCTCCTCCCTTCCCTTCTCAGTCTCGGAGCCAGACTAAGTGCCAGAGACCCTGTTGCTGAATCACCTCTGACCACAGCTCACCTCGTCTCCTCCCTTCCCTTCTCAGTCTCAGAGCCAGACTAAGTGCCAGAGACCCTGTTGCTGAATCACCTGTGACCACAGCTCACCTCGTCTCCTCCCTTCCCTTTTCAGTCTCGGAGCCAGACTAAGTGCCAGAGACCCTGTTGCTGAATCACCTCTGACCACAGCTCACCTCGTCTCCTCCCTTCCCTTCTCAGTCTCAGAGCCAGACTAAGTGCCAGAGACCCTGTTGCTGAATCACCTCTGACCACAGCTCACCTCGTCTCCTCCCTTCCCTTCTCAGTCTCAGAGCCAGACTAAGTGCCAGAGACCCTGTTGCTGAATCACCTCTGACCACAGCTCACTCGTCTCCTCCCTTCCCTTCTCAGTCTCGGAGCCAGACTAAGTGCCAGAGACCCTGTTGCTGAATCACCTCTGACCACACCTCACCTCGTCTCCTCCCTTCCCTTCTCAGTCTCAGAGCCAGACTAAGTGCCAGAGACCCTGTTGCTGAATCACCTCTGACCACAGCTCACCTCGTCTCCTCCCTTCCCTTCTCAGTCTCGGAGCCAGACTAAGTGCCAGAGACCCTGTTGCTGAATCACCTCTGACCACAGCTCACCTCGTCTCCACCCTTCCCTTCTCAGTCTCAGAGCCAGACTAAGTGCCAGAGACCCTGTTGCTGAATCACCTCTGACCACAGCTCACCTCGTCTCCTCCCTTCCCTTCTCAGTCTCAGAGCCAGACTAAGTGCCAGAGACCCTGTTGCTGAATCACCTCTGACCACAGCTCACCTCGTCTCCTCCCTTCCCTTCTCAGTCTCAGAGCCAGACTAAGTGCCAGAGACCCTTTTGCTGAATCACCTCTGACCACAGCTCACCTCGTCTCCTCCCTTCCCTTCTCAGTCTCAGAGCCAGACTAAGTGCCAGAGACCCTGTTGCTGAATCACCTCTGACCACAGGTCACCTCGTCTCCTCCCTTCCCTTCTCAGTTTCAGAGCCAGACTAAGTGCCAGAGACCCTGTTGCTGAATCACCTCTGACCACAGCTCACCTCGTCTCCTCCGTTCCCTTCTCAGTCTCAGAGCCAGACTAAGTGCCAGAGACCCTGTTGCTGAATCACCTCTGACCACAGCTCACCTCGTCTCCTCCCTTCCCTTCTCAGTTTCAGAGCCAGACTAAGTGCCAGAGACCCTGTTGCTGAATCACCTCTGACCACAGCTCACCTCGTCTCCTCCCTTCCCTTCTCAGTCTCAGAGCCATACTAAGTGCCAGAGACCCTGTTGCTGAATCACCTCTGACCACAGCTCACCTCGTCTCCTCCCTTCCCTTCTCAGTCTCAGAGCCAGACTAAGTGCCAGAGACCCTGTTGCTGAATCACCTCTGACCACAGCTCACCTCGTCTCCTCCCTTCCCTTCTCAGTTTCAGAGCCAGACTAAGTGCCAGAGACCCTGTTGCTGAATCACCTCTGACCACAGCTCAGCTCGTCTCCTCCCTTCCCTTCTCAGTCTCAGAGCCAGACTAAGTGCCAGAGACCCTGTTGCTGAATCACCTCTGACCACAGCTCACCTCGTCTCCTCCCTTCCCTTCTCAGTCTCGGAGCCAGACTAAGTGCCAGAGACCCTGTTGCTGAATCACCTCTGACCACAGCTCGCCTCGTTTCCTCCCTTCCCTTCTCAGTCTCGGAGCCAGACTAAGTGCCAGAGACCCTGTTGCTGAATCACCTCTGACCACAGCTCACCTCGTCTCCTCCCTTCCCTTCTCAGTCTCAGAGCCAGACTAAGTGCCAGAGACCCTGTTGCTGAATCACCTCTGACCACAGCTCACCTCGTCTCCTCCCTTCCCTTCTCAGTCTCAGAGCCAGACTAAGTGCCAGAGACCCTGTTGCTGAATCACCTCTGACCACAGCTCGCCTCGTCTCCTCCCTTCCCTTCTCAGTCTCAGAGCCAGACTAAGTGCCAGAGACCCTGTTGCTGAATCACCTCTGACCACAGCTCGCCTCGTCTCCTCCCTTCCCTTCTCAGTCTCAGAGCCAGACTAAGTGCCAGAGACCCTGTTGCTGAATCACCTCTGACCACAGCTCACCTCGTTTCCTCCCTTCCCTTCTCAGTCTCAGAGCCAGACTAAGTGCCAGAAACCCTGTTGCTGAATCACCTCTGACCACAGCTCAGCTCGTCTCCTCCCTTCCCTTCTCAGTCTCGGAGCCAGACTAAGTGCCAGAGACCCTGTTGCTGAATCACCTCTGACCACAGCTCACCTCGTCTCCTCCCTTCCCTTCTCAGTCTCAGAGCCAGACTAAGTGCCAGAGACCCTGTTGCTGAATCACCTCTGACCACAGCTCGCCTCGTCTCCTCCCTTCCCTTCTCAGTCTCAGAGCCAGACTAAGTGCCAGAGACCCTGTTGCTGAATCACCTCTGACCACAGCTCAGCTCGTCTCCTCCCTTCCCTTCTCAGTCTCGGAGCCAGACTAAGTGCCAGAGACCCTGTTGCTGAATCACCTCTGACCACAGCTCACCTCGTTTCCTCCCTTCCCTTCTCAGTCTCAGAGCCAGACTAAGTGCCAGAGACCCTGTTGCTGAATCACCTCTGACCACAGCTCAGCTCGTCTCCTCCCTTCCCTTCTCAGTCTCGGAGCCAGACTAAGTGCCAGAGACCCTGTTGCTGAATCACCTCTGACCACAGCTCACCTCGTTTCCTCCCTTCCCCTCTCAGTCTCAGAGCCAGACTAAGTGCCAGAGACCCTGTTGCTGAATCACCTCTGACCACAGCTCACCTCGTCTCCTCCCTTCCCTTCTCAGTCTCACAGCCAGACTAAGTGCCAGAGACCCTGTTGCTGAATCACCTCTGACCACAGCTCACCTCGTCTCCTCCCTTCCCTTCTCAGTCTCAGAGCCAGACTAAGTGCCAGAGACCCTGTTGCTGAATCACCTCTGACCACAGCTCACCTCGTCTCCTCCCTTCCCTTCTCAGTCTCAGAGCCAGACTAAGTGCCAGAGACCCTGTTGCTGAATCACCTCTGACCACAGCTCACCACGTCTCCTCCGTTCCCTTCTCAGTCTCAGAGCCAGACTAAGTGCCAGAGACCCTGTTGCTGAATCACCTCTGACCACAGCTCACCTCGTCTCCTCCCTTCCCTTCTCAGTCTTAGAGCCAGACTAAGTGCCAGAGACCCTGTTGCTGAATCACCTCTGACCACAGCTCACCTCGTCTCCTCCCTTCCCTTCTCAGTCTCGGAGCCAGACTAAGTGCCAGAGACCCTGTTGCTGAATCACCTCTGACCACAGCTCACCTCGTCTCCTCCCTTCCCTTCTCAGTCTCAGAGCCAGACTAAGTGCCAGAGACCCTGTTGCTGAATCACCTCTGACCACAGCTCACCTCGTCTCCTCCCTTCCCTTTTCAGTCTCGGAGCCAGACTAAGTGCCAGAGACCCTGTTGCTGAATCACCTCTGACCACAGCTCACCTCGTCTCCTCCCTTCCCTTCTCAGTCTCAGAGCCAGACTAAGTGCCAGAGACCCTGTTGCTGAATCACCTCTGACCACAGCTCACCTCGTCTCCTCCCTTCCCTTCTCAGTCTCAGAGCCAGACTAAGTGCCAGAGACCCTGTTGCTGAATCACCTCTGACCACAGCTCACTCGTCTCCTCCCTTCCCTTCTCAGTCTCGGAGCCAGACTAAGTGCCAGAGACCCTGTTGCTGAATCACCTCTGACCACACCTCACCTCGTCTCCTCCCTTCCCTTCTCAGTCTCAGAGCCAGACTAAGTGCCAGAGACCCTGTTGCTGAATCACCTCTGACCACAGCTCACCTCGTCTCCTCCCTTCCCTTCTCAGTCTCGGAGCCAGACTAAGTGCCAGAGACCCTGTTGCTGAATCACCTCTGACCACAGCTCACCTCGTCTCCACCCTTCCCTTCTCAGTCTCAGAGCCAGACTAAGTGCCAGAGACCCTGTTGCTGAATCACCTCTGACCACAGCTCACCTCGTCTCCTCCCTTCCCTTCTCAGTCTCAGAGCCAGACTAAGTGCCAGAGACCCTGTTGCTGAATCACCTCTGACCACAGCTCACCTCGTCTCCTCCCTTCCCTTCTCAGTCTCAGAGCCAGACTAAGTGCCAGAGACCCTTTTGCTGAATCACCTCTGACCACAGCTCACCTCGTCTCCTCCCTTCCCTTCTCAGTCTCAGAGCCAGACTAAGTGCCAGAGACCCTGTTGCTGAATCACCTCTGACCACAGGTCACCTCGTCTCCTCCCTTCCCTTCTCAGTTTCAGAGCCAGACTAAGTGCCAGAGACCCTGTTGCTGAATCACCTCTGACCACAGCTCACCTCGTCTCCTCCGTTCCCTTCTCAGTCCCAGAGCCAGACTAAGTGCCAGAGACCCTGTTGCTGAATCACCTCTGACCACAGCTCACCTCGTCTCCTCCCTTCCCTTCTCAGTTTCAGAGCCAGACTAAGTGCCAGAGACCCTGTTGCTGAATCACCTCTGACCACAGCTCACCTCGTCTCCTCCCTTCCCTTCTCAGTCTCAGAGCCATACTAAGTGCCAGAGACCCTGTTGCTGAATCACCTCTGACCACAGCTCACCTCGTCTCCTCCCTTCCCTTCTCAGTCTCAGAGCCAGACTAAGTGCCAGAGACCCTGTTGCTGAATCACCTCTGACCACAGCTCACCTCGTCTCCTCCCTTCCCTTCTCAGTTTCAGAGCCAGACTAAGTGCCAGAGACCCTGTTGCTGAATCACCTCTGACCACAGCTCAGCTCGTCTCCTCCCTTCCCTTCTCAGTCTCAGAGCCAGACTAAGTGCCAGAGACCCTGTTGCTGAATCACCTCTGACCACAGCTCACCTCGTCTCCTCCCTTCCCTTCTCAGTCTCGGAGCCAGACTAAGTGCCAGAGACCCTGTTGCTGAATCACCTCTGACCACAGCTCGCCTCGTTTCCTCCCTTCCCTTCTCAGTCTCGGAGCCAGACTAAGTGCCAGAGACCCTGTTGCTGAATCACCTCTGACCACAGCTCACCTCGTCTCCTCCCTTCCCTTCTCAGTCTCAGAGCCAGACTAAGTGCCAGAGACCCTGTTGCTGAATCACCTCTGACCACAGCTCACCTCGTCTCCTCCCTTCCCTTCTCAGTCTCAGAGCCAGACTAAGTGCCAGAGACCCTGTTGCTGAATCACCTCTGACCACAGCTCGCCTCGTCTCCTCCCTTCCCTTCTCAGTCTCAGAGCCAGACTAAGTGCCAGAGACCCTGTTGCTGAATCACCTCTGACCACAGCTCAGCTCGTCTCCTCCCTTCCCTTCTCAGTCTCGGAGCCAGACTAAGTGCCAGAGACCCTGTTGCTGAATCACCTCTGACCACAGCTCACCTCGTCTCCTCCCTTCCCTTCTCAGTCTCAGAGCCAGACTAAGTGCCAGAGACCCTGTTGCTGAATCACCTCTGACCACAGCTCACCTCGTTTCCTCCCTTCCCTTCTCAGTCTCAGAGCCAGACTAAGTGCCAGAGACCCTGTTGCTGAATCACCTCTGACCACAGCTCAGCTCGTCTCCTCCCTTCCCTTCTCAGTCTCGGAGCCAGACTAAGTGCCAGAGACCCTGTTGCTGAATCACCTCTGACCACAGCTCACCTCGTCTCCTCCCTTCCCTTCTCAGTCTCAGAGCCAGACTAAGTGCCAGAGACCCTGTTGCTGAATCACCTCTGACCACAGCTCGCCTCGTCTCCTCCCTTCCCTTCTCAGTCTCAGAGCCAGACTAAGTGCCAGAGACCCTGTTGCTGAATCACCTCTGACCACAGCTCAGCTCGTCTCCTCCCTTCCCTTCTCAGTCTCGGAGCCAGACTAAGTGCCAGAGACCCTGTTGCTGAATCACCTCTGACCACAGCTCACCTCGTCTCCTCCCTTCCCTTCTCAGTCTCAGAGCCAGACTAAGTGCCAGAGACCCTGTTGCTGAATCACCTCTGACCACAGCTCACCTCGTTTCCTCCCTTCCCTTCTCAGTCTCAGAGCCAGACTAAGTGCCAGAGACCCTGTTGCTGAATCACCTCTGACCACAGCTCAGCTCGTCTCCTCCCTTCCCTTCTCAGTCTCGGAGCCAGACTAAGTGCCAGAGACCCTGTTGCTGAATCACCTCTGACCACAGCTCACCTCGTCTCCTCCCTTCCCTTCTCAGTCTCAGAGCCAGACTAAGTGCCAGAGACCCTGTTGCTGAATCACCTCTGACCACAGCTCGCCTCGTCTCCTCCCTTCCCTTCTCAGTCTCAGAGCCAGACTAAGTGCCAGAGACCCTGTTGCTGAATCACCTCTGACCACAGCTCAGCTCGTCTCCTCCCTTCCCTTCTCAGTCTCGGAGCCAGACTAAGTGCCAGAGACCCTGTTGCTGAATCACCTCTGACCACAGCTCACCTCGTTTCCTCCCTTCCCTTCTCAGTCTCAGAGCCAGACTAAGTGCCAGAGACCCTGTTGCTGAATCACCTCTGACCACAGCTCAGCTCGTCTCCTCCCTTCCCTTCTCAGTCTCGGAGCCAGACTAAGTGCCAGAGACCCTGTTGCTGAATCACCTCTGACCACAGCTCACCTCGTTTCCTCCCTTCCCCTCTCAGTCTCAGAGCCAGACTAAGTGCCAGAGACCCTGTTGCTGAATCACCTCTGACCACAGCTCACCTCGTCTCCTCCCTTCCCTTCTCAGTCTCAGAGCCAGACTAAGTGCCAGAGACCCTGTTGCTGAATCACCTCTGACCACAGCTCACCTCGTCTCCTCCCTTCCCTTCTCAGTCTCACAGCCAGACTAAGTGCCAGAGACCCTGTTGCTGAATCACCTCTGACCACAGCTCACCTCGTTTCCTCCCTTCCCTTCTCAGTCTCACAGCCAGACTAAGTGCCAGAGACCCTGTTGCTGAATCACCTCTGACCACAGCTCACCTCGTCTCCTCCCTTCCCTTCTCAGTCTCAGAGCCAGACTAAGTGCCAGAGACCCTGTTGCTGAATCACCTCTGACCACAGCTCACCTCGTCTCCTCCCTTCCCTTCTCAGTCTCAGAGCCAGACTAAGTGCCAGAGACCCTGTTGCTGAATCACCTCTGACCACAGCTCACCTCGTCTCCTCCCTTCCCTTCTCAGTCTCAGAGCCAGACTAAGTGCCAGAGACCCTGTTGCTGAATCACCTCTGACCACAGCTCACCTCGTCTCCTCCCTTCCCTTCTCAGTCTCGGAGCCAGACTAAGTGCCAGAGACCCTGTTGCTGAATCACCTCTGACCACAGCTCGCCTCGTCTCCTCCCTTCCCTTCTCAGTCTCAGAGCCAGACTAAGTGCCAGAGACCCTGTTGCTGAATCATCTCTGACCACAGCTCACCTCGTCTCCTCCCTTCCCTTCTCAGTCTCAGAGCCAGACTAAGTGCCAGAGACCCTGTTGCTGAATCACCTCTGACCACAGCTCACCTCGTCTCCTCCCTTCCCTTCTCAGTCTCAGAGCCAGACTAAGTGCCAGAGACCCTGTTGCTGAATCACCTCTGACCACAGCTCACCTCGTCTCCTCCCTTCCCTTCTCAGTCTCGGAGCCAGACTAAGTGCCAGAGACCCTGTTGCTGAATCACCTCTGACCACAGCTCACCTCGTCTCCTCCCTTCCCTTCTCAGTCTCGGAGCCAGACTAAGTGCCAGAGACCCTGTTGCTGAATCACCTCTGACCACAGCTCACCTCGTCTCCTCGCTTCCCTTCTCAGTCTCGGAGCCAGACTAAGTGCCAGAGACCCTGTTGCTGAATCACCTCTGACCACAGCTCACCTCGTCTCCTCCCTTCCCTTCTCAGTCTCGGAGCCAGACTAAGTGCCAGAGACCCTGTTTCTGAATCACCTCTGACCACAGCTCAGCTTGTCTCCTCCCTTCCCTTCTCAGTCTCGGAGCCAGACTAAGTGCCAGAGACCCTGTTGCTGAATCACCTCTGACCACAGCTCACCTCGTCTCCTCCCTTCCCTTCTCAGTCTCAGAGCCAGACTAAGTGCCAGAGACCCTGTTGCTGAATCACCTCTGACCACAGCTCACCTCGTCTCCTCCCTTCCCTTCTCAGTCTCAGAGCCAGACTAAGTGCCAGAGACCCTGTTGCTGAATCACCTCTGACCACAGCTCACCTCGTCTCCTCCCTTCCCTTCTCAGTCTCAGAGCCAGACTAAGTGCCAGAGACCCTGTTGCTGAATCACCTCTGACCACAGCTCACCTCGTCTCCTCCCTTCCCTTCTCAGTCTCGGAGCCAGACTAAGTGCCAGAGACCCTGTTGCTGAATCACCTCTGACCACAGCTCACCTCGTCTCCTCCCTTCCCTTCTCAGTCTCGGAGCCAGACTAAGTGCCAGAGACCCTGTTGCTGAATCACCTCTGACCACAGCTCACTCGTCTCCTCCCTTCCCTTCTCAGTCTCGGAGCCAGACTATGTGCCAGAGACCCTGTTGCTGAATCACCTCTGACCACAGCTCACCTCGTCTCCTCCCTTCCCTTCTCAATCTCGGAGCCAGACTAAGTGCCAGAGACCCTGTTGCTGAATCACCTCTGACCACAGCTCACCTCGTCTCCTCCCTTCCTTTCTCAGTCTCAGAGCCAGACTAAGTGCCAGAGACCCTGTTGCTGAATCACCTCTGACCACAGCTCACCTCGTCTCCTCCCTTCCCTTCTCAGTCTCTGAGCCAGACTAAGTGCCAGAGACCCTGTTGCTGAATCACCTGTGACCACAGCTCACCTCGTCTCCCCCCTTCCCTTCTCAGTCTCGGAGCCAGACTAAGTGCCAGAGACCCTGTTGCTGAATCACCTCTGACCACAGCTCACCTCGTCTCCTCCCTTCCCTTCTCAGTCTCAGAGCCAGACTAAGTGCCAGAGACCCTGTTGCTGAATCACCTCTGACCACAGCTCACCTCGTCTCCTCCCTTCCCTTCTCAGTCTCAGAGCCAGACTGCCAGAGACCCTGTTGCTGAATCACCTCTGACCACAGCTCACCTCGTCTCCTCCCTTCCCTTCTCAGTCTCAGAGCCAGACTAAGTGCCAGAGACCCTGTTGCTGAATCACCTCTGATCACAGCTCACCTCGTCTCCTCCCTTCCCTTCTCAGTCTCAGAGCCAGACTAAGTGCCAGAGACCCTGTTGCTGAATCACCTCTGACCACAGCTCACCTCGTCTCCTCCCTTCCCTTCTCTGTCTCAGAGCCAGACTAAGTGCCAGAGACCCTGTTGCTGAATCACCTCTGACCACAGCTCACCTCGTCTCCTCCCTTCCCTTCTCAGTCTCAGAGCCAGACTAAGTGCCAGAGACCCTGTTGCTGAATCACCTCTGACCACAGCTCACCTCGTCTCCTCCCTTCCCTTCTCAGTCTCAGAGCCAGACTAAGTGCCAGAGACCCTGTTGCTGAATCACCTCTGACCACAGCTCACCTCGTCTCCTCCCTTCCCTTCTCAGTCTCAGAGCCAGACTAAGTGCCAGAGACCCTGTTGCTGTGACTTTCCTTTGCCAGGTCATCCCCCCATCCCTGACTGTACCTAAAGTGATACCTGTGTTGTTCAGAGGGATGGACACAGGGGTAAACTGCACTCTCTGTTTCCCCCTTCCCCTTCCTCACTGTCACCCAGTTTCCTGTGCCGTGCACCTTGGGTGCAACTACCTCTCAAATGTCCTACCTATCACCCCTTCAGCCTCCCGAATGATCTGGAGTTCATCCAGTTCCAGCTCCAACTCCGTAATGTGGATTGTTCGGAGCTGAAGCTGGATGCCCTTCTCACAGGTGTAGTTATCAGGGACACAGGAGGGTCCCCTGCCTTCCCACATCCCACAAAGCAGCTTTCCATCATCCCGCCTGTCATCTCCACTGTTCCAACTGAGAAAATGTAAAGAAGGGGCAAAAAAAATTCTACTCCATCATGATTTTGCCTTCTCCAACTGACTGCTCTCCCCACTGAAACCTCAAAGAATTAAAGCCTCGAAGTCTCCGCTCCAACTCTGTCCACTCCAACAACGACCGCTCCACTTGCTCCTGCTAAAGAAGGTTTTCTTGATAATCCATCGTGACTGTGGAGTGGCCACTGCTGAAAGCTCAAAAATAACCTGCCCTGAACCACTGCCTTTAATACTCCATTGGCGAACCTGAGTGCATTACGTCCTCTCAAGCTTCTGATCTCTCCGATTCACAATGGGTCAAAGCTTGATATGGCGACACAAGGATGAATTACTGATTGAAACCCATCCCTTTATTCAGTGACCCCCAGTAAAGTACTTTATAAAAAGAGGATTGAACTTCAAATGGAGCACAGTTTGTTATTATCCTCCTCGATTGAAAATCAGTTAATTAAATCCAGAACCCAGTTTTAAGCACTTATTGGCTAATCAATTGAAAAACTGCTTTGGTTAAACGATAAATCATTAAGATTCGTAAACGAGATGGCACTTTGACGATTGATCATAAAGAGATAAATAAAGCCTTTCAAGATTTTTATAACTCTTTATATCAATCAGAATTTGTTGAGGATTCTTCCATAATGGATATATTTTTAAGAAAATTGAATATCCCAAAATTAACAGCAGAAGATTGTGTATTTCTAGACTCACCTATTACGGAAAACGAAATAAAAGAGGTTATTTTTCAATGAATTTGGCTAAAGCCCCTGGTCTGGACGGTTATACTGCTGAATTTTTTAACTCCTTTTCTTCCATACTCCTTGGCTTTGTAAATTTTTTAAAGATGCGTTAATTGTAGGTAAATTACCACAATCTTTTTGTAATGCCACCATTTCTCCAATTCTTAAAAAAAATAAAGACCCCACTGAATGTGCATCCTATCGGCCAATATCCTTGCTGAATACGGATTCTAAGATTTTTACCAAAATTCTGGCCACTAGATTAGAAAATATATTACCTCAAATTATCTCTGAGTATCAGACCAGATTTATTAAAAACCATTATTCATTTTTAACATTAGAAAATTAATATAATCTATACTTCTTCATCTAAAATAGCAGAAAAAGCGTTCGATAGAGTTGAATGGCCATATTTATTTAATACGTTGCAGAATTTTAATTTTAGCTTGAAATTTATATCATGGATTAAATTAATATGTTATAAACCTTTGGCTTCGGTTCTTACCAATAATCAAAGATCTCCTTTTCTTCTGTTGTCCCGTGGTACGAGACAAGGCTGTCCTTTAAGTCCTCTATTATTTGACATTGCTTTGGAACCTTTAGCCGTTGCCATTTGTGGATCACCTAATAATTTTGGCATTACTCGTGGGTAAGGGACTTAAAAGTTATCATTATATGCTGATGATTTGTTACTATTCATATCTGGCCCTGAGAGATCTTTTCCTGCTATTTTATCCTTGCTTGCTCAGTTTAGTAGCTTTTCCAGCTACAAACTGAATTTTAATAAGAATGAATTATTTCCATTAAATATGCAAGTTTCAATTTATAAACACTTACCATTTAAAGTTGTCACAAATCATTTTACTTATTTGGGTATTAAAATTACCAAGAAACATAAGGGTTTATTTAAAGTTAATTTTTTACCTTTAATTGAACAAATCAAGCAACTTGTTACCAGGTGGTCCCCATTATCTCTGTCATTGGTTGGTCCAATTAATACTATCAAATTTTTATATTTATTCCAAACATTACCAATTTTTATTACTAAATCTTTTTTTGATATTATTGACTCCAAAATATCCTCGTATGTGTGGCAGAATTAAAATCCTAGATTAAGTAAAAAATATTTACAGAAGCCTAAGAAGGAAGGTGGTTTTGCTTTGCCAAACCTGAGATTTTACTATTGAGCAGTTAATATTCAATATTTAATATTTTGGACACAAGAACCGGTCATAGTACCTTGCCCACAATGGGTAAATTTGGAGTGTAAATCTGTACAAGACTTCTCATTGTATTCTATTTTAGGATCTTCGCTTCCTTTTGCTTTATCTAAACTGAATAAACAAATAACTAATCCTATAGTTAAACATACATTAAGAATATGGTTTCAATTTCATAAACTCTTTGGCTTGAATAATCAAGCCCTATTATATCTAACTTCTTTTTCCAGCCCTCTTTTATGGCCCAAGCTTTTGTGTTATGTAAAACAAAAGGTATAACATGTTTTCGTGATCTATTTTTAGATAACAGTTTTATGTCCTTTGAACAGCTATCCAACCTAAAACTCATTTTTTTTAGATACTTGCAAGTTAGAAATTTCTTGAATGTTAGTATTTTCTGAAATTATGTCCAATGGACATTACAGAAAAAATTGTAGCTCTGAATCCTTGCCAGAAGGGTTAAGTAGCCATCATTTATCATATGATCATGAAAATACAGCCAGGAGTATCAGAAATAATTAAGAAGGAATGGGAAAAAGAACTTCACTGTCTTATACCCACAGAGCAGTGGGAGAAAATTTTACAATTAGTCAATTCTTCTTCTATTTGTGCTAAACATGCCCTAATACAATTTAATGTTGTTCATAGGGCTCACATGTCCAAGGATAAACTCGCTCGATTTTATTCTTATGTTAATCCAACCTGTGACAGATGTCATTCTGAAGTCGCTTCATTGACCCACATGTTCTGGTCTTGCCGCTGCTGCAAAATTATTGGAAATATATTTTTGGTATTACTTCAACAGTTCTGAATATCAAATTGCAACCGCATCCTATTACTGCAATTTTCGGTTTACCAATGATGGATAATAGTCGTTTATCCCCCCTCAGCCCGGCGGATGATTGCATTTGTTACATTAATGGCTACAAGATCTATCCTATTGAATTGGAAAGAAATTAATCCTCCAACTATATTTCAGTGGTTTTATTTCTTGTTTGAGTTTAGAAAAAATTACAAGTGTTGTCTTTGACCCTTCAGTTAAATATGAAGAAACTTGGAGACCATTTATTCAACATTTTCATATAAGCCAAACTGACTTTTCCTAAACCTTACTTTTATTGTCCTTAATTATTTGGATGGAGGTGCGGAGTTATTGACGCTACTGTGTATAATTGATATAATGCAATGGCCCATGTCGGTTAGGATGTTTATCATTTTTTTGGGGCAGAGGGTTTCTTATTTTCTCCATTTTTTGTAACCACTATGAGTTTGGGAGGTTATTATCATCTATTTGTATTTATACCTAAACCTATTAATTATATACTCTCAAACTCTTTGTATTCATGTTTCATTTATGTTTGTTTAAAATCAATAAAAAGATTTAAAAAGAAAGGACTATTCTGAGGAAAGGGTGGAATAGGCGCAACGGGCCGAGTGGCCAGGCATGCTCCTATTAATTATTTTCTAAAGCACGAGTTTACCTTTGCGCCTGGTTCTCCCTTGGTTTTCAGCCGTTCGGATTGCACAGGGGAGCGGTGAGAGCTCCGGAGATCCATCGGCAGCCGCTGCGGGCCAGCTCCCGTCTCCCAGCAGCAGGGGACAGGTCTGGGAGGAAACTCCGGACAATAGGCCCCGATCCACGGCGGGGAAAGACCGGGCACCCTCTGTGTGGCTGAAACATCTCACGGAATCTCCGCCCGAATCTTCACCCCCGCCATCGGAAGGATTCAAAACTCCGGCCGCTGTTGCAGCCTTTACCCGGGGAGCTGCTCCCAATCTCGGGTCTCTCACCGGGTCCACTCGTTCCCGATTCCAAACTTCGGTCCGCTCAGCGTCCCGCCCACTAACACCCCTCAGCCAATGGAGGCAAGAAGCTCCCAGTGGTGTTCTCTGATTGGCTGTGAGTGTGTCCGAGGGCGGGCTGCTGCCGGGTGCCGGAGATGTCAGTCACTGTTTTCAGAATCAAGCAAGTTCCCCGAAGCTCAAAGTTCAAAGTAACTTTTATTATCATTTTAAATTTTTTAAATTTTTATTAAACACAAACAAAAACAGAAACACTAAACATATGCTAAAAAAGCCAGGGAGTCACACAAAAGCAGCAACAAATATATAACTATTAATTTTAAATATACAAATAAACAAGGAAATCCGCTCTAAATATTGTTGGACAGAAGGAACTGTATCTAAGAGGAGTCACAAAACAGGAACATTTACAGAGATAACTTTGACAGATTTGTACAGTCTTTACAGCCTTCTGGCGATGGGAAGTTTTCAGAGTATAAACGTATAGTTTGAAGTCTGACATCAAAATATAAATGAAGGTTTCTTATTGCTGTGATTGCATTTATGGATATAAAATTTGCTGTAAATAACAAAAGATTTATGATAAAGAAATGATCCCTATGAGATTTGGTGTTTTTAGTAAACCCAAATAAGACGTTTTGAAAACAAAAAGTAAAATCCACATTAATATATTGATCTATAAATTGACCAACATCAAACTAAAATGTTTTAACATTTTCACAATCCCAAAACAAATGAAATAAATCCTCTGGATATAAACCACAAAAAGAACAGTTAGTTTCAATATCAGAATTAACCCTTGTCAAATAAACACTGTTTGGATAATATCTATGTATAATTTTAAATAAGCCCCAAATACTCCTCCACCTCAGATTCCCCAAGCGACTATTCCAAAAACTAACAGAGTAGGTATAAGTCGCCACATACAACTCCTACAAACATACAGAGCAAAGCTACAGAACGGTAAGTATATCTGGATCACTGAAAGATCAACCAGAGTGCAGAAGGCAACAAACTTCGCCAATGCAAATAAACAACGAGAACATGAAATAACCGCAGCGGCTGCGATAGATGTCCGGTGTCCTCAGCGCTCCCTGTTCAATCTGACAGGACAAGAAACAGTGAGGCGCAAAGGTAAACTCGTGTTTCAGAAAATAAGAAATAGAGAAGGCGCGGCCATTCGGCCCCTTGCGCCTCTTCTGCCCTTCACTCAGAACATGCTTGACTTTTGACCTCAGCACCACTTTCCTGCAACTTTCCATCACCGCTGAGCCCCAGGATATGTCCATTCAATTTAGAAACCTTATGGAGATAATTGAAATGAAACACTGCACTCTGGGTGAGGAAATTTCTCCTCATCTCAGTCCTGCTGAGTTGTCCTTGGATTTTGAGTCTGTGAGCGCTGGTTCCACACCTTATGGGAAACTTCATTCCAGCCCTTCCGCTGTAAGTATCCTGTGAGATTGAATTACTCTAATTATGAGACAGGAATGTGATCTGTCTCAGTCAAACCACCTCTTATTTCACTCATTTTGAGACAGTCCCAGTATGATGATTTGTTGTGGGAGCATCTCTATGGACAGCAAGTGAGTGCAGTTATCCTGTATTGTTCCACAGCCTGATGGTTGAGGGGTAGTAACTGTTCCTGACCCTGGTGGGGCGAGTCCTGAGGCTCTTGTACCTTCTACCTGATTACAGCAGTGAGAAAAGAGCCTGCCTGTGTGGTGAGCATGATCACAGCCGCCTGTATCACCGTCCCCTCTGGCCTGCCCTATCAGGGACCAAAGGGATTGTGGAGAGTAAATGCGGTACTCTGTCGAGTATCACTGTGATCCGTCCCCTCTGGCCTGCCCTATCCGTGACCAAAGGGATTGTGGAGAGTAAATGTGGTACTCTGTCGAGTATCACTGTGATCCGTCCACTCTGGCCTGCCCTATTCAGGACCAAAGGGATTGTGGAGAGTAAATGTGGTACTCTGTTGAGTATCACTGTGATCCGACCCCTCTGGCCTGCCCTATTCAGGACCAAAGGGATTGTGGAGAGTAAATGTGGTACTCTGTCGAGTATCACTGTGAACCGTCCCCTCTGGCCTGCCCTATCCAGGACCAAAGGGATTGTGGAGAGTCAACGTGGTACTCTGTCGAGTATGACTGTGATCCGTCCCCTCTGGCCAACCCTATCCGGGACCAAAGGGATTGTGGAGAGTAAATGTGGTACTCTGTCGAGTATGACCGTGATCCGTCCCCTCTGGCCAACCCTATCCGGGACCAAAGGGAGTGTGGAGAGTAAATGTGGTACTCTGTCGAGTTTCTCTTATTATTCTTGTCTGTGATTGCAGTACGACAATCTCTGGCCCAATGTGCTCTCTTTCTACAAACCCCGTTTCTGTCCTTTGCCAAGTGTCCTCTTCATCTGCCCCGTCCGCACGATCCTGCCACCCGTTCTGGGTTCTTCGTCGGGACCCGAACTCCATCTCCTCACTACCGGTTCTCTGTGCACACTCTCGCTTTCCCCCAGTCCCTTTAAAGAGTCACTTGCTCCATATTCATCAGAATTTATGTCACCTGGGGCCAGGTCTGACACAGCGAATTGAGATTAGTTAACTTAAAGGAGTGGGCAGGCTTGGGTCTGAGACAGTTTAGAAAAGTCTGCACTGCCAGCTGGATATACTGATCAGTCCAGGGGTTTGCCGGCATTGGACTCTCACGTATCCTTAAAACGAGCTATAAAGTACGCAAGGGATTCTCCTTTTTTCTGTAGTTATCGGGTAAATTCACCAAAATCCGCATGCAGTCGGGCTGTCATTCAAATGGGTTCCCTTACCTCAGTGACCCACCGTGCCATGGCTTGTATTACATCAGCCCCTCTGGTGGCTCCCGGTCACCTTCGGGCGTCTGCCTGGGAAAGGGGAACCCACTCCCTGTCCCTGTCCGAGAGGTTCCATATATAACCCCGAGGAGTGGCACAAGTCCCCGGGCAGGGTCTGGAAAGGGGAACCCTCTCCCTGTCCCTGTCCGAGAGGTTCCATATATAACCCTGAGGAGTGGCACAAGACCCCGGGCAGGGTCTGGAAAGGGGAACACACTCCCTGTCCCAGTCCGAGAGGTTCCATATATAACCCTGAGGGGTGCAGGCAAGTCCCCGGTCAGGGTCTGGAAAGGAGAACCCACTGCCTTTTTCAATGAATTCAGGTCAAGCCCCTGGTCCGGACGGTTATACTGCTGAATTTTTTAAATCCTTTTCTTCTATACTCGTTCCTTGGCTTTGTAAAATTTTTAAAGATGCGTTAACTGTAGGTAAATAACCACAATCTTTTTATGACGCCTCCATTTCTCCAATTCTTAAAAAAGATAAAGAACCAACTGAATGTGCATCCTATCGGCCAATATCCTTGCTGAATACGGATTCTAAGATTTTTACCAAAATTCTGGCCACTAGATTAGAAAATATATGACCTCAAATTATCTCTGAAGATCAGACCGGATTTATTAAAAACTGTTATTCATCTTTTAACATTAGAAAATTAATTAATATAATTGAAACTTCTTCATCTAAAATACCAGAATGTCATTTCCTTAGATGCTGAAAAAGCGTTCAATAGATTTGAATGGCTATATTTATTTAATACGTTGCAGAATTTTAATTTTAGCTTGAAAATTATAACATGGATTAAATTAATGTATTATGAACCTTTGGCTTCGGTTCTTACCAATAATCAAAGATCTCTTTTTTTTCAGTTGTCCCGTGGTACGAGGCAAGGCTGCCCTTTAAGTCCTCTATTATTTGACATTGCTTTGGAAACTTTAGCCGTTGATATTCGTGAATCACCTAATATTTTTGGTATTACCCATGGGTAAGGGACTTATAAGTTATCATTATATGCTGATGATTTGTTACTATACATATCTGACCCTGAGAGATCTATTCCTGCTATTTCATCCTTGCTTGCTCAGTTTAGTAGCTTTTCCAGCTACAAACTGAATTTTAATAAGAGTGAATTATTTCCATTAAATATGCAAGTTCCAATTTATAAACACTTACCATTTAAAGTTGTCACAGATCATTTTACTTATTTGGGTATTAAAATTACCAAGAAACATCAGGGTTTATTTAAAGTTAATTTTTTACCTTTAATTGAACAAATCAAGCAACTTGTTACCAGGTGGTCCCCATTATCTCTGTCATTGGTTGGTCGAATTAATACTATCAAGATGATAGTATTACCCAAATTTTTATATTTATTCCAAGCAGTACCAATTTTTATTCCTAAATCTTTTTTTGATATTATTGACTCCAAAATATCCTCCTATGTGTGGCAGAATAAAAATCCTAGATTAAGTAAAAAATATTTACAGAAGCCTAAGAAGGAAGGTGGTTTTGCTTTGCCAAACCTGAGATTTTACTATATGGGCAGTTAATATTCAATATTTAATATTTTGGACACAAGAATCGGTCACAGTACCTTGCCCACAATGGGTAAATTTGGAGTGTAAATCTGTACAAGACTTCTCATTGTTTTCTATTTTAGGATCTTCATTTCCTTTTGCTTTATCTAAACCGAATAATCAAATAACTAATCCTATAGTTAAACATACATTAAGAATATGGTTTCAATTTCGTAAATTCTTTGGCTTGAATAATCAAGCCCTATTATATCTAACTTCTTTGTCCAGCCCTCTTTTATGGACCAAGTCTTTGTGTTATGGAAAACAAAAGGTATAACATGTTTTCGTGATCTTTTTTAGATAACGGTTTTATGTCCTTTGAACAGCTATCCTACCTAAAACTCATATTTTTAGATACTTGCAAGTTAGAAATTTCTTGAATGTTAGTCTTTTCTGAATTTATGTCCAATGGACATTACAGAAAAAATTCTAGCTCTGAATCCTTGCCAGAAGGGTTAAGTAGCCATCATTTATCATATGATCATGAAAATCCAGCCAGGAGTATCAGAAATAATTAAGAAGGAATGGGAAAAAGAACTTGACTGTCTTATACCCACAGAGCAGTGAGAAAAAATTTTACAATTAGTCAATTCTTCTTCTATTTGTGCTAAACATGCCTAATACAATTTAAGGTTGTTCATAGGGTTCACATGTCCAAGGATAAACTCGCTCGATTTTATTCTTATGTTAATCCAACCAGTGACAGATGTCATTCTGAAGTCGCTTCATTGACCCACATGTTCTGGTCTTGCCCCTGTTTGCAAAATTATTGGAAAGATATTTTTGGTATTATTTCAACAGTTCTGAATATCAAATTGCAACCGCAACCTATTACTGCAATTTTCGGTTTACCAATGGTGGATAATAGTCGTTTATCCCCCCTCAGCCCGGCGGATGATGGCATTTGTTACTTTAATGGCTAGAAGATCTATCCTATTGAACTGGAAAGAAATTAATCCTCCAACTATATTTCAGTGGTTTTCTCGAGTTTAGAAAAAATTACAAGTGTTGTCTTTGACCCTTCAGTTAAATTTGAAGAAACTTGGAGACCTTTTATTCAACATTTTCATATGAGCTAAACTGACTTTTCCTAAACCTTACTTTTATTGTCCTTAATTATTTGGATGGAGGTGCGGAGTTATTGACGCTACTGTGTATAATTGATATAATGCAATGGCCCATGTCGGTTAGGATTTTTTTCATTTTTTGGGGGGGCAGGGTTTCTTATTTTCTCCATTTTTTGTAACCACTATGAGTTTGGGAGGTTATTATCATCTATTTGTATTTATACCTTCACCTATTAATTATGTACTCTCAAACTCTTTGTATTCATGTTTCATTTTTGTGTTTGTTTAAAATCAATAAAAAGATTTAAAAAGGACTATTCTGAGGAAAGGGTGGAATAGGCGCAACGGGCCGAGTGGCCAGGCATGCTCCTGTTACTTATTTTCTAATGCACAAGTTTACCTTTGCGCCTTGTTCTCCCTTGGTTTTCAGCCTGTCCTTTTGCACAGGGGAGCGGTGAGAGCTCCGGAGATCCATCGGCAGCCGCTGCGGGCCAGCTCCCGTCTCCCAGCAGCAGGAGACAGGACTGGGAGGAAACTCCGGACAATAGGCCTCGATCCACGGCGGGGAAAGACCGGGCACCCCCTGTGTGGCTGAAACATCTCACGGAATCTCCGCCCGTCTCTTCACCCCCGCCACCGGAAGGGTTCAAAACTCCGGCCGCTGTTGCAGCCTTTACCCGGGGAGCTGCTCCCAATCTCGGGTCTCTCACCGGGTCCACTCGTTCCCGATTCCAAACTTCGGTCCGCCCAGCGTCCCGCCCACTGACACTCCTCAGCCAATGGAGGCAAGACTCTCCCAGCGGTGTTCTCTGATTGGCTGTGAGTGTGTCCGAGGGCGGGCTGCTGCCGGGAGCTTGAGATGTCAGTCACAGTTTGTTCTCAGAATCAAAGCAAGTTCCCCGAGGCTCAAAGTTCAAAGTAAATTTTATTATTTTTTTTTAATTTTTTTAAAATTTGTATTGAACACAAACAAAAACAGAAACACTAAACATATGCTAACAAAGCCAGAGAATCACACAAGCAGCAACAAATATATAACCATTAACTTTCAATATACAAATAAACAAGGAAATCCACTCTAAATACTGTTGGACAGAAGGAACTGTATCTAAGAGGAGTCACAAAACAGGAACATTTACAGAGATAACCCAAAACGTTGACAGATTTATACAGTCTTTACAGCTTTCTGTTTGTGGGAAGTTTTCAGAGTATAAACGTATAGTTTGAAGTCTGACGTAAAAATATAAATGAAGGTTTCTTATTGCTGTATTTGCATTTATGGATATAAAATTTGCTGTAAATTAACAAAGATTTATGATAAAGAAATGATCCCCATGAGATTTTGTGTTATTAGTAAACCCAAATAAGACATTTTGAAAACAAAAAGTAAAATCCACATTAATATATTGATCTATAAATTGACCAACATCAACCCAAAATGTTTTAACATATTCACAATCCCAAAACAGATGAAATAAATCCTGTGGATATAAACCACAAAAAGAACAGTTAGTTTCAATATCAGAATTAACCCTTGTCAAATAAACACTGTTTGGATAATATCTATGTCTAATTTTAAATAAGCCCCAAATACTGCTCCACCTCAGATTCCCCAAGTGACTATTCCAAAAACTAACAGACTACATATAAGTCGCCACATACAACTCCTACAAACATACAGAGCAAAGCTACAGAACGGTAACTATATCTGGATCACTGAAAGATCAACCAGAGTGCAGAAGACAACAAACTTCGCCAATGCAAATAAACAACGAGAACATGAAATAACCGCAGCGGCTGCCGATAGATGTCCGGTGCTCTCAGCGCTCCCTGTTCAATCTGACAGGACAAGAAACAGTGAGGCGCAAAGGTAAACTCGTGTTTCAGAAGATAAGAAATAGAGAAGGTGTGGCCATTCAGCCCCTTGCACCTCTTCTGCCCTTCACTCAGAACATGCTTGACTTTTGACCTCAGCACCACTTTCCTGCAAATTTCCATCACCGCTGAGCCCCAGGATATGTCTATTCAATTTAGAAACCTAGTGGAGATAATTGCAAAGATTCACTGCACTCTGGGTGAGGAAATTTCTCCTCATTTCAGTCCTGCTGAGTTGTCATCGGATTTTGAGTCTGTGACAGCTGGTTCCACACCTTCTGGGAAACGTCATTCCAGCCCTTCCGCTGTAAATATCCTGTGAGATTGTATTTCTCTAATTCTGAGACAGGAATGTGATCTGTCTCAGTCAAACCACCTCTTATTTCACTCATTTTGAGAGAGTCCCAGTACGATGATTTGTTGTGGGAGCATGTCTATGGACAGCAGGTGAGTGCAGTTATCCTGTGTTGTTCCACAGCCTGATGGTTGAGGGGTAGTAACTGTTCCTGACCCTGGTGGGGCGAGGCCTGAGGCTCTCGTACCGTCTACCTGATTACAGCAGTGAGAAAAGAGACTGCCTGTGTGGTGAGCCTGATCACAGCCGCCTGTATCACCGTCCCCTCTGGCCTGCCAAATCCGGGACCAAAGGGATTGTGGAGAGTAAATGTGATACTATGTCGAGTATCACTGTGATCCGTCCCCTCTTGCCTGCCCTATACGGGACCAAAGGGATTGTGGAGAGTAGATGTGGTACTCTGTCGAGATTTACTGTGATCCGTCCCCTCTGGCCTGCCCTATCCGGAACTAAAGGGATTGTGGAGAGTAAATGTGGTACTCTGGCGAGTATCACTGTGATCCGTCCTCTCTGGCCTGCCCTATCCGGGACCGAAGGGATTGTGGAGAGTAAATGTGGTACTCTGTCGAGTATCACTGTGATCTGTCCCCTCTGGCCTGCCCTATCCGGGACCAAAGGGATTGTGGAGAGTAAATGTGGTACTCTGTCGAGTATCATTGTGATCCGTCCCCTCTGGCCTGCCCTATCCGGGACCAAAGGGATTGTGGAGAGTAAATGTGGTACTCTGTCGAGTATCACTGTGATCACTCCCCTTTGGCCCGCCCTATCCGGGACCAAAGGGATTGTGGAGAGTAAATGTGGTACTCTGTCGAGTATCACTGTGGTCCGGACTCTCTTCCTGCCTCTTATTATTCTTGTCTGTGATTGCAGTACGACAATCTCTGGCCCAATGTGCTCTCTTTCTACAAACCCCGTTTCTGTCCTTTGCCAAGTGTCCTCTTCATCTGCCCCGTCCGCACGATCCCGCCACCCGTTCTGGGTTCTTCGTCGGGACCCGAACTCCATCTCCTCACTACCGGTTCTCTGTGCACACTCTCGCTTTCCCCCAGTCCCTTTAAAGAGTCACTTGCTCCATATTCATCAGAATTTATGTCACCTGGGGCCAGGTCTGACACAGCGAATTGAGATTAGTTAACTTAAAGGAGTGGGCAGGCTTGTGTCTGAGACAGTTTAGAAAAGTCTGCACTGCCAGCTGGATATACTGATCAGTCCAGGGGTTTGCCGGCATTGGACTCTCACGTATCCTTAAAATGAGCTATAAAGTACGCAAGGGATTCTCCTTTTTTCTGTAGTTATCGGGTAAATTCACCAAAATCCGCATGCAGTCGGGCTGTCATTCAAATGGGTTCCCTTACCTCAGTGACCCACCGTGCCATGGCTTGTATTACATCAGCCCCTCTGGTGGCTCCCGGACACCTTCGGGCATCTGCCTGGGAAAGGGGAACCCACTCCCTGTCCCAGCCCGAGAGGTTCCATATATAACCCCGAGGAGTGGCACAAGTCCCCGGGCAGGGTCTGGAAAGGGGAACCCTCTCCCTGTCCCTGTCCGAGAGGTTCCATATATAACCCTGAGGAGTGGCACAAGACCCCGGGCAGGGTCTGGAAAGGGGAACCCACTCCCTGTCCCAGTCCGAGAGGTTCCATATATAACCCTGAGGGGTGCAGGCAAGTCCCCGGTCAGGGTCTGGAAAGGGGAACCCACTGCCTTTTTCAATGAATTCAGGTCAAGCCCCTGGTCCGGACGGTTATACTGCTGAATTTTTTAAATCCTTTTCTTCTATACTCGTTCCTTGGCTTTGTAAAATTTTTAAAGATGCGTTAACTGTAGGTAAATAACCACAATCTTTTTATGACGCCTCCATTTCTCCAATTCTTAAAAAAGATAAAGAACCAACTGAATGTGCATCCTATCGGCCAATATCCTTGCTGAATACGGATTCTAAGATTTTTACCAAAATTCTGGCCACTAGATTAGAAAATATATGACCTCAAATTATCTCTGAAGATCAGACCGGATTTATTAAAAACTGTTATTCATCTTTTAACATTAGAAAATTAATTAATATAATTGAAACTTCTTCATCTAAAATACCAGAATGTCATTTCCTTAGATGCTGAAAAAGCGTTCAATAGATTTGAATGGCTATATTTATTTAATACGTTGCAGAATTTTAATTTTAGCTTGAAAATTATAACATGGATTAAATTAATGTATTATGAACCTTTGGCTTCGGTTCTTACCAATAATCAAAGATCTCTTTTTTTTCAGTTGTCCCGTGGTACGAGGCAAGGCTGCCCTTTAAGTTCTCTATTATTTGACATTGCTTTGGAAACTTTAGCCGTTGATATTCGTGAATCACCTAATATTTTTGGTATTACCCATGGGTAAGGGACTTATAAGTTATCATTATATGCTGATGATTTGTTACTATACATATCTGACCCTGAGAGATCTATTCCTGCTATTTCATCCTTGCTTGCTCAGTTTAGTAGCTTTTCCAGCTACAAACTGAATTTTAATAAGAGTGAATTATTTCCATTAAATATGCAAGTTCCAATTTATAAACACTTACCATTTAAAGTTGTCACAGATCATTTTACTTATTTGGGTATTAAAATTACCAAGAAACATCAGGGTTTATTTAAAGTTAATTTTTTACCTTTAATTGAACAAATCAAGCAACTTGTTACCAGGTGGTCCCCATTATCTCTGTCATTGGTTGGTCGAATTAATACTATCAAGATGATAGTATTACCCAAATTTTTATATTTATTCCAAGCAGTACCAATTTTTATTCCTAAATCTTTTTTTGATATTATTGACTCCAAAATATCCTCCTATGTGTGGCAGAATAAAAATCCTAGATTAAGTAAAAAATATTTACAGAAACCTAAGAAGGAAGGTGGTTTTGCTTTGCCAAACCTGAGATTTTACTATATGGGCAGTTAATATTCAATATTTAATATTTTGGACACAAGAATCGGTCACAGTACCTTGCCCACAATGGGTAAATTTGGAGTGTAAATCTGTACAAGACTTCTCATTGTTTTCTATTTTAGGATCTTCATTTCCTTTTGCTTTATCTAAACCGAATAATCAAATAACTAATCCTATAGTTAAACATACATTAAGAATATGGTTTCAATTTCGTAAATTCTTTGGCTTGAATAATCAAGCCCTATTATATCTAACTTCTTTGTCCAGCCCTCTTTTATGGACCAAGTCTTTGTGTTATGGAAAACAAAAGGTATAACATGTTTTCGTGATCTTTTTTAGATAACGGTTTTATGTCCTTTGAACAGCTATCCTACCTAAAACTCATATTTTTAGATACTTGCAAGTTAGAAATTTCTTGAATGTTAGTCTTTTCTGAATTTATGTCCAATGGACATTACAGAAAAAATTCTAGCTCTGAATCCTTGCCAGAAGGGTTAAGTAGCCATCATTTATCATATGATCATGAAAATCCAGCCAGGAGTATCAGAAATAATTACGAAGGAATGGGAAAAAGTACTTGACTGTCTTATACCCACTGAGCAGTGAGAGAAAATTTTACAATTAGTCAATTCTTCTTCTATTTGTGCTAAACATGCCCTAATACAATTTAAGGTTGTTCCTAGGGCTCACATGTCCAAGGATAAACTCGCTCGATTTTATTCTTATGTTAATCCAACCAGTGACAGATGTCATTCTGAAGTCGCTTCATTGACCCACATGTTCTGGTCTTGCCCCTGTTTGCAAAATTATTGGAAAGATATTTTTGGTATTATTTCAACAGTTCTGAATATCAAATTGCAACCGCATCCTATTACTGCAATTTTCGGTTTACCAATGGTGGATAATAGTCGTTTATCCCCCCTCAGCCCGGCGGATGATTGCATTTGTTACTTTAATGGCTAGAAGATCTATCCTATTGAATTGGAAAGAAATTAATCCTCCAACTATATTTCAGTGGTTTTCTCGAGTTTAGAAAAAATTACAAGTGTTGTCTTTGACCCTTCAGTTAAATTTGAAGAAACTTGGAGACCATTTATTCAACATTTTCATATAAGCTAAACTGACTTTTCCTAAACCTTACTTTTATTGTCCTTAGTTATTTGGATGGAGGTGCGGAGTTATTGACGCTACTGTGTATAATTGATATAATGCAATGGCCCATGTCGATTAGGATTTTTTCCATTTTTTTTTGGGGGGGAGGGTTTCTTATTTTCTCCATTTTTTGTAACCACTATGAGTTTGGGAGGTTATTATCATCTATTTGTATTTATACCTTCACCTATTAATTATGTACTCTCAAACTCTTTGTATTCATGTTTCATTTTTGTGTTTGTTTAAAATCAATAAAAAGATTTAAAAAGGACTATTCTGAGGAAAGGGTGGAATAGGCGCAACGGGCCGAGTGGCCAGGCATGCTCCTGTTACTTATTTTCTAATGCACAAGTTTACCTTTGCGCCTTGTTCTCCCTTGGTTTTCAGCCTGTCCTTTTGCACAGGGGAGCGGTGAGAGCTCCGGAGATCCACCGGCAGCCGCTGCGGGCCGGATCCCGTCTCCCAGCAGGAAGGGACGGGTCTGGGAGACAACTCCAGACAACAGGCCCCGATCCTCGGCGGGGAAAGGCCGGGCACCCTCTGTGTGGCTGAAACATCTCACGGAATCTCCGCCCGTCTCTTCACCTCCGCCATCGGAAGGATTCAAAACTCCGGCCGCTGTTGCAGCCTTTACCCGGGGAGCTGCTCCCAATCTCGGGTCTCTCACCGGGTCCGCTCGTTCCCGATTCCAAACTTCGGTCCGCCCAGCGTCCCGCCCACTGACACTCCTCAGCCAATGGAGGCAAGAGTCTCCCAGCGGTGTTCTCTGGTTGGCTGTGAGTGTGTCCGAGGGAGGGCTGCTACCGGAAGATGGAGATGTCAGTCACAGTTTGTTCACAGAATCAAAGCAAGTTCCCCGAGGCTCAAAGTTCAAAGTAAATTTTATTATTATTTTTAAATTTTTTAAATTTTTATTAAACACAATCAAAAACAGAAACACTAAACATATGCTAACAAAGCCAGGGAGTCACACAAAAGCAGCAACAAATATATAACTATTAACTTTAAATATACAAATAAACAAGGAAATCCGCTCTAAATACTGTTGGACAGAAGGAACTGTATCTAAGAGGAGTCACAAAACAGGAACATTTACAGAGATAACCCAAAACTTTGACAGATTTGTACAGTCTTTACAGCTTTCTGGCTATGGGAAGTTTTCAGAGGATAAACGTATAGTTTGAAGTCTGACATCAAAATATAAATGAAGGTTTCTTATTGCTGTGATTGCATTTATGGATATAAAATTTGCTGTAAATTAACAAAAGATAAAGAAATGATCCCTATGAGATTTGGTGTTATTAGTAAACCCAAATAAGACATTTTGAAAAAAAAGTAAAATCCACATTAATATATTGATCTATAAATTGACCAACATCAACCCAAAATGTTTTAACATATTCACAATCCCAAAACAGATGAAATAAATTCTCTGGATATAAACCACAAAAAGAACAGTTAGTTTCAATATCAGAATTAACCCTTGTCAAATAAACACTGTTTGGATAATATCTATGTATAATTTTAAATAAGCCCCAATACCTCAGATTCCCCAAGTGACTATTCCAAAAACTAACAGACTACATATAAGCCGCCACTTACAACTCCTACAAACATACAGAGCAAAGCTACAGAACGGTAACTATATCTGGATCACTGAAAGATCAACCAGAGTGCAGAAGACAACAAACTTCGCCAATGCAAATAAACAACGAGAACATGAAATAACCGCAGCGGCTGCCGATAGATGTCCGGTGTCCTCAGCGCTCCCTGTTCAATCTGACAGGACAAGAAACAGTGAGGCGCAAAGGTAAACTCGTGTTTCAGAAAATCAGAAACAGAGAAGGCGTGGCCATTCGGCCCCTTGCGCCTCTTCTGCCCTTCACTCAGAACATGCCTAACTTTTGACCTCAGCACCACTTTCCTGCAACTTCCGATCAGGATATGTACCCCAGGATATGTCTACTCAATTTAGAAACCTTGTGGAGATAATTGCAATGATTCACTGCACTCTGGGTGAAGAAATTTCTCCTCATCTCAGACAGGCTGAGTTGTCCTCGGATTTTGAGTCTGTGAGCGCAGGTTCCACACCTTATGGGAAACATCATTCCAGCCCTTCCACTGTAAATATCCTGTGAGATTGAATTTCTCTAATTCTGAGACAGGAATGTGATCTGTCTCAGTCAAAGCACCTCTTATTTCACTCATATTGAGACAGTCCCAGTACGATGATTTGTTATGGGAGCATCGCTATGGATAGCAAGTGAGTGCAGTTATCCTGTATTCTTCCACAGACTGATGGCTGAGGGGTAGTAACTGTTCCTGACCCTGGTGGGGCAAGTCCAGAGGCTCGTGTACAATCTACCTGATTACAACAGTGAGAAAAGAGCCTCCATGTGTGGTGAGCCTGATCACAGCCGCCTGTATCACCGTCCACTCTCGCCTGCCATATCCGGGACCAAAGGGATTGTGGAGAGTAAATGTGGTACTCTGTCAAGTATCACGGAGATCCGTCCCCTCTGGCCTGCCCTATCCGGGACCAAAGGGATTGCGGAGAGTAAATGTGGTACTCTGTCGTATTACTGGGATCTGTCCACTCTGGCCTGCCCTATCCGGGACCAAAGCGATTGTTGAGAGTAAATGTGGTACTCTGTCGTATCACTGTGATCCGTCCCCTCTGGCCTGCCCTATCCGGGACCAAATGGATTGTGGAGAGTAAATGTGGTACTTTGTCGAGTATCACTGTGATCACTCCCCTCTGGCCTGCCCTATCCGGGACCAAAGGGATTTTGGAGAGTAAATGTGGTACTCTGTCGAGTATCACTGTGATCTGTCCCCTCTGGCCTGCCCTATCCGGGACCAAAGGGATTGTGGAGAGTAAATGTGGTACTCTGTCGAGTATCATTGTGATCCGTCCCCTCTGGCCTGCCCTATCCGGGACCAAAGGGATTGTGGAGAGTAAATGTGGTACTCTGTCGAGTATCACTGTGATCACTCCCCTTTGGCCCGCCCTATCCGGGACCAAAGGGATTGTGGAGAGTAAATGTGGTACTCTGTCGAGTATCACTGTGGTCCGGACTCTCTTCCTGCCTCTTATTATTCTTGTCTGTGATTGCAGTACGACAATCTCTGGCCCAATGTGCTCTCTTTCTACAAACCCCGTTTCTGTCCTTTGCCAAGTGTCCTCTTCATCTGCCCCGTCCGCACGATCCCGCCACCCGTTCTGGGTTCTTCGTCGGGACCCGAACTCCATCTCCTCACTACCGGTTCTCTGTGCACACTCTCGCTTTCCCCCAGTCCCTTTAAAGAGTCACTTGCTCCATATTCATCAGAATTTATGTCACCTGGGGCCAGGTCTGACACAGCGAATTGAGATTAGTTAACTTAAAGGAGTGGGCAGGCTTGTGTCTGAGACAGTTTAGAAAAGTCTGCACTGCCAGCTGGATATACTGATCAGTCCAGGGGTTTGCCGGCATTGGACTCTCACGTATCCTTAAAATGAGCTATAAAGTACGCAAGGGATTCTCCTTTTTTCTGTAGTTATCGGGTAAATTCACCAAAATCCGCATGCAGTCGGGCTGTCATTCAAATGGGTTCCCTTACCTCAGTGACCCACCGTGCCATGGCTTGTATTACATCAGCCCCTCTGGTGGCTCCCGGACACCTTCGGGCATCTGCCTGGGAAAGGGGAACCCACTCCCTGTCCCAGCCCGAGAGGTTCCATATATAACCCCGAGGAGTGGCACAAGTCCCCGGGCAGGGTCTGGAAAGGGGAACCCTCTCCCTGTCCCTGTCCGAGAGGTTCCATATATAACCCTGAGGAGTGGCACAAGACCCCGGGCAGGGTCTGGAAAGGGGAACCCACTCCCTGTCCCAGTCCGAGAGGTTCCATATATAACCCTGAGGGGTGCAGGCAAGTCCCCGGTCAGGGTCTGGAAAGGGGAACCCACTGCCTTTTTCAATGAATTCAGGTCAAGCCCCTGGTCCGGACGGTTATACTGCTGAATTTTTTAAATCCTTTTCTTCTATACTCGTTCCTTGGCTTTGTAAAATTTTTAAAGATGCGTTAACTGTAGGTAAATAACCACAATCTTTTTATGACGCCTCCATTTCTCCAATTCTTAAAAAAGATAAAGAACCAACTGAATGTGCATCCTATCGGCCAATATCCTTGCTGAATACGGATTCTAAGATTTTTACCAAAATTCTGGCCACTAGATTAGAAAATATATGACCTCAAATTATCTCTGAAGATCAGACCGGATTTATTAAAAACTGTTATTCATCTTTTAACATTAGAAAATTAATTAATATAATTGAAACTTCTTCATCTAAAATACCAGAATGTCATTTCCTTAGATGCTGAAAAAGCGTTCAATAGATTTGAATGGCTATATTTATTTAATACGTTGCAGAATTTTAATTTTAGCTTGAAAATTATAACATGGATTAAATTAATGTATTATGAACCTTTGGCTTCGGTTCTTACCAATAATCAAAGATCTCTTTTTTTTCAGTTGTCCCGTGGTACGAGGCAAGGCTGCCCTTTAAGTTCTCTATTATTTGACATTGCTTTGGAAACTTTAGCCGTTGATATTCGTGAATCACCTAATATTTTTGGTATTACCCATGGGTAAGGGACTTATAAGTTATCATTATATGCTGATGATTTGTTACTATACATATCTGACCCTGAGAGATCTATTCCTGCTATTTCATCCTTGCTTGCTCAGTTTAGTAGCTTTTCCAGCTACAAACTGAATTTTAATAAGAGTGAATTATTTCCATTAAATATGCAAGTTCCAATTTATAAACACTTACCATTTAAAGTTGTCACAGATCATTTTACTTATTTGGGTATTAAAATTACCAAGAAACATCAGGGTTTATTTAAAGTTAATTTTTTACCTTTAATTGAACAAATCAAGCAACTTGTTACCAGGTGGTCCCCATTATCTCTGTCATTGGTTGGTCGAATTAATACTATCAAGATGATAGTATTACCCAAATTTTTATATTTATTCCAAGCAGTACCAATTTTTATTCCTAAATCTTTTTTTGATATTATTGACTCCAAAATATCCTCCTATGTGTGGCAGAATAAAAATCCTAGATTAAGTAAAAAATATTTACAGAAACCTAAGAAGGAAGGTGGTTTTGCTTTGCCAAACCTGAGATTTTACTATATGGGCAGTTAATATTCAATATTTAATATTTTGGACACAAGAATCGGTCACAGTACCTTGCCCACAATGGGTAAATTTGGAGTGTAAATCTGTACAAGACTTCTCATTGTTTTCTATTTTAGGATCTTCATTTCCTTTTGCTTTATCTAAACCGAATAATCAAATAACTAATCCTATAGTTAAACATACATTAAGAATATGGTTTCAATTTCGTAAATTCTTTGGCTTGAATAATCAAGCCCTATTATATCTAACTTCTTTGTCCAGCCCTCTTTTATGGACCAAGTCTTTGTGTTATGGAAAACAAAAGGTATAACATGTTTTCGTGATCTTTTTTAGATAACGGTTTTATGTCCTTTGAACAGCTATCCTACCTAAAACTCATATTTTTAGATACTTGCAAGTTAGAAATTTCTTGAATGTTAGTCTTTTCTGAATTTATGTCCAATGGACATTACAGAAAAAATTCTAGCTCTGAATCCTTGCCAGAAGGGTTAAGTAGCCATCATTTATCATATGATCATGAAAATCCAGCCAGGAGTATCAGAAATAATTACGAAGGAATGGGAAAAAGTACTTGACTGTCTTATACCCACTGAGCAGTGAGAGAAAATTTTACAATTAGTCAATTCTTCTTCTATTTGTGCTAAACATGCCCTAATACAATTTAAGGTTGTTCCTAGGGCTCACATGTCCAAGGATAAACTCGCTCGATTTTATTCTTATGTTAATCCAACCAGTGACAGATGTCATTCTGAAGTCGCTTCATTGACCCACATGTTCTGGTCTTGCCCCTGTTTGCAAAATTATTGGAAAGATATTTTTGGTATTATTTCAACAGTTCTGAATATCAAATTGCAACCGCATCCTATTACTGCAATTTTCGGTTTACCAATGGTGGATAATAGTCGTTTATCCCCCCTCAGCCCGGCGGATGATTGCATTTGTTACTTTAATGGCTAGAAGATCTATCCTATTGAATTGGAAAGAAATTAATCCTCCAACTATATTTCAGTGGTTTTCTCGAGTTTAGAAAAAATTACAAGTGTTGTCTTTGACCCTTCAGTTAAATTTGAAGAAACTTGGAGACCATTTATTCAACATTTTCATATGAGCTAAACTGACTTTTCCTAAACCTTACTTTTATTGTCCTTAGTTATTTGGATGGAGGTGCGGAGTTATTGACGCTACTGTGTATAATTGATATAATGCAATGGCCCATGTCGATTAGGATTTTTTCCATTTTTTTTTGGGGGGGAGGGTTTCTTATTTTCTCCATTTTTTGTAACCACTATGAGTTTGGGAGGTTATTATCATCTATTTGTATTTATACCTTCACCTATTAATTATGTACTCTCAAACTCTTTGTATTCATGTTTCATTTTTGTGTTTGTTTAAAATCAATAAAAAGATTTAAAAAGGACTATTCTGAGGAAAGGGTGGAATAGGCGCAACGGGCCGAGTGGCCAGGCATGCTCCTGTTACTTATTTTCTAATGCACAAGTTTACCTTTGCGCCTTGTTCTCCCTTGGTTTTCAGCCTGTCCTTTTGCACAGGGGAGCGGTGAGAGCTCCGGAGATCCACCGGCAGCCGCTGCGGGCCAGCTCCCGTATCCCAGCAGGAAGGGACGGGTCTGGGAGACAACTCCAGACAACAGGCCCCGATCCTCGGCGGGGAAAGACCGGGCACCCTCTGTGTGGCTGAAACATCTCACGGAATCTCCGCCCGTCTCTTCACCTCCGCCATCGGAAGGATTCAAAACTCCGGCCGCTGTTGCAGCCTTTACCCGGGGAGCTGCTCCCAATCTCGGGTCTCTCACCGGGTCCGCTCGTTCCCGATTCCAAACTTCGGTCCGCCCAGCGTCCCGCCCACTGACACTCCTCAGCCAATGGAGGCAAGAGTCTCCCAGCGGTGTTCTCTGGTTGGCTGTGAGTGTGTCCGAGGGAGGGCTGCTACCGGAAGATGGAGATGTCAGTCACAGTTTGTTCACAGAATCAAAGCAAGTTCCCCGAGGCTCAAAGTTCAAAGTAAATTTTATTATTATTTTTAAATTTTTTAAATTTTTATTAAACACAATCAAAAACAGAAACACTAAACATATGCTAACAAAGCCAGGGAGTCACACAAAAGCAGCAACAAATATATAACTATTAACTTTAAATATACAAATAAACAAGGAAATCCGCTCTAAATACTGTTGGACAGAAGGAACTGTATCTAAGAGGAGTCACAAAACAGGAACATTTACAGAGATAACCCAAAACTTTGACAGATTTGTACAGTCTTTACAGCTTTCTGGCTATGGGAAGTTTTCAGAGGATAAACGTATAGTTTGAAGTCTGACATCAAAATATAAATGAAGGTTTCTTATTGCTGTGATTGCATTTATGGATATAAAATTTGCTGTAAATTAACAAAAGATAAAGAAATGATCCCTATGAGATTTGGTGTTATTAGTAAACCCAAATAAGACATTTTGAAAAAAAAGTAAAATCCACATTAATATATTGATCTATAAATTGACCAACATCAACCCAAAATGTTTTAACATATTCACAATCCCAAAACAGATGAAATAAATTCTCTGGATATAAACCACAAAAAGAACAGTTAGTTTCAATATCAGAATTAACCCTTGTCAAATAAACACTGTTTGGATAATATCTATGTATAATTTTAAATAAGCCCCAATACCTCAGATTCCCCAAGTGACTATTCCAAAAACTAACAGACTACATATAAGCCGCCACTTACAACTCCTACAAACATACAGAGCAAAGCTACAGAACGGTAACTATATCTGGATCACTGAAAGATCAACCAGAGTGCAGAAGACAACAAACTTCGCCAATGCAAATAAACAACGAGAACATGAAATAACCGCAGCGGCTGCCGATAGATGTCCGGTGTCCTCAGCGCTCCCTGTTCAATCTGACAGGACAAGAAACAGTGAGGCGCAAAGGTAAACTCGTGTTTCAGAAAATCAGAAACAGAGAAGGCGTGGCCATTCGGCCCCTTGCGCCTCTTCTGCCCTTCACTCAGAACATGCCTAACTTTTGACCTCAGCACCACTTTCCTGCAACTTCCGATCAGGATATGTACCCCAGGATATGTCTACTCAATTTAGAAACCTTGTGGAGATAATTGCAATGATTCACTGCACTCTGGGTGAAGAAATTTCTCCTCATCTCAGACAGGCTGAGTTGTCCTCGGATTTTGAGTCTGTGAGCGCAGGTTCCACACCTTATGGGAAACATCATTCCAGCCCTTCCACTGTAAATATCCTGTGAGATTGAATTTCTCTAATTCTGAGACAGGAATGTGATCTGTCTCAGTCAAAGCACCTCTTATTTCACTCATATTGAGACAGTCCCAGTACGATGATTTGTTATGGGAGCATCGCTATGGATAGCAAGTGAGTGCAGTTATCCTGTATTCTTCCACAGACTGATGGCTGAGGGGTAGTAACTGTTCCTGACCCTGGTGGGGCAAGTCCAGAGGCTCGTGTACAATCTACCTGATTACAACAGTGAGAAAAGAGCCTCCATGTGTGGTGAGCCTGATCACAGCCGCCTGTATCACCGTCCACTCTCGCCTGCCATATCCGGGACCAAAGGGATTGTGGAGAGTAAATGTGGTACTCTGTCAAGTATCACGGAGATCCGTCCCCTCTGGCCTGCCCTATCCGGGACCAAAGGGATTGCGGAGAGTAAATGTGGTACTCTGTCGTATCACTGTGATCCGTCCCCTCTGGCCTGCCCTATCCGGGACCAAATGGATTGTGGAGAGTAAATGTGGTACTTTGTCGAGTATCACTGTGATCACTCCCCTCTGGCCTGCCCTATCCGGGACCAAAGGGATTTTGGAGAGTAAATGTGGTACTCTGTTGAGTATCACTGAGATCCGTCCCCTCTGGCCTGCCCTAACCGGGACCAAATGGATTGTGGAGAGTAAATGTGGTACTTTGTCGAGTATCACTGTGATCACTCCCCTCTGGCCCGCCCTATCCGGGACCAAAGGGATTTTGGAGAGTAAATGTGGTACTCTGTCGAGTATCACTGAGATCCGTCCCATCTGGCCTGCCCTATCCGGGACCAAAGCGATTGTTGAGAGTAAATGTGGTACTCTGTCGTATTACTGTGATCCGTCCCCTCTGGCCTGCCCTATCCGGGACCAAAGGGATTGTTGAGAGTAAATGTGGTACTCTGTCGAGTATCACTGTGATCCATCCCCTCTGGCCTGCCCTATCCGGGACCAAAGGGATTGTGGAGAGTAAATGAGGTACCCTGTCGAGTATCACTGTGATCCGTCCCCTCTGGTCTGCCCTATCCGGGACCAAAGGGATTGTGGAGAGTAAATGTGGTACTCTGTCGAGTATCACTGTGATTCGTCCCCTCTGGCCTGCCCTATCCGGGACCAAAGGGATTGTGGAGAGTAAATGTGGTATTCTGTTGAGTATCACTGTGATCCGACCCCTCTGGCCTGCCCTAACCGGGACCAAAGGGATTGTTGAGAGTAAATGTGGTACTCTGTCGAGTATCACTGTGATCCGACCCCTCTGGCCTGCCCTATCCGGGACCAAAGGGATTGCTGAGAGTAAATGTGGTACTCTGTCGAGTATCACTGAGATCTCTCCCCTCTGGCCTGTCCTATCCGGGACCAAAGGGATTGCTGAGAGTAAATGTGGTACTCTGTCGAGTATCACAGTGATCCGTCCCCTCTGGCCTGCCCTATCCGGGAGCAAAGGGATTGTGGAGAGTAAATGTGGTACTCTGTCGAGTATCACAGTGATCCGTCTCATCTGGCCTGCCCTATCCGGGACCAAAGGGATTGTGGAGAGTAAATGTGGTACTCTGTCGAGTATCACTGTGATCACTCCCCTCTGACCTGCCCTATCCGGGACCAAAGGGATTGTGCAGAGTAAATGTGGTACTCTGTCGAGTATCACTGTAATCTGTCCCCTCTGACCTGCCCTATCCGGGACCAAAGGGATTGTGGAGAGTAAATGTGGTACTCTGTCGAGTATCACTGTGATCCGTCCCCTCTGGCCTGTCCTATCCGGGACCAAAGGGATTGTGGAGAGTAAATGTGGTACTCTGTCGAGAATCACTGTGATCCGTCCCCTCTGGCCTGTCCTATCCGGGACCAAAGGGATTGTTGAGAGTAAATGTGGTACTCTGTCGAGTATCACTGTGATCACTCCCCTCTGATCTGCCCTATCCGGGACCAAAGGGATTGTGGAGAGTAAATGTGGTACTCTGTCGAGTATCACTGTGATCCGTCCCCTCGGGCCTGTCCTATCCGGGACCAAAGGGATTGTGGAGAGCAAATGTGGTACTCTGTCGAGTCTCACAGTGATCGGTCCCCTCTAGCCTGCCCTATCCGGGACCAAAGGGATTGTGGAGAGTAAATGTGGTACTCTGTCGAGTATCACTGTGATCCGACCCCTCTGGCCTGCCCTATCCGGGACCAAAGGGATTGTTGAGAGTAAATGTGGTACTCTGTCGAGTATCACTGTGATCCGACCCCTCTGGCCTGCCCTATCCGGGACCAAAGGGATTGTTGAGAGTAAATGTGGTACTCTGTCGAGTATCACTGTGATCCGACCCCTCTGGCCTGCCCTATCCGGGACCAAAGGGATTGTGGAGAGTAAATGTGGTAATCTGTCGAGTATCACTGTGATCCGCCCCTCTGGCCTGCCCTATCCGGGACCAAAGGGATTGTTGAGAGTAAATGTGGTACTCTGTCGAGTATCACTGTGATCCGTCCCCTCTGGCCTGCCCTCTCCGGGACCAAAGGGATTGTTGAGAGTAAATGTGGTACTCTGTCGAGTATCACTGAGATCCGTCCCCTCTGACCTGCCCTATCCGGAAACAAAGGGATTGTGCAGAGTAAATGTGGTACTCTGTCGAGTATCACTGTGATCCGACCCCTCTGGCCTGCCCTATCCGGGACCAAAGGGATTGTGGAGAGTAAATGTGGTACTCTGTCGAGTATCACTGTGATCCGACCCCTCTGGCCTGCCCTATCCGGGACCAAAGGGATTGTTGAGAGTAAATGTGGTACTCTGTCGAGTATCACTGTGATCCGACCCCTCTGGCCTGCCCTATCCGGGACCAAAGGGATTGTTGAGAGTAAATGTGGTACTCTGTCGAGTATCACTGTGATCCGACCCCTCTGGCCTGCCCTATCCGGGACCAAAGGGATTGTGGAGAGTAAATGTGGTAATCTGTCGAGTATCACTGTGATCCGTCCCCTCTGGCCTGCCCTATCCGGGACCAAAGGGATTGTTGAGAGTAAATGTGGTACTCTGTCGAGTATCACTGTGATCCGTCCCCTCTGGCCTGCCCTCTCCGGGACCAAAGGGATTGTTGAGAGTAAATGTGGTACTCTGTCGAGTATCACTGAGATCCGTCCCCTCTGACCTGCCCTATCCGGAAACAAAGGGATTGTTGAGAGCAAATGTGGTACTCTGTCGAGTCTCACAGTGATCGGTCCCCTCTAGCCTGCCCTATCCGGGACCAAAGGGATTGTGGAGAGTAAATGTGGTACTCTGTCGAGTATCACTGTGATCCGACCCCTCTGGCCTGCCCTATCCGGGACCAAAGGGATTGTTGAGAGTAAATGTGGTACTCTGTCGAGTATCACTGTGATCCGACCCCTCTGGCCTGCCCTATCCGGGACCAAAGGGATTGTTGAGAGTAAATGTGGTACTCTGTCGAGTATCACTGTGATCCGACCCCTCTGGCCTGCCCTATCCGGGACCAAAGGGATTGTGGAGAGTAAATGTGGTAATCTGTCGAGTATCACTGTGATCCGTCCCCTCTGGCCTGCCCTATCCGGGACCAAAGGGATTGTTGAGAGTAAATGTGGTACTCTGTTGAGTATCACTGTGATCCGTCCCCTCTGGCCTGCCCTATCCGGGACCAAAGGGATTGTGGAGAGTAAATGTGGTACTCTGTCGAGTATCACTGTGATCCGTCCCCTCTGGCCTGCCCTCTCCGGGACCAAAGGGATTGTGCAGAGTAAATGTGGTACTCTGTCGAGTATCACTGAGATCCGTCCCCTCTGACCTGCCCTATCCGGAAACAAAGGGATTGTGCAGAGTAAATGTGGTACTCTGTCGAGTATCACTGTGATCCGACCCCTCTGGCCTGCCCTATCCGGGACCAAAGGGATTGTTGAGAGTAAATGTGGTACTCTGTCGAGTATCACTGTGATCCGTCCCCTCTGGCCTGCCCTCTCAGGGACCAAAGGGATTGTTGAGAGTAAATGTGGTACTCTGTCGAGTATCACTGAGATCCATCCCCTCTGACCTGCCCTATCCGGAAACAAAGGGATTGTGCAGAGTAAATGTGGTACTCTGTCGAGTATCACTGTGATCCGACCCCTCTGGCCTGCCCTATCCGGGACCAAAGGGATTGTTGAGAGTAAATGTGGTACTCTGTCGAGTATCACTGTGATCCGACCCCTCTGGCCTGCCCTATCCGGGACCAAAGGGATTGTGGAGAGTAAATGTGGTAATCTGTCGAGTATCACTGTGATCCGTCCCCTCTGGCCTGCCCTATCCGGGACCAAAGGGATTGTTGAGAGTAAATGTGGTACTCTGTTGAGTATCACTGTGATCCGTCCCCTCTGGCCTGCCCTATCCGGGACCAAAGGGATTGTGGAGAGTAAATGTGGTACTCTGTCGAGTATCACTGTGATCCGTCCCCTCTGGCCTGCCCTCTCCGGGACCAAAGGGATTGTTGAGAGTAAATGTGGTACTCTGTCGAGTATCACTGAGATCCGTCCCCTCTGACCTGCCCTATCCGGAAACAAAGGGATTGTGCAGAGTAAATGTGGTACTCTGTCGAGTATCACTGTGATCAGTCCCCTTTGGCCTGCCCTATCCGGGACCAAAGGGATTGTTGAGAGTAAATGTGGTACTCTGTCGAGTATCACTGTGATCCATCCCCTCTGGCCTGTTCTATCCGGGACCAAAGGGATTGTGGAGAGTAAATGAGGTACTCTGTCGAGTATCACTGTGATCCGTCCCCTCTGGCCTGTCCTATCCGGGACCAAAGGGATTGTGGAGAGTAAATGAGGTACTCTGTCGAGTATCACTGTGATCCGTCCCCTCTGGCCTGCCCTATCCGGGACCAAAGTGATTGTGGAGAGTAAATGTGGTACTCTGTCGAGTATCACTGTGATCCGTCCCCTTTGGCCTGCCCTATCCGGGACCAAAGTGATTGTGGAGTGTAAATGTGGTACACCGTCGAGTATCACTGTGATCCGTCCCCTCTGGCCTGTCCTATCCAGGACCAAAGGGATTGTGGAGAGTAAATGTGGTACTCTGTCGAGTATCACTGTGATCCGTCCCCTCTGGCCTGTCCTATCCGGGACCAAAGGGATTGTGGAGAGTAAATGAGGTACTCTGTTGAGTATCACTGTGATCCGTCCCCTCTGGTCTGTCCTATCCGGGACCAAAGGGATTGTGGAGAGTAAATGTGGTACTCTGTAGAGTATCACTGTGATCCGTCCCCTCTGGCCTGTCCTATCCGGGACCAAAGGGATTGTGGAGAGTAAATGTGGTACTCTGTCGAGTATCACTGTGATCCGTCCCCTCTGGCCTGCCCTATCCGGGACCAAAGTGATAGTGGAGAGTAAATGTGGTACTCTGTCGAGTATCACTGTGATCCGTCCCCTCTGGCCTGCCCTATCCGGGACCAAAGTGATTGTGGAGAGTAAATGTGGTACACCGTCGAGTATCACTGTGATCCGTCCCCTCTGGCATGTCCTATCCGGGACCAAAGGGATTGTGGAGAGTAAATGTGGTACTCTGTCGAGTATCACTGTGATCCGTCCCCTCTGGCCTGTCCTATCCGGGACCAAAGGGATTGTGGAGAGTAAATGAGGTACTCTGTTGAGTATCACTGTGATCCGTCCCCTCTGGTCTGTCCTATCCGGGACCAAAGGGATTGTGGAGAGTAAATGTGGTACTCTGTAGAGTATCACTGTGATCCGTCCCCTCTGGCCTGTCCTATCCGGGACCAAAGGGATTGTGGAGAGTAAATGTGGTACTCTGTAGAGTATCACTGTGATCCGTCCCCTCTGGCCTGTCCTATCCGGGACCAAAGGGATTGTGGAGAGTAAATGTGGTACTCTGTCGAGTATCACTGTGATCACTCCCCTCTGGCCTGCACTATCCAGGACCAAAGGGATTGTGGAGAGTAAATGTGGTACTCTGTCGAGAATCACTGTGATCAGTCCCCTCTGGCCTGCCCTATCCGGGACCAAAGAGATTGTGGAGAGTAAATGTGGTACTCTGTCGAGTATCACTGTGATCCGTCCCCTCTGGCCTGCCCTATCCGGGACCAAAGTGATTGTTGAGAGTAAATGTGGTACTCTGTCGAGTATCACTGTGATCCGTCCCCTCTGGCCTGTCCTATCAGGGACCAAAGGGATTGTGGAGAGTAAATGAGGTACTCTGTCGAGTATCACTGTGATCCGTCCCCTCTGGCCTGCCCTATCCGGGACCAAAGTGATTGTTGAGAGTAAATGTGGTACTCTGTCGAGTATCACTGTGATCCGTCCCCTCTGGCCTGTCCTATCCGGGACCACAGGGATTGTGGAGAGTAAATGAGGTACTCTGTCGAGTATCACTGTGATCCGTCCCCTCTGGCCTGCCCTATCCGGGACCAGAGGGATTGTGGAGAGTAAATGTGGTACTCTGTCGAGTATCACTGTGATCCGTCCCCTCTGGCCTGTCCTATCCGGGACCAAAGGGATTGTGGAGAGTAAATGAGGTACTCTGTCGAGTATCACTGTGATCCGTCCCCTCTGGCCTGCCCTATTCGGGACCAAAGGGATTGTGGAGAGTAAATGAGGTACTCTGTCGAGTATCACTGTGATCCGTCCCCTCTGGCCTGTCCTATCCGGGACCAAAGGGATTGTGGAGAGTAAATGAGGTACTCTGTCGAGTATCACTGTGATCCGTCCCCTCTGGCCTGTCCTATCCGGGACCAAAGGGATTGTGGAGAGTAAATGTGGTACTCTGTCGAGTATCACTGTGATCCGTCCCCTCTGGCCTGTCCTATCCGGGACCAAAGGGATTGTGGAGAGTAAATGAGGTACTCTGTCGAGTATCACTGTGATCCGTCCCCTCTGGCCTGCCCTATCCGGGACCAAAGGGATTATGGAGAGTAAATGAGGTACTCTGTCGAGTATCACTGTGATCCGTCCCCTCTGGCCTGTCCTACCCGGGACCAAAGGGATTGTGGAGAGTAAATGTGGTACTCTGTCGAGTATCACTGTGATCACTCCCCTCTGGCCTGCCCTATCCGGGACCAAAGGGATTGTGGAGAGTAAATGTGGTACTCTGTCGAGTATCACTGTGATCCGTCCCCTCTGGCCTGCCCTATCCGGGACCAGAGGGATTGTGGAGAGTAAATGTGGTACTCTGTCGAGTATCACTGTGATCCGTCCCCTCTGGCCTGTCCTATCCGGGACCAAAGGGATTGTGGAGAGTAAATGTGGTACTCTGTCGAGTATCACTGTGATCCGTCCCCTCTGGCCTGCCCTATTTGGGACCAAAGGGATTGTGGAGAGTAAATGTGGTACTCTGTCGAGTATCACTGAGATCCGTCCCATCTGGCCTGCCCTATCCGGGACCAAAGCGATTGTTGAGAGTAAATGTGGTACTCTGTCGAGTATCACTGTGATCCGTCCCCTCTGGCCTGTCCTATCCGGGACCAAAGGGATTGTGGAGAGTAAATGTGGTACTCTGTCGAGTATCACTGTGATCCGACCCCTCTGGCCTGCCCTATCCGGGACCAAAGGGATTGTGGAGAGCAAATGTGGTACTCTGTCGAGTCTCACAGTGATCGGTCCCCTCTGGCCTGCCCTATCCGGGACCAAAGGGATTGTGGAGAGTAAATGTGGTAATCTGTCGAGTATCACTGTGATCCGTCCCCTCTGGCCTGCCCTATCCGGGACCAAAGGGATTGTTGAGAGTAAATGTGGTACTCTGTCGAGTATCACTGTGATCCGTCCCCTCTGGCCTGCCCTCTCCGGGACCAAAGGGATTGTTGAGAGTAAATGTGGTACTCTGTCGAGTATCACTGAGATCCGTCCCCTCTGACCTGCCCTATCCGGGAACTAAGGGATTGTGCAGAGTAAATGTGGTACTCTGTCGAGTATCACTGTGATCGGTCCCCTCTGGCCTGCCCTATCCGAGACCAAAGGGACTGTGGAGAGTAAATGTGGTACTCTGTCGAGTATCACTGTGATCCGTCCCCTCTGGCCTGCCCTATCCGGGACCAAAGGGATTGTTGAGAGTAAATGTGGTACTCTGTCGAGTATCACTGTGATCCATCCCCTCTGGCCTGTTCTATCCGGGACCAAAGGGATTGTGGAGAGTAAATGAGGTACTCTGTCGAGTATCACTGTGATCCATCCCCTCTGGCCTGTCCTATCCGGGACCAAAGGGATTGTGGAGAGTAAATGAGGTACTCTGTCGAGTATCACTGAGATCCATCCCCTCTGACCTGCCCTATCCGGAAACAAAGGGATTGTGCAGAGTAAATGTGGTACTCTGTCGAGTATCACTGTGATCCGACCCCTCTGGCCTGCCCTATCCGGGACCAAAGGGATTGTTGAGAGTAAATGTGGTACTCTGTCGAGTATCACTGTGATCCGACCCCTCTGGCCTGCCCTATCCGGGACCAAAGGGATTGTGGAGAGTAAATGTGGTAATCTGTCGAGTATCACTGTGATCCGTCCCCTCTGGCCTGCCCTATCCGGGACCAAAGGGATTGTTGAGAGTAAATGTGGTACTCTGTTGAGTATCACTGTGATCCGTCCCCTCTGGCCTGCCCTATCCGGGACCAAAGGGATTGTGGAGAGTAAATGTGGTACTCTGTCGAGTATCACTGTGATCCGTCCCCTCTGGCCTGCCCTCTCCGGGACCAAAGGGATTGTTGAGAGTAAATGTGGTACTCTGTCGAGTATCACTGAGATCCGTCCCCTCTGACCTGCCCTATCCGGAAACAAAGGGATTGTGCAGAGTAAATGTGGTACTCTGTCGAGTATCACTGTGATCGGTCCCCTCTGGACTGCCCTATCCGGGACCAAAGGGATTGTGGAGAGTAAATGTGGTACTCTGTCGAGTATCACTGTGATCCGTCCCCTCTGGCCTGCCCTATCCGGGACCAAAGGGATTGTTGAGAGTAAATGTGGTACTCTGTCGAGTATCACTGTGATCCATCCCCTCTGGCCTGTTCTATCCGGGACCAAAGGGATTGTGGAGAGTAAATGAGGTACTCTGTCGAGTATCACTGTGATCCGTCCCCTCTGGCCTGTCCTATCCGGGACCAAAGGGATTGTGGAGAGTAAATGAGGTACTCTGTCGAGTATCACTGTGATCCGTCCCCTCTGGCCTGCCCTATCCGGGACCAAAGTGATTGTGGAGAGTAAATGTGGTACTCTGTCGAGTATCACTGTGATCCGTCCCCTCTGGCCTGCCCTATCCGGGACCAAAGTGATTGTGGAGTGTAAATGTGGTACACCGTCGAGTATCACTGTGATCCGTCCCCTCTGGCCTGCCCTATCCGGGACCAAAGGGATTGTGGAGAGTAAATGTGGTAATCTGTCGAGTATCACTGTGATCCGTCCCCTCTGGCCTGCCCTATCCGGGACCAAAGGGATTGTTGAGAGTAAATGTGGTACTCTGTTGAGTATCACTGTGATCCGTCCCCTCTGGCCTGCCCTATCCGGGACCAAAGGGATTGTGGAGAGTAAATGTGGTACTCTGTCGAGTATCACTGTGATCCGTCCCCTCTGGCCTGCCCTCTCCGGGACCAAAGGGATTGTTGAGAGTAAATGTGGTACTCTGTCGAGTATCACTGAGATCCGTCCCCTCTGACCTGCCCTATCCGGAAACAAAGGGATTGTGCAGAGTAAATGTGGTACTCTGTCGAGTATCACTGTGATCGGTCCCCTTTGGCCTGCCCTATCCAGGACCAAAGGGATTGTTGAGAGTAAATGTGGTACTCTGTCGAGTATCACTGTGATCCATCCCCTCTGGCCTGTTCTATCCGGGACCAAAGGGATTGTGGAGAGTAAATGAGGTACTCTGTCGAGTATCACTGTGATCCGTCCCCTCTGGCCTGTCCTATCCGGGACCAAAGGGATTGTGGAGAGTAAAAGAGGTACTCTGTCGAGTATCACTGTGATCCGTCCCCTCTGGCCTGCCCTATCCGGGACCAAAGTGATTGTGGAGAGTAAATGTGGTACTCTGTCGAGTATCACTGTAATCCGTCCCCTCTGGCCTGCCCTATCCGGGACCAAAGTGATTGTGGAGTGTAAATGTGGTACACCGTCGAGTATCACTGTGATCCGTCCCCTCTGGCCTGTCCTATCCAGGACCAAAGGGATTGTGGAGAGTAAATGTGGTACTCTGTCGAGTATCACTGTGATCCGTCCCCTCTGGCCTGTCCTATCCGGGACCAAAGGGATTGTGGAGAGTAAATGAGGTACTCTGTTGAGTATCACTGTGATCCGTCCCCTCTGGTCTGTCCTATCCGGGACCAAAGGGATTGTGGAGAGTAAATGTGGTACTCTGTAGAGTATCACTGTGATCCGTCCCCTCTGGCCTGTCAAATCCGGGACCAAAGGGATTGTGGAGAGTAAATGTGGTACTCTGTCGAGTATCACTGTGATCCGTCCCCTCTGGCCTGCCCTATCCGGGACCAAAGTGATTGTGGAGAGTAAATGTGGTACTCTGTCGAGTATCACTGTGATCCGTCCCCTCTGGCCTGCCCTATCCGGGACCAAAGTGATTGTGGAGAGTAAATGTGGTACACCGTCGAGTATCACTGTGATCCGTCCCCTCTGGCATGTCCTATCCGGGACCAAAGGGATTGTGGAGAGTAAATGTGGTACTCTGTCGAGTATCACTGTGATCCGTCCCCTCTGGCCTGTCCTATCCGGGACCAAAGGGATTGTGGAGAGTAAATGAGGTACTCTGTTGAGTATCACTGTGATCCGTCCCCTCTGGTCTGTCCTATCCGGGACCAAAGGGATTGTGGAGAGTAAATGTGGTACTCTGTAGAGTATCACTGTGATCCGTCCCCTCTGGCCTGTCCTATCCGGGACCAAAGGGATTGTGGAGAGTAAATGTGGTACTCTGTAGAGTATCACTGTGATCCGTCCCCTCTGGCCTGTCCTATCCGGGACCAAAGGGATTGTGGAGAGTAAATGTGGTACTCTGTCGAGTATCACTGTGATCCGTCCCCTCTGGCCTGCCCTATCCGGGACCAAAGTGATTGTTGAGAGTAAATGTGGTACTCTGTCGAGTATCACTGTGATCCGTCCCCTCTGGCCTGTCCTATCAGGGACCAAAGGGATTGTGGAGAGTAAATGAGGTACTCTGTCGAGTATCACTGTGATCCGTCCCCTCTGGCCTGCCCTATCCGGGACCAAAGTGATTGTTGAGAGTAAATGTGGTACTCTGTCGAGTATCACTGTGATCCGTCCCCTCTGGCCTGTCCTATCCGGGACCACAGGGATTGTGGAGAGTAAATGAGGTACTCTGTCGAGTATCACTGTGATCCGTCCCCTCTGGCCTGCCCTATCCGGGACCAGAGGGATTGTGGAGAGTAAATGTGGTACTCTGTCGAGTATCACTGTGATCCGTCCCCTCTGGCCTGTCCTATCCGGGACCAAAGGGATTGTGGAGAGTAAATGAGGTACTCTGTCGAGTATCACTGTGATCCGTCCCCTCTGGCCTGCCCTATTCGGGACCAAAGGGATTGTGGAGAGTAAATGAGGTACTCTGTCGAGTATCACTGTGATCCGTCCCCTCTGGCCTGTCCTATCCGGGACCAAAGGGATTGTGGAGAGTAAATGAGGTACTCTGTCGAGTATCACTGTGATCCGTCCCCTCTGGCCTGTCCTATCCGGGACCAAAGGGATTGTGGAGAGTAAATGTGGTACTCTGTCGAGTATCACTGTGATCCGTCCCCTCTGGCCTGTCCTATCCGGGACCAAAGGGATTGTGGAGAGTAAATGAGGTACTCTGTCGAGTATCACTGTGATCCGTCCCCTCTGGCCTGCCCTATCCGGGACCAAAGGGATTATGGAGAGTAAATGAGGTACTCTGTCGAGTATCACTGTGATCCGTCCCCTCTGGCCTGTCCTACCCGGGACCAAAGGGATTGTGGAGAGTAAATGTGGTACTCTGTCGAGTATCACTGTGATCACTCCCCTCTGGCCTGCCCTATCCGGGACCAAAGGGATTGTGGAGAGTAAATGTGGTACTCTGTCGAGTATCACTGTGATCCGTCCCCTCTGGCCTGCCCTATCCGGGACCAGAGGGATTGTGGAGAGTAAATGTGGTACTCTGTCGAGTATCACTGTGATCCGTCCCCTCTGGCCTGTCCTATCCGGGACCAAAGGGATTGTGGAGAGTAAATGTGGTACTCTGTCGAGTATCACTGTGATCCGTCCCCTCTGGCCTGCCCTATTTGGGACCAAAGGGATTGTGGAGAGTAAATGTGGTACTCTGTCGAGTATCACTGAGATACGTCCCATCTGGCCTGCCCTATCCGGGACCAAAGCGATTGTTGAGAGTAAATGTGGTACTCTGTCGAGTATCACTGTGATCCGTCCCCTCTGGCCTGTCCTATCCGGGACCAAAGGGATTGTGGAGAGTAAATGTGGTACTCTGTCGAGTATCACTGTGATCCGACCCCTCTGGCCTGCCCTATCCGGGACCAAAGGGATTGTGGAGGGCAAATGTGGTACTCTGTCGAGTCTCACAGTGATCGGTCCCCTCTGGCCTGCCCTATCCGGGACCAAAGGGATTGTGGAGAGTAAATGTGGTAATCTGTCGAGTATCACTGTGATCCGTCCCCTCTGGCCTGCCCTATCCGGGACCAAAGGGATTGTTGAGAGTAAATGTGGTACTCTGTCGAGTATCACTGTGATCCGTCCCCTCTGGCCTGCCCTCTCCGGGACCAAAGGGATTGTTGAGAGTAAATGTGGTACTCTGTCGAGTATCACTGAGATCCGTCCCCTCTGACCTGCCCTATCCGGGAACAAAGGGATTGTGCAGAGTAAATGTGGTACTCTGTCGAGTATCACTGTGATCGGTCCCCTCTGGCCTGCCCTATCCGAGACCAAAGGGACTGTGGAGAGTAAATGTGGTACTCTGTCGAGTATCACTGTGATCCGTCCCCTCTGGCCTGCCCTATCCGGGACCAAAGGGATTGTTGAGAGTAAATGTGGTACTCTGTCGAGTATCACTGTGATCCATCCCCTCTGGCCTGTTCTATCCGGGACCAAAGGGATTGTGGAGAGTAAATGAGGTACTCTGTCGAGTATCACTGTGATCCGTCCCCTCTGGCCTGTCCTATCCGGGACCAAAGGGATTGTGGAGAGTAAATGAGGTACTCTGTCGAGTATCACTGAGATCCATCCCCTCTGACCTGCCCTATCCGGAAACAAAGGGATTGTGCAGAGTAAATGTGGTACTCTGTCGAGTATCACTGTGATCCGACCCCTCTGGCCTGCCCTATCCGGGACCAAAGGGATTGTGGAGAGTAAATGTGGTACTCTGTCGAGTATCACTGTGATCCGTCCCCTCTGGCCTGCCCTATCCGGGACCAAAGGGATTGTTGAGAGTAAATGTGGTACTCTGTCGAGTATCACTGTGATCCGTCCCCTCTGGCCTGTTCTATCCGGGACCAAAGGGATTGTGGAGAGTAAATGAGGTACTCTGTCGAGTATCACTGTGATCCGTCCCCTCTGGCCTGTCCTATCCGGGACCAAAGGGATTGTGGAGAGTAAATGAGGTACTCTGTCGAGTATCACTGTGATCCGTCCCCTCTGGCCTGCCCTATCCGGGACCAAAGTGATTGTGGAGAGTAAATGTGGTACTCTGTCGAGTATCACTGTGATCCGTCCCCTCTGGCCTGCCCTATCCGGGACCAAAGTGATTGTGGAGTGTAAATGTGGTACACCGTCGAGTATCACTGTGATCCGTCCCCTCTGGCCTGCCCTATCCGGGACCAAAGGGATTGTGGAGAGTAAATGTGGTAATCTGTCGAGTATCACTGTGATCCGTCCCCTCTGGCCTGCCCTATCCGGGACCAAAGGGATTGTTGAGAGTAAATGTGGTACTCTGTTGAGTATCACTGTGATCCGTCCCCTCTGGCCTGCCCTATCCGGGACCAAAGGGATTGTGGAGAGTAAATGTGGTACTCTGTCGAGTATCACTGTGATCCGTCCCCTCTGGCCTGCCCTCTCCGGGACCAAAGGGATTGTTGAGAGTAAATGTGGTACTCTGTCGAGTATCACTGAGATCCGTCCCCACTGACCTGCCCTATCCGGAAACAAAGGGATTGTGCAGAGTAAATGTGGTACTCTGTCGAGTATCACTGTGATCGGTCCCCTTTGGCCTGCCCTATCCGGGACCAAAGGGATTGTTGAGAGTAAATGTGGTACTCTGTCGAGTATCACTGTGATCCATCCCCTCTGGCCTGTTCTATCCGGGACCAAAGGGATTGTGGAGAGTAAATGAGGTACTCTGTCGAGTATCACTGTGATCCGTCCCCTCTAGCCTGTCCTATCCGGGACCAAAGGGATTGTGGAGAGTAAATGAGGTACTCTGTCGAGTATCACTGTGATCCGTCCCCTCTGGCCTGCCCTATCCGGGACCAAAGTGATTGTGGAGAGTAAGTGTGGTACTCTGTCGAGTATCACTGTGATCCGTCCCCTCTGGCCTGCCCTATCCGGGACCAAAGTGATTGTGGAGTGTAAATGTGGTACACCGTCGAGTATCACTGTGATCCGTCCCCTCTGGCCTGTCCTATCCAGGACCAAAGGGATTGTGGAGAGTAAATGTGGTACTCTGTCGAGTATCACTGTGATCCGTCCCCTCTGGCCTGTCCTATCCGGGACCAAAGGGATTGTGGAGAGTAAATGAGGTACTCTGTTGAGTATCACTGTGATCCGTCCCCTCTGGTCTGTCCTATCCGGGACCAAAGGGATTGTGGAGAGTAAATGTGGTACTCTGTAGAGTATCACTGTGATCCGTCCCCTCTGGCCTGTCCTATCCGGGACCAAAGGGATTGTGGAGAGTAAATGTGGTACTCTGTCGAGTATCACTGTGATCCGTCCCCTCTGGCCTGCCCTATCCGGGACCAAAGTGATTGTGGAGAGTAAATGTGGTACTCTGTCGAGTATCACTGTGATCCGTCCCCTCTGGCCTGCCCTATCCGGGACCAAAGTGATTGTGGAGAGTAAATGTGGTACACCGTCGAGTATCACTGTGATCCGTCCCCTCTGGCATGTCCTATCCGGGACCAAAGGGATTGTGGAGAGTAAATGTGGTACTCTGTCGAGTATTACTGTGATCCGTCCCCTCTGGCCTGTCCTATCCGGGACCAAAGGGATTGTGGAGAGTAAATGAGGTACTCTGTTGAGTATCACTGTGATCCGTCCCCTCTGGTCTGTCCTATCCGGGACCAAAGGGATTGTGGAGAGTAAATGTGGTACTCTGTAGAGTATCACTGTGATCCGTCCCCTCTGGCCTGTCCTATCCGGGACCAAAGGGATTGTGGAGAGTAAATGTGGTACTCTGTAGAGTATCACTGTGATCCGTCCCCTCTGGCCTGTCCTATCCGGGACCAAAGGGATTGTGGAGAGTAAATGTGGTACTCTGTCGAGTATCACTGTGATCACTCCCCTCTGGCCTGCACTATCCAGGACCAAAGGGATTGTGGAGAGTAAATGTGGTACTCTGTCGAGAATCACTGTGATCAGTCCCCTCTGGCCTGCCCTATCCGGGACCAAAGAGATTGTGGAGAGTAAATGTGGTACTCTGTCGAGTATCACTGTGATCCGTCCCCTCTGGCCTGCCCTATCCGGGACCAAAGTGATTGTTGAGAGTAAATGTGGTACTCTGTCGAGTATCACTGTGATCCGTCCCCTCTGGCCTGTCCTATCAGGGACCAAAGGGATTGTGGAGAGTAAATGAGGTACTCTGTCGAGTATCACTGTGATCCGTCCCCTCTGGCCTGCCCTATCCGGGACCAAAGTGATTGTTGAGAGTAAATGTGGTACTCTGTCGAGTATCACTGTGATCCGTCCCCTCTGGCCTGTCCTATCCGGGACCACAGGGATTGTGGAGAGTAAATGAGGTACTCTGTCGAGTATCACTGTGATCCGTCCCCTCTGGCCTGCCCTATCCGGGACCAGAGGGATTGTGGAGAGTAAATGTGGTACTCTGTCGAGTATCACTGTGATCCGTCCCCTCTGGCCTGTCCTATCCGGGACCAAAGGGATTGTGGAGAGTAAATGAGGTACTCTGTCGAGTATCACTGTGATCCGTCCCCTCTGGCCTGCCCTATTCGGGACCAAAGGGATTGTGGAGAGTAAATGAGGTACTCTGTCGAGTATCACTGTGATCCGTCCCCTCTGGCCTGTCCTATCCGGGACCAAAGGGATTGTGGAGAGTAAATGAGGTACTCTGTCGAGTATCACTGTGATCCGTCCCCTCTGGCCTGTCCTATCCGGGACCAAAGGGATTGTGGAGAGTAAATGTGGTACTCTGTCGAGTATCACTGTGATCCGTCCCCTCTGGCCTGTCCTATCCGGGACCAAAGGGATTGTGGAGAGTAAATGAGGTACTCTGTCGAGTATCACTGTGATCCGTCCCCTCTGGCCTGCCCTATCCGGGACCAAAGGGATTATGGAGAGTAAATGAGGTACTCTGTCGAGTATCACTGTGATCCGTCCCATCTGGCCTGTCCTACCCGGGACCAAAGGGATTGTGGAGAGTAAATGTGGTACTCTGTCGAGTATCACTGTGATCACTCCCCTCTGGCCTGCCCTATCCGGGACCAAAGGGATTGTGGAGAGTAAATGTGGTACTCTGTCGAGTATCACTGTGATCCGTCCCCTCTGGCCTGCCCTATCCGGGACCAGAGGGATTGTGGAGAGTAAATGTGGTACTCTGTCGAGTATCACTGTGATCCGTCCCCTCTGGCCTGTCCTATCCGGGACCAAAGGGATTGTGGAGAGTAAATGTGGTAATCTGTCGAGTATCACTGTGATCCGTCCCCTCTGGCCTGCCCTCTCCGGGACCAAAGGGATTGTTGAGAGTAAATGTGGTACTCTGTCGAGTATCACTGAGATCCGTCCCCTCTGACCTGCCCTATCCGGGAACAAAGGGATTGTGCAGAGTAAATGTGGTACTCTGTCGAGTATCACTGTGATCGGTCCCCTCTGGCCTGCCCTATCCGAGACCAAAGGGACTGTGGAGAGTAAATGTGGTACTCTGTCGAGTATCACTGTGATCCGTCCCCTCAGGCCTGTCCTACCCGGGACCAAAGGGATTGTGGAGAGTAAATGTGGTACTCTGTCGAGTATCACTGTGATCACTCCCCTCTGGCCTGCCCTATCCGGGACCAAAGGGATTGTGGAGAGTAAATGTGGTACTCTGTCGAGTATCACTGTGATCCGTCCCCTCTGGCCTGCCCTATCCGGGACCAGAGGGATTGTGGAGAGTAAATGTGGTACTCTGTCGAGTATCACTGTGATCCGTCCCCTCTGGCCTGTCCTATCCGGGACCAAAGGGATTGTGGAGAGTAAATGTGGTACTCTGTCGAGTATCACTGTGATCCGTCCCCTCTGGCCTGCCCTATTTGGGACCAAAGGGATTGTGGAGAGTAAATGTGGTACTCTGTCGAGTATCACTGAGATCCGTCCCATCTGGCCTGCCCTATCCGGGACCAAAGCGATTGTTGAGAGTAAATGTGGTACTCTGTCGAGTATCACTGTGATCCGACCCCTCTGGCCTGCCCTATCCGGGACCAAAGGGATTGTGGAGAGCAAATGTGGTACTCTGTCGAGTCTCACAGTGATCGGTCCCCTCTGGCCTGCCCTATCCGGGACCAAAGGGATTGTGGAGAGTAAATGTGGTAATCTGTCGAGTATCACTGTGATCCGTCCCCTCTGGCCTGCCCTCTCCGGGACCAAAGGGATTGTTGAGAGTAAATGTGGTACTCTGTCGAGTATCACTGAGATCCGTCCCCTCTGACCTGCCCTATCCGGGAACAAAGGGATTGTGCAGAGTAAATGTGGTACTCTGTCGAGTATCACTGTGATCGGTCCCCTCTGGCCTGCCCTATCCGAGACCAAAGGGACTGTGGAGAGTAAATGTGGTACTCTGTCGAGTATCACTGTGATCCGTCCCCTCTGGCCTGCCCTATCCGGGACCAAAGGGATTGTTGAGAGTAAATGTGGTACTCTGTCGAGTATCACTGTGATCCATCCCCTCTGGCCTGTTCTATCCGGGACCAAAGGGATTGTGGAGAGTAAATGAGGTACTCTGTCGAGTATCACTGTGATCCGTCCCCTCTGGCCTGTCCTATCCGGGACCAAAGGGATTGTGGAGAGTAAATGAGGTACTCTGTCGAGTATCACTGAGATCCATCCCCTCTGACCTGCCCTATCCGGAAACAAAGGGATTGTGCAGAGTAAATGTGGTACTCTGTCGAGTATCACTGTGATCCGACCCCTCTGGCCTGCCCTATCCGGGACCAAAGGGATTGTTGAGAGTAAATGTGGTACTCTGTCGAGTATCACTGTGATCCGACCCCTCTGGCCTGCCCTATCCGGGACCAAAGGGATTGTGGAGAGTAAATGTGGTAATCTGTCGAGTATCACTGTGATCCGTCCCCTCTGGCCTGCCCTATCCGGGACCAAAGGGATTGTTGAGAGTAAATGTGGTACTCTGTTGAGTATCACTGTGATCCGTCCCCTCTGGCCTGCCCTATCCGGGACCAAAGGGATTGTGGAGAGTAAATGTGGTACTCTGTCGAGTATCACTGTGATCCGTCCCCTCTGGCCTGCCCTCTCCGGGACCAAAGGGATTGTTGAGAGTAAATGTGGTACTCTGTCGAGTATCACTGAGATCCGTCCCCTCTGACCTGCCCTATCCGGAAACAAAGGGATTGTGCAGAGTAAATGTGGTACTCTGTCGAGTATCACTGTGATCGGTCCCCTCTGGACTGCCCTATCCGGGACCAAAGGGATTGTGGAGAGTAAATGTGGTACTCTGTCGAGTATCACTGTGATCCGTCCCCTCTGGCCTGCCCTATCCGGGACCAAAGGGATTGTTGAGAGTAAATGTGGTACTCTGTCGAGTATCACTGTGATCCATCCCCTCTGGCCTGTTCTATCCGGGACCAAAGGGATTGTGGAGAGTAAATGAGGTACTCTGTCGAGTATCACTGTGATCCGTCCCCTCTGGCCTGCCCTATCCGGGACCAAAGTGATTGTGGAGAGTAAATGTGGTACTCTGTCGAGTATCACTGTGATCCGTCCCCTCTGGCCTGCCCTATCCGGGACCAAAGTGATTGTGGAGTGTAAATGTGGTACACCGTCGAGTATCACTGTGATCCGTCCCCTCTGGCCTGTCCTATCCAGGACCAAAGGGATTGTGGAGAGTAAATGTGGTACTCTGTCGAGTATCACTGTGATCCGTCCCCTCTGGCCTGTCCTATCCGGGACCAAAGGGATTGTGGAGAGTAAATGAGGTACTCTGTTGAGTATCACTGTGATCCGTCCCCTCTGGTCTGTCCAATCCGGGACCAAAGGGATTGTGGAGAGTAAATGTGGTACTCTGTCGAGTATCACTGTGATCCGTCCCCTCTGGCCTGCCCTATCCGGGACCAAAGTGATTGTGGAGAGTAAATGTGGTACTCTGTCGAGTATCACTGTGATCCGTCCCCTCTGGCCTGCCCTATCCGGGACCAAAGTGATTGTGGAGAGTAAATGTGGTACACCGTCGAGTATCACTGTGATCCGTCCCCTCTGGCATGTCCTATCCGGGACCAAAGGGATTGTGGAGAGTAAATGTGGTACTCTGTCGAGTATCACTGTGATCCGTCCCCTCTGGCCTGTCCTATCTGGGACCAAAGGGATTGTGGAGAGTAAATGAGGTACTCTGTTGAGTATCACTGTGATCCGTCCCCTCTGGTCTGTCCTATCCGGGACCAAAGGGATTGTGGAGAGTAAATGTGGTACTCTGTAGAGTATCACTGTGATCCGTCCCCTCTGGCCTGTCCTATCCGGGACCAAAGGGATTGTGGAGAGTAAATGTGGTACTCTGTAGAGTATCACTGTGATCCGTCCCCTCTGGCCTGCCCTATCCGGGACCAAAGGGATTGTGGAGAGTAAATGTGGTACTCTGTCGAGTATCACTGTGATCACTCCCCTCTGGCCTGCACTATCCAGGACCAAAGGGATTGTGGAGAGTAAATGTGGTACTCTGTCGAGAATCACTGTGATCAGTCCCCTCTGGCCTGCCCTATCCGGGACAAAAGAGATTGTGGAGAGTAAATGTGGTACTCTGTCGAGTATCACTCTGATCCGTCCCCTCTGGCCTGCCCTATCCGGGACCAAAGTGATTGTTGAGAGTAAATGTGGTACTCTGTCGAGTATCACTGTGATCCGTCCCCTCTGGCCTGTCCTATCAGGGACCAAAGGGATTGTGGAGAGTAAATGAGGTACTCTGTCGAGTATCACTGTGATCCGTCCCCTCTGGCCTGCCCTATCCGGGACCAAAGTGATTGTTGAGAGTAAATGTGGTACTCTGTCGAGTATCACTGTGATCCGTCCCCTCTGGCCTGTCCTATCCGGGACCACAGGGATTGTGGAGAGTAAATGAGGTACTCTGTCGAGTATCACTGTGATCCGTCCCCTCTGGCCTGCCCTATCCGGGACCAGAGGGATTGTGGAGAGTAAATGTGGTACTCTGTCGAGTATCACTGTGATCCGTCCCCTCTGGCCTGTCCTATCCGGGACCAAAGGGATTGTGGAGAGTAAATGAGGTACTCTGTCGAGTATCACTGTGATCCGTCCCCTCTGGCCTGCCCTATCCGGGACCAAAGGGATTGTGGAGAGTAAATGAGGTACTCTGTCGAGTATCACTGTGATCCGTCCCCTCTGGCCTGTCCTATCCGGGACCAAAGGGATTGTGGAGAGTAAATGAGGTACTCTGTCGAGTATCACTGTGATCCGTCCCCTCTGGCCTGTCCTATCCGGGACCAAAGGGATTGTGGAGAGTAAATGTGGTACTCTGCCGAGTATCACTGTGATCCGTCCCCTCTGGCCTGTCCTATCCGGGACCAAAGGGATTGTGGAGAGTAAATGAGGTACTCTGTCGAGTATCACTGTGATCCGTCCCCTCTGGCCTGCCCTATCCGGGACCAAAGGGATTATGGAGAGTAAATGAGGTACTCTGTCGAGTATCACTGTGATCCGTCCCCTCTGGCCTGTCCTACCCGGGACCAAAGGGATTGTGGAGAGTAAATGTGGTACTCTGTCGAGTATCACTGTGATCACTCCCCTCTGGCCTGCCCTATCCGGGACCAGAGGGATTGTGGAGAGTAAATGTGGTACTCTGTCGAGTATCACTGTGATCCGTCCCCTCTGGCCTGCCCTATCCGGGACCAGAGGGATTGTGGAGAGTAAATGTGGTACTCTGTCGAGTATCACTGTGATCCGTCCCCTCTGGCCTGCCCTATCCGGGACCAAAGGGATTGTGGAGAGTAAATGTGGTACTCTGTCGAGTATCACTGTGATCCGTCCCCTCTGGCCTGTCCTATCCGGGACCAAAGGGATTGTGGAGAGTAAATGTGGTACTCTGTCGAGTATCACTGTGATCCGTCCCCTCTGGCCTGCCCTATCTGGGACCAAAGGGATTGTGGAGAGTAAATGTGGTACTCTGTCGAGTATCACTGAGATCCGTCCCATCTGGCCTGCCCTATCCGGGACCAAAGCGATTGTTGAGAGTAAATGTGGTACTCTGTCGAGTATCACTGTGATCTGTCCCCTCTGGCCTGTCCTATCCGGGACCAAAGGGATTGTGGAGAGTAAATGTGGTACTCTGTCGAGTATCACTGTGATCCGACCCCTCTGGCCTGCCCTATCCGGGACCAAAGGGATTGTGGAGAGCAAATGTGGTACTCTGTCGAGTCTCACAGTGATCGGTCCCCTCTGGCCTGCCCTATCCGGGACCAAAGGGATTGTGGAGAGTAAATGTGGTAATCTGTCGAGTATCACTGTGATCCGTCCCCTCTGGCCTGCCCTATCCGGGACCAAAGGGATTGTTGAGAGTAAATGTGGTACTCTGTCGAGTATCACTGTGATCCGTCCCCTCTGGCCTGCCCTCTCCGGGACCAAAGGGATTGTTGAGAGTAAATGTGGTACTCTGTCGAGTATCACTGAGATCCGTCCCCTCTGACCTGCCCTATCCGGGAACAAAGGGATTGTGCAGAGTAAATGTGGTACTCTGTCGAGTATCACTGTGATCGGTCCCCTCTGGCCTGCCCTATCCGAGACCAAAGGGACTGTGGAGAGTAAATGTGGTACTCTGTCGAGTATCACTGTGATCCGTCCCCTCTGGCCTGCCCTATCCGGGAACAAAGGGATTGTTGAGAGTAAATGTGGTACTCTGTCGAGTATCGCTGTGATCCATCCCCTCTGGCCTGTTCTATCCGGGACCAAAGGGATTGTGGAGAGTAAATGAGGTACTCTGTTGAGTATCACTGTGATCCGTCCCCTCTGGTCTGTCCTATCCGGGACCAAAGGGATTGTGGAGAGTAAATGTGGTACTCTGTAGAGTATCACTGTGATCCGTCCCCTCTGGCCTGTCCTATCCGGGACCAAAGGGATTGTGGAGAGTAAATGAGGTACTCTGTCGAGTATCACTGTGATCCGTCCCCTCTGGCCTGCCCTATCCGGGACCAAAATGATTGTGGAGAGTAAATGTGGTACTCTGTCGAGTATCACTGTGATCCGTCCCCTCTGGCCTGCCCTATCCGGGACCAAAGTGATTGTGGAGAGTAAATGTGGTACACCGTCGAGTATCACTGTGATCCGTCCCCTCTGGCATGTCCTATCCGGGACCAAAGGGATTGTGGAGAATAAATGTGGTACTCTGTCGAGTATCACTGTGATCCGTCCCCTATGGCCTGTCCTATCCGGGACCAAAGGGATTGTGGAGAGTAAATGAGGTACTCTGTCGAGTATCACTGTGATCCGTCCCCTCTGGTCTGTCCTATCCGGGACCAAAGGGATTGTGGAGAGTAAATGAGGTACTCTGTTGAGTATCACTGTGATCCGTCCCCTCTGGTCTGTCCTATCCGGGACCAAAGGGATTGTGGAGAGTAAATGTGGTACTCTGTAGAGTATCACTGTGATCCGTCCCCTCTGGCCTGTCCTATCCGAGACCAAAGGGATTGTGGAGAGTAAATGTGGTACTCTGTAGAGTATCACTGTGATCCGTCCCCTCTGACCTGCCCTATCCGGGACCAAAGGGATTGTGCAGAGTAAATGTGGTACTCTGTCGAGTATCACTGTGATCGGTCCCCTCTGGCCTGCCCTATCCGAGACCAAAGGGACTGTGGAGAGTAAATGTGGTACTCTGTCGAGTATCACTGTGATCCGTCCCCTCTGGCCTGCCCTATCCGGGACCAAAGGGATTGTTGAGAGTAAATGTGGTACTCTGTCGAGTATCACTGTGATCCGTCCCCTCTGGCCTGCCCTATCCGGGACCAAAGTGATTGTTGAGAGTAAATGTGGTACTCTGTCGAGTATCACTGTGATCCGTCCCCTCTGGCCTGTCCTATCCGGGACCACAGGGATTGTGGAGAGTAAATGAGGTACTCTGTCGAGTATCACTGTGATCCGTCCCCTCTGGCCTGCCCTATCCGGGACCAAAGGGATTGTGGAGAGTAAATGTGGTACTCTGTCGAGTATCACTGTGATCCGTCCCCTCTGGCCTGCCCTATCCGGGACCAGAGGGATTGCGGAGAGTAAATGTGGTACTCTATCGAGTATCACTGTGATCCGTCCCCTCTGGCCTGTCCTATCCGGGACCAAAGGGATTGTGGAGAGTAAATGAGGTACTCTGTCGAGTATCACTGTGATCCGTCCCCTCTGGCCTGCCCTATCCGGGACCAAAGGGATTGTGGAGAGTAAATGAGGTACTCTGTCGAGTATCACTGTGATCCGTCCCCTCTGGCCTGTCCTATCCGGGACCAAAGGGATTGTGGAGAGTAAATGAGGTACTCTGTCGAGTATCACTGTGTTCCGTCCCCTCTGGCCTGTCCTATCCGGGACCAAAGGGATTGTGGAGAGTAAATGTGGTACTCTGTCGAGTATCACTGTGATCCGTCCCCTCTGGCCTGTCCTATCCGGGACCAAAGGGATTGTGGAGAGTAAATGAGGTACTCTGTCGAGTATCACTGTGATCCGTCCCCTCTGGCCTGCCCTATCCGGGACCAAAGGGATTATGGAGAGTAAATGAGGTACTCTGTCGAGTATCACTGTGATCCGTCCCCTCTGGCCTGTCCTACCCGGGACCAAAGGGATTGTGGAGAGTAAATGTGGTACTCTGTCGAGTATCACTGTGATCCGTCCCCTCTGGCCTGCCCTATCTGGGACCAAAGGGATTGTGGAGAGTAAATGTGGTACTCTGTCGAGTATCACTGAGATCCGTCCCATCTGGCCTGCCCTATCCGGGACCAAAGCGATTGTTGAGAGTAAATGTGGTACTCTGTCGAGTATCACTGTGATCTGTCCCCTCTGGCCTGTCCTATCCGGGACCAAAGGGATTGTGGAGAGTAAATGTGGTACTCTGTCGAGTATCACTGTGATCCGACCCCTCTGGCCTGCCCTATCCGGGACCAAAGGGATTGTGGAGAGCAAATGTGGTACTCTGTCGAGTCTCACAGTGATCGGTCCCCTCTGGCCTGCCCTATCCGGGACCAAAGGGATTGTGGAGAGTAAATGTGGTAATCTGTCGAGTATCACTGTGATCCGTCCCCTCTGGCCTGCCCTATCCGGGACCAAAGGGATTGTTGAGAGTAAATGTGGTACTCTGTCGAGTATCACTGTGATCCGTCCCCTCTGGCCTGCCCTCTCCGGGACCAAAGGGATTGTTGAGAGTAAATGTGGTACTCTGTCGAGTATCACTGAGATCCGTCCCCTCTGACCTGCCCTATCCGGGAACAAAGGGATTGTGCAGAGTAAATGTGGTACTCTGTCGAGTATCACTGTGATCGGTCCCCTCTGGCCTGCCCTATCCGAGACCAAAGGGACTGTGGAGAGTAAATGTGGTACTCTGTCGAGTATCACTGTGATCCGTCCCCTCTGGCCTGCCCTATCCGGGAACAAAGGGATTGTTGAGAGTAAATGTGGTACTCTGTCGAGTATCGCTGTGATCCATCCCCTCTGGCCTGTTCTATCCGGGACCAAAGGGATTGTGGAGAGTAAATGAGGTACTCTGTTGAGTATCACTGTGATCCGTCCCCTCTGGTCTGTCCTATCCGGGACCAAAGGGATTGTGGAGAGTAAATGTGGTACTCTGTAGAGTATCACTGTGATCCGTCCCCTCTGGCCTGTCCTATCCGGGACCAAAGGGATTGTGGAGAGTAAATGAGGTACTCTGTCGAGTATCACTGTGATCCGTCCCCTCTGGCCTGCCCTATCCGGGACCAAAATGATTGTGGAGAGTAAATGTGGTACTCTGTCGAGTATCACTGTGATCCGTCCCCTCTGGCCTGCCCTATCCGGGACCAAAGTGATTGTGGAGAGTAAATGTGGTACACCGTCGAGTATCACTGTGATCCGTCCCCTCTGGCATGTCCTATCCGGGACCAAAGGGATTGTGGAGAATAAATGTGGTACTCTGTCGAGTATCACTGTGATCCGTCCCCTATGGCCTGTCCTATCCGGGACCAAAGGGATTGTGGAGAGTAAATGAGGTACTCTGTCGAGTATCACTGTGATCCGTCCCCTCTGGTCTGTCCTATCCGGGACCAAAGGGATTGTGGAGAGTAAATGAGGTACTCTGTTGAGTATCACTGTGATCCGTCCCCTCTGGTCTGTCCTATCCGGGACCAAAGGGATTGTGGAGAGTAAATGTGGTACTCTGTAGAGTATCACTGTGATCCGTCCCCTCTGGCCTGTCCTATCCGAGACCAAAGGGATTGTGGAGAGTAAATGTGGTACTCTGTAGAGTATCACTGTGATCCGTCCCCTCTGACCTGCCCTATCCGGGACCAAAGGGATTGTGCAGAGTAAATGTGGTACTCTGTCGAGTATCACTGTGATCGGTCCCCTCTGGCCTGCCCTATCCGAGACCAAAGGGACTGTGGAGAGTAAATGTGGTACTCTGTCGAGTATCACTGTGATCCGTCCCCTCTGGCCTGCCCTATCCGGGACCAAAGGGATTGTTGAGAGTAAATGTGGTACTCTGTCGAGTATCACTGTGATCCGTCCCCTCTGGCCTGCCCTATCCGGGACCAAAGTGATTGTTGAGAGTAAATGTGGTACTCTGTCGAGTATCACTGTGATCCGTCCCCTCTGGCCTGTCCTATCCGGGACCACAGGGATTGTGGAGAGTAAATGAGGTACTCTGTCGAGTATCACTGTGATCCGTCCCCTCTGGCCTGCCCTATCCGGGACCAAAGGGATTGTGGAGAGTAAATGTGGTACTCTGTCGAGTATCACTGTGATCCGTCCCCTCTGGCCTGCCCTATCCGGGACCAGAGGGATTGCGGAGAGTAAATGTGGTACTCTATCGAGTATCACTGTGATCCGTCCCCTCTGGCCTGTCCTATCCGGGACCAAAGGGATTGTGGAGAGTAAATGAGGTACTCTGTCGAGTATCACTGTGATCCGTCCCCTCTGGCCTGCCCTATCCGGGACCAAAGGGATTGTGGAGAGTAAATGAGGTACTCTGTCGAGTATCACTGTGATCCGTCCCCTCTGGCCTGTCCTATCCGGGACCAAAGGGATTGTGGAGAGTAAATGAGGTACTCTGTCGAGTATCACTGTGTTCCGTCCCCTCTGGCCTGTCCTATCCGGGACCAAAGGGATTGTGGAGAGTAAATGTGGTACTCTGTCGAGTATCACTGTGATCCGTCCCCTCTGGCCTGTCCTATCCGGGACCAAAGGGATTGTGGAGAGTAAATGAGGTACTCTGTCGAGTATCACTGTGATCCGTCCCCTCTGGCCTGCCCTATCCGGGACCAAAGGGATTATGGAGAGTAAATGAGGTACTCTGTCGAGTATCACTGTGATCCGTCCCCTCTGGCCTGTCCTACCCGGGACCAAAGGGATTGTGGAGAGTAAATGTGGTACTCTGTCGAGTATCACTGTGATCACTCCCCTCTGGCCTGCCCTATCCGGGACCAAAGGGATTGTGGAGAGTAAATGTGGTACTCTGTCGAGTATCACTGTGATCCGTCCCCTCTGGCCTGCCCTATCCGGGACCAGAGGGATTGTGGAGAGTAAATGTGGTACTCTGTCGAGTATCACTGTGATCCGTCCCCTCTGGCCTGCCCTATTTGGGACCAAAGGGATTGTGGAGAGTAAATGTGGTACTCTGTCGAGTATCACTGAGATCCGTCCCATCTGGCCTGCCCTATCCGAGACCAAAGTGATTCTTGAGAGTAAATGTGGTACTCTGTCGAGTATCACTGTGATCCGTCCCCTCTGGCCTGCCCTATCCGGGACCAAAGGGATTGTGGAGAGCAAATGTGGTACTCTGTCGAGTCTCACAGTGATCGGTCCCCTCTGGCCTGCCCTATCCGGGACCAAAGGGATTGTGGAGAGTAAATGTGGTAATCTGTCGAGTATCACTGTGATCCGTCCCCTCTGGCCTGCCCTATCCGGGACCAAAGGGATTGTTGAGAGTAAATGTGGTACTCTGTCGAGTATCACTGTGATCCGTCCCCTCTGGCCTGCCCTCTCCGGGACCAAAGGGATTGTTGAGAGTAAATGTGGTACTCTGTCGAGTATCACTGAGATCCGTCCCCTCTGACCTGCCCTATCCGGGAACAAAGGGATTGTGCAGAGTAAATGTGGTACTCTGTCGAGTATCACTGTGATCGGTCCCCTCTGGCCTGCCCTATCCGAGACCAAAGGGACTGTGGAGAGTAAATGTGGTACTCTGTCGAGTATCACTGTGATCCGTCCCCTCTGGCCTGCCCTATCCGGGACCAAAGGGATTGTTGAGAGTAAATGTGGTACTCTGTCGAGTATCACTGTGATCCATCCCCTCTGGCCTGTTCTATCCGGGACCAAAGGGATTGTGGAGAGTAAATGAGGTACTCTGTCGAGTATCACTGTGATCCGTCCCCTCTGGCCTGTCCTATCCGGGACCAAAGGGATTGTGGAGAGTAAATGAGGTACTCTGTCGAGTATCACTGTGATCCGTCCCCTCTGGCCTGCCCTATCCGGGACCAAAGTGATTGTGGAGAGTAAATGTGGTACTCTGTCGAGTATCGCTGTGATCCGTCCCCTCTGGCCTGCCCTATCCGGGACCAAAGTGATTGTGGAGAGTAAATGTGGTACACCGTCGAGTATCACTGTGATCCGTCCCCTCTGGCCTGTCCTATCCAGGACCAAAGGGATTGTGGAGAGTAAATGTGGTACTCTGTCGAGTATCACTGTGATCCGTCCCCTCTGGCCTGCCCTATCCGGGACCAAAGGGATTGTGGAGAGTAAATGAGGTACTCTGTCGAGTATCACTGTGATCCGTCCCCTCTGGCCTGCCCTATCCGGGACCAAAATGATTGTGGAGAGTAAATGTGGTACTCTGTCGAGTATCACTGTGATCCGTCCCCTCTGGCCTGCCCTATCCGGGACCAAAGTGATTGTGGAGAGTAAATGTGGTACACCGTCGAGTATCACTGTGATCCGTCCCCTCTGGCATGTCCTATCCGGGACCAAAGGGATTGTGGAGAGTAAATGAGGTACTCTGTTGAGTATCACTGTGATCCGTCCCCTCTGGTCTGTCCTATCCGGGACCAAAGGGATTGTGGAGAGTAAATGTGGTACTCTGTAGAGTATCACTGTGATCCGTCCCCTCTGGCCTGTCCTATCCGAGACCAAAGGGATTGTGGAGAGTAAATGTGGTACTCTGTAGAGTATCACTGTGATCCGTCCCCTCTGACCTGCCCTATCCGGGACCAAAGGGATTGTGCAGAGTAAATGTGGTACTCTGTCGAGTATCACTGTGATCGGTCCCCTCTGGCCTGCCCTATCCGAGACCAAAGGGACTGTGGAGAGTAAATGTGGTACTCTGTCGAGTATCACTGTGATCCGTCCCCTCTGGCCTGCCCTATCCGGGACCAAAGGGATTGTTGAGAGTAAATCTGGTACTCTGTCGAGTATCACTGTGATCCATCCCCTCTGGCCTGTTCTATCCGGGACCAAAGGGATTGTGGAGAGTAAATGAGGTACTCTGTCGAGTATCACTGTGATCCGTCCCCTCTGGCCTGTCCTATCCGGGACCAAAGGGATTGTGGAGAGTAAATGAGGTACTCTGTCGAGTATCACTGTGATCCGTCCCCTCTGGCCTGCCCTATCCGGGACCAAAGTGATTGTGGAGAGTAAATGTGGTACTCTGTCGAGTATCGCTGTGATCCGTCCCCTCTGGCCTGCCCTATCCGGGACCAAAGTGATTGTGGAGAGTAAATGTGGTACACCGTCGAGTATCGCTATCATCCGTCCCCTCTGGCCTGTCCTATCCAGGACCAAAGGGATTGTGGAGAGTAAATGTGGTACTCTGTCGAGTATCACTGTGATCCGTCCCCTCTGGCCTGTCCTATCCGGGACCAAAGGGATTGTGGAGAGTAAATGAGGTACTCTGTTGAGTATCACTGTGATCCGTCCCCTCTGGTCTGTCCTATCCGGGACCAAAGGGATTGTGGAGAGTAAATGTGGTACTCTGTAGAGTATCACTGTGATCCGTCCCCTCTGGCCTGTCCTATCCGGGACCAAAGGGATTGTGGAGAGTAAATGAGGTACTCTGTCGAGTATCACTGTGATCCGTCCCCTCTGGCCTGCCCTATCCGGGACCAAAATGATTGTGGAGAGTAAATGTGGTACTCTGTCGAGTATCACTGTGATCCGTCCCCTCTGGCCTGCCCTATCCGGGACCAAAGTGATTGTGGAGAGTAAATGTGGTACACCGTCGAGTATCACTGTGATCCGTCCCCTCTGGCATGTCCTATCCGGGACCAAAGGGATTGTGGAGAATAAATGTGGTACTCTGTCGAGTATCACTGTGATCCGTCCCCTATGGCCTGTCCTATCCGGGACCAAAGGGATTGTGGAGAGTAAATGAGGTACTCTGTTGAGTATCACTGTGATCCGTCCCCTCTGGTCTGTCCTATCCGGGACCAAAGGGATTGTGGAGAGTAAATGTGGTACTCTGTAGAGTATCACTGTGATCCGTCCCCTCTGGCCTGTCCTATCCGAGACCAAAGGGATTGTGGAGAGTAAATGTGGTACTCTGTAGTGTATCACTGTGATCCGTCCCCTCTGGCCTGTCCTATCCGGGACCAAAGGGATTGTGGAGAGTAAATGTGGTACTCTGTCGAGTATCACTGTGATCACTCCCCTCTGGCCTGCACTATCCAGGACCAAAGGGATTGTGGAGAGTAAATGTGGTACTCTGTCGAGAATCACTGTGATCCGTCCCCTCTGGCCTGCCCTATCCGGGACCAAAGAGATTGTGGAGAGTAAATGTGGTAATCTGTCGAGTATCACTGTGATCCGTCCCCTCTGGCCTGCCCTATCCGGGACCAAAGGGATTGTTGAGAGTAAATGTGGTACTCTGTCGAGTATCACTGTGATCCGTCCCCTCTGGCCTGCCCTCTCCGGGACCAAAGGGATTGTTGAGAGTAAATGTGGTACTCTGTCGAGTATCACTGAGATCCGTCCCCTCTGACCTGCCCTATCCGGGAACAAAGGGATTGTGCAGAGTAAATGTGGTACTCTGTCGAGTATCACTGTGATCCGTCCCCTCTGGCCTGCCCTATCCGGGACCAAAGTGATTGTGGAGAGTAAATGTGGTACTCTGTCGAGTATCACTGTGATCCGTCCCCTCTGGCCTGCCCTATCCGGGACCAAAGTGATTGTGGAGAGTAAATGTGGTACACCGTCGAGTATCACTGTGATCCGTCCCCTCTGGCATGTCCTATCCGGGACCAAAGGGATTGTGGAGAGTAAATGAGGTACTCTGTTGAGTATCACTGTGATCCGTCCCCTCTGGTCTGTCCTATCCGGGACCAAAGGGATTGTGGAGAGTAAATGTGGTACTCTGTAGAGTATCACTGTGATCCGTCCCCTCTGGCCTGTCCTATCCGAGACCAAAGGGATTGTGGAGAGTAAATGTGGTACTCTGTAGAGTATCACTGTGATCCGTCCCCTCTGACCTGCCCTATCCGGGACCAAAGGGATTGTGCAGAGTAAATGTGGTACTCTGTCGAGTATCACTGTGATCGGTCCCCTCTGGCCTGCCCTATCCGAGACCAAAGGGACTGTGGAGAGTAAATGTGGTACTCTGTCGAGTATCACTGTGATCCGTCCCCTCTGGCCTGCCCTATCCGGGACCAAAGGGATTGTTGAGAGTAAATGTGGTACTCTGTCGAGTATCACTGTGATCCATCCCCTCTGGCCTGTTCTATCCGGGACCAAAGGGATTGTGGAGAGTAAATGAGGTACTCTGTCGAGTATCACTGTGATCCGTCCCCTCTGGCCTGTCCTATCCGGGACCAAAGGGATTGTGGAGAGTAAATGAGGTACTCTGTCGAGTATCACTGTGATCCGTCCCCTCTGGCCTGCCCTATCCGGGACCAAAGTGATTGTGGAGAGTAAATGTGGTACTCTGTCGAGTATCGCTGTGATCCGTCCCCTCTGGCCTGCCCTATCCGGGACCAAAGTGATTGTGGAGAGTAAATGTGGTACACCGTCGAGTATCGCTATCATCCGTCCCCTCTGGCCTGTCCTATCCAGGACCAAAGGGATTGTGGAGAGTAAATGTGGTACTCTGTCGAGTATCACTGTGATCCGTCCCCTCTGGCCTGTCCTATCCGGGACCAAAGGGATTGTGGAGAGTAAATGAGGTACTCTGTTGAGTATCACTGTGATCCGTCCCCTCTGGTCTGTCCTATCCGGGACCAAAGGGATTGTGGAGAGTAAATGTGGTACTCTGTAGAGTATCACTGTGATCCGTCCCCTCTGGCCTGTCCTATCCGGGACCAAAGGGATTGTGGAGAGTAAATGAGGTACTCTGTCGAGTATCACTGTGATCCGTCCCCTCTGGCCTGCCCTATCCGGGACCAAAATGATTGTGGAGAGTAAATGTGGTACTCTGTCGAGTATCACTGTGATCCGTCCCCTCTGGCCTGCCCTATCCGGGACCAAAGTGATTGTGGAGAGTAAATGTGGTACACCGTCGAGTATCACTGTGATCCGTCCCCTCTGGCATGTCCTATCCGGGACCAAAGGGATTGTGGAGAATAAATGTGGTACTCTGTCGAGTATCACTGTGATCCGTCCCCTATGGCCTGTCCTATCCGGGACCAAAGGGATTGTGGAGAGTAAATGAGGTACTCTGTTGAGTATCACTGTGATCCGTCCCCTCTGGTCTGTCCTATCCGGGACCAAAGGGATTGTGGAGAGTAAATGTGGTACTCTGTAGAGTATCACTGTGATCCGTCCCCTCTGGCCTGTCCTATCCGAGACCAAAGGGATTGTGGAGAGTAAATGTGGTACTCTGTAGTGTATCACTGTGATCCGTCCCCTCTGGCCTGTCCTATCCGGGACCAAAGGGATTGTGGAGAGTAAATGTGGTACTCTGTCGAGTATCACTGTGATCACTCCCCTCTGGCCTGCACTATCCAGGACCAAAGGGATTGTGGAGAGTAAATGTGGTACTCTGTCGAGAATCACTGTGATCCGTCCCCTCTGGCCTGCCCTATCCGGGACCAAAGAGATTGTGGAGAGTAAATGTGGTAATCTGTCGAGTATCACTGTGATCCGTCCCCTCTGGCCTGCCCTATCCGGGACCAAAGGGATTGTTGAGAGTAAATGTGGTACTCTGTCGAGTATCACTGTGATCCGTCCCCTCTGGCCTGCCCTCTCCGGGACCAAAGGGATTGTTGAGAGTAAATGTGGTACTCTGTCGAGTATCACTGAGATCCGTCCCCTCTGACCTGCCCTATCCGGGAACAAAGGGATTGTGCAGAGTAAATGTGGTACTCTGTCGAGTATCACTGTGATCGGTCCCCTCTGGCCTGCCCTATCCGAGACCAAAGGGACTGTGGAGAGTAAATGTGGTACTCTGTCGAGTATCACTGTGATCCGTCCCCTCTGGCCTGCCCTATCCGGGACCAAAGGGATTGTTGAGAGTAAATGTGGTACTCTGTCGAGTATCACTGTGATCCATCCCCTCTGGCCTGTTCTATCCGGGACCAAAGGGATTGTGGAGAGTAAATGAGGTACTCTGTCGAGTATCACTGTGATCCGTCCCCTCTGGCCTGTCCTATCCGGGACCAAAGGGATTGTGGAGAGTAAATGAGGTACTCTGTCGAGTATCACTGTGATCCGTCCCCTCTGGCCTGCCCTATCCGGGACCAAAGTGATTGTGGAGAGTAAATGTGGTACTCTGTCGAGTATCGCTGTGATCCGTCCCCTCTGGCCTGCCCTATCCGGGACCAAAGTGATTGTGGAGAGTAAATGTGGTACACCGTCGAGTATCACTGTGATCCGTCCCCTCTGGCCTGTCCTATCCAGGACCAAAGGGATTGTGGAGAGTAAATGTGGTACTCTGTCGAGTATCACTGTGATCCGTCCCCTCTGGCCTGTCCTATCCGGGACCAAAGGGATTGTGGAGAGTAAATGAGGTACTCTGTTGAGTATCACTGTGATCCGTCCCCTCTGGTCTGTCCTATCCGGGACCAAAGGGATTGTGGAGAGTAAATGTGGTACTCTGTAGAGTATCACTGTGATCCGTCCCCTCTGGCCTGTCCTATCCGGGACCAAAGGGATTGTGGAGAGTAAATGAGGTACTCTGTCGAGTATCACTGTGATCCGTCCCCTCTGGCCTGCCCTATCCGGGACCAAAATGATTGTGGAGAGTAAATGTGGTACTCTGTCGAGTATCACTGTGATCCGTCCCCTCTGGCCTGCCCTATCCGGGACCAAAGTGATTGTGGAGAGTAAATGTGGTACACCGTCGAGTATCACTGTGATCCGTCCCCTCTGGCATGTCCTATCCGGGACCAAAGGGATTGTGGAGAATAAATGTGGTACTCTGTCGAGTATCACTGTGATCCGTCCCCTATGGCCTGTCCTATCCGGGACCAAAGGGATTGTGGAGAGTAAATGAGGTACTCTGTTGAGTATCACTGTGATCCGTCCCCTCTGGTCTGTCCTATCCGGGACCAAAGGGATTGTGGAGAGTAAATGTGGTACTCTGTAGAGTATCACTGTGATCCGTCCCCTCTGGCCTGTCCTATCCGAGACCAAAGGGATTGTGGAGAGTAAATGTGGTACTCTGTAGAGTATCACTGTGATCCGTCCCCTCTGACCTGCCCTATCCGGGACCAAAGGGATTGTGCAGAGTAAATGTGGTACTCTGTCGAGTATCACTGTGATCGGTCCCCTCTGGCCTGCCCTATCCGAGACCAAAGGGACTGTGGAGAGTAAATGTGGTACTCTGTCGAGTATCACTGTGATCCGTCCCCTCTGGCCTGCCCTATCCGGGACCAAAGGGATTGTTGAGAGTAAATGTGGTACTCTGTCGAGTATCACTGTGATCCATCCCCTCTGGCCTGTTCTACCCGGGACCAAAGGGATTGTGGAGAGTAAATGAGGTACTCTGTCGAGTATCACTGTGATCCGTCCCCTCTGGCCTGTCCTATCCGGGACCAAAGGGATTGTGGAGAGTAAATGAGGTACTCTGTCGAGTATCACTGTGATCCGTCCCCTCTGGCCTGCCCTATCCGGGACCAAAGTGATTGTGGAGAGTAAATGTGGTACTCTGTCGAGTATCGCTGTGATCCGTCCCCTCTGGCCTGCACTATCCGGGACCAAAGTGATTGTGGAGAGTAAATGTGGTACACCGTCGAGTATCACTGTGATCCGTCCCCTCTGGCCTGTCCTATCCAGGACCAAAGGGATTGTGGAGAGTAAATGTGGTACTCTGTCGAGTATCACTGTGATCCGTCCCCTCTGGCCTGTCCTATCCGGGACCAAAGGGATTGTGGAGAGTAAATGAGGTACTCTGTTGAGTATCACTGTGATCCGTCCCCTCTGGTCTGTCCTATCCGGGACCAAAGGGATTGTGGAGAGTAAATGTGGTACTCTGTCGAGTATCACTGTGATCCGTCCCCTATGGCCTGTCCTATCCGGGACCAAAGGGATTGTCGAGAGTAAATGAGGTACTCTGTTGAGTATCACTGTGATCCGTCCCCTCTGGTCTGTCCTATCCGGGACCAAAGGGATTGTGGAGAGTAAATGTGGTACTCTGTAGAGTATCACTGTGATCCTTCCCCTCTGGCCTGTCCTATCCGAGACCAAAGGGATTGTGGAGAGTAAATGTGGTACTCTGTAGAGTATCACTGTGATCCGTCCCCTCTGGCCTGTCCTATCCGGGACCAAAGGGATTGTGGAGAGTAAATGTGGTACTCTGTCGAGTATCACTGTGATCACTCCCCTCTGGCCTGCACTATCCAGGACCAAAGGGATTGTGGAGAGTAAATGTGGTACTCTGTCGAGAATCACTGTGATCCGTCCCCTCTGGCCTGCCCTATCCGGGACCAAAGAGATTGTGGAGAGTAAATGTGGTACTCTGTCGAGTATCACTGTGATCCGTCCCCTCTGGCCTGCCCTATCCGGGACCAAAGTGATTGTTGAGAGTAAATGTGGTACTCTGTCGAGTATCACTGTGATCCGTCCCCTCTGGCCTGTCCTATCAGGGACCAAAGGGATTGTGGAGAGTAAATGAGGTACTCTGTCGAGTATCACTGTGATCCGTCCCCTCTGGCCTGCCCTATCCGGGACCAAAGTGATTGTTGAGAGTAAATGTGGTACTCTGTCGAGTATCACTGTGATCCGTCCCCTCTGGCCTGTCCTATCCGGGACCACAGGGATTGTGGAGAGTAAATGAGGTACTCTGTCGAGTATCACTGTGATCCGTCCCCTCTGGCCTGTCCTATCCGGGACCAAAGGGATTGTGGAGAGTAAATGAGGTACTCTGTCGAGTATCACTGTGATCCGTCCCCTCTGGCCTGTCCTATCCGGGACCAAAGGGATTGTGGAGAGTAAATGTGGTACTCTGTCGAGTATCACTGTGATCCGTCCCCTCTGGCCTGTCCTATCCGGGACCAAAGGGATTGTGGAGAGTAAATGAGGTACTCTGTCGAGTATCACTGTGATCCGTCCCCTCTGGCCTGTCCTATCCGGGACCAAAGGGATTGTGGAGAGTAAATGTGGTACTCTGTCGAGTATCACTGTGATCCGTCCCCTCTGGCCTGTCCTATCCGGGACCAAAGGGATTGTGGAGAGTAAATGAGGTACTCTGTCGAGTATCACTGTGATCCGTCCCCTCTGGCCTGCCATATCCGGGACCAAAGGGATTATGGAGAGTAAATGAGGTACTCTGTCGAGTATCACTGTGATCCGTCCCCTCTGGCCTGTCCTACCCGGGACCAAAGGGATTGTGGAGAGTAAATGTGGTACTCTGTCGAGTATCACTGTGATCACTCCCCTCTGGCCTGCCCTATCCGGGACCAAAGGGATTGTGGAGAGTAAATGTGGTACTCTGTCGAGTATCACTGTGATCCGTCCCCTCTGGCCTGCCCTATCCGGGACCAGAGGGATTGTGGAGAGTAAATGTGGTACTCTGTCGAGTATCACTGTGATCCGTCCCCTCTGGCCTGTCCTATCCGGGACCAAAGGGATTGTGGAGAGTAAATGTGGTACTCTGTCGAGTATCACTGTGATCCGTCCCCTCTGGCCTGCCCTATTTGGGACCAAAGGGATTGTGGAGAGTAAATGTGGTACTCTGTCGAGTATCACTGAGATCCGTCCCATCTGGCCTGCCCTATCCGGGACCAAAGCGATTGTTGAGAGTAAATGTGGTACTCTGTCGAGTATCACTGTGATCCGTCCCCTCTGGCCTGCCCTATCCGGGACCAAAGGGATTGTGGAGAGCAAATGTGGTACTCTGTCGAGTCTCACAGTGATCGGTCCCCTCTGGCCTGCCCTATCCGGGACCAAAGGGATTGTGGAGAGTAAATGTGGTAATCTGTCGAGTATCACTGTGATCCGTCCCCTCTGGCCTGCCCTATCCGGGACCAAAGGGATTGTTGAGAGTAAATGTGGTACTCTGTCGAGTATCACTGTGATCCGTCCCCTCTGGCCTGCCCTCTCCGGGACCAAAGGGATTGTTGAGAGTAAATGTGGTACTCTGTCGAGTATCACTGAGATCCGTCCCCTCTGACCTGCCCTATCCGGGAACAAAGGGATTGTGCAGAGTAAATGTGGTACTCTGTCGAGTATCACTGTGATCGGTCCCCTCTGGCCTGCCCTATCCGAGACCAAAGGGACTGTGGAGAGTAAATGTGGTACTCTGTCGAGTATCACTGTGATCCGTCCCCTCTGGCCTGCCCTATCCGGGACCAAAGGGATTGTTGAGAGTAAATGTGGTACTCTGTCGAGTATCACTGTGATCCATCCCCTCTGGCCTGTTCTATCCGGGACCAAAGGGATTGTGGAGAGTAAATGAGGTACTCTGTCGAGTATCACTGTGATCCGTCCCCTCTGGCCTGTCCTATCCGGGACCAAAGGGATTGTGGAGAGTAAATGAGGTACTCTGTCGAGTATCACTGTGATCCGTCCCCTCTGGCCTGCCCTATCCGGGACCAAAGTGATTGTGGAGAGTAAATGTGGTACTCTGTCGAGTATCGCTGTGATCCGTCCCCTCTGGCCTGCCCTATCCGGGACCAAAGTGATTGTGGAGAGTAAATGTGGTACACCGTCGAGTATCACTGTGATCCGTCCCCTCTGGCCTGTCCTATCCAGGACCAAAGGGATTGTGGAGAGTAAATGTGGTACTCTGTCGAGTATCACTGTGATCCGTCCCCTCTGGCCTGTCCTATCCGGGACCAAAGGGATTGTGGAGAGTAAATGAGGTACTCTGTTGAGTATCACTGTGATCCGTCCCCTCTGATCTGTCCTATCCGGGACCAAAGGGATTGTGGAGAGTAAATGTGGTACTCTGTAGAGTATCACTGTGATCCGTCCCCTCTGGCCTGTCCTATCCGGGACCAAAGGGATTGTGGAGAGTAAATGAGGTACTCTGTCGAGTATCACTGTGATCCGTCCCCTCTGGCCTGCCCTATCCGGGACCAAAATGATTGTGGAGAGTAAATGTGGTACTCTGTCGAGTATCACTGTGATCCGTCCCCTCTGGCCTGCCCTATCCGGGACCAAAGTGATTGTGGAGAGTAAATGTGGTACACCGTCGAGTATCACTGTGATCCGTCCCCTCTGGCATGTCCTATCCGGGACCAAAGGGATTGTGGAGAATAAATGTGGTACTCTGTCGAGTATCACTGTGATCCGTCCCCTATGGCCTGTCCTATCCGGGACCAAAGGGATTGTGGAGAGTAAATGAGGTACTCTGTTGAGTATCACTGTGATCCGTCCCCTCTGGTCTGTCCTATCCGGGACCAAAGGGATTGTGGAGAGTAAATGTGGTACTCTGTAGAGTATCACTGTGATCCGTCCCCTCTGGCCTGTCCTATCCGAGACCAAAGGGATTGTGGAGAGTAAATGTGGTACTCTGTCGAGTATCACTGTGATCCGTCCCCTCTGACCTGCCCTATCCGGGACCAAAGGGATTGTGCAGAGTAAATGTGGTACTCTGTCGAGTATCACTGTGATCGGTCCCCTCTGGCCTGCCCTATCCGAGACCAAAGGGACTGTGGAGAGTAAATGTGGTACTCTGTCGAGTATCACTGTGATCCGTCCCCTCTGGCCTGCCCTATCCGGGACCAAAGGGATTGTTGAGAGTAAATGTGGTACTCTGTCGAGTATCACTGTGATCCATCCCCTCTGGCCTGTTCTATCCGGGACCAAAGGGATTGTGGAGAGTAAATGAGGTACTCTGTCGAGTATCACTGTGATCCGTCCCCTCTGGCCTGTCCTATCCGGGACCAAAGGGATTGTGGAGAGTAAATGAGGTACTCTGTCGAGTATCACTGTGATCCGTCCCCTCTGGCCTGCCCTATCCGGGACCAAAGTGATTGTGGAGAGTAAATGTGGTACTCTGTCGAGTATCGCTGTGATCCGTCCCCTCTGCCCTGCCCTATCCGGGACCAAAGTGATTGTGGAGAGTAAATGTGGTACACCGTCGAGTATCACTGTGATCCGTCCCCTCTGGCCTGTCCTATCCAGGACCAAAGGGATTGTGGAGAGTAAATGTGGTACTCTGTCGAGTATCACTGTGATCCGTCCCCTCTGGCCTGTCCTATCCGGGACCAAAGGGATTGTGGAGAGTAAATGAGGTACTCTGTTGAGTATCACTGTGATCCGTCCCCTCTGGTCTGTCCTATCCGGGACCAAAGGGATTGTGGAGAGTAAATGTGGTACTCTGTAGAGTATCACTGTGATCCGTCCCCTCTGGCCTGTCCTATCCGGGACCAAAGGGATTGTGGAGAGTAAATGAGGTACTCTGTCGAGTATCACTGTGATCCGTCCCCTCTGGCCTGCCCTATCCGGGACCAAAATGATTGTGGAGAGTAAATGTGGTACTCTGTCGAGTATCACTGTGATCCGTCCCCTCTGGCCTGCCCTATCCGGGACCAAAGTGATTGTGGAGAGTAAATGTGGTACTCTGTCGAGTATCACTGTGATCCGTCCCCTCTGGCCTGTCCTATCCGGGACCAAAGTGATTGTGGAGAGTAAATGTGGTACACCGTCGAGTATCACTGTGATCCGTCCCCTCTGGCATGTCCTATCCGGGACCAAAGGGATTGTGGAGAATAAATGTGGTACTCTGTCGAGTATCACTGTGATCCGTCCCCTATGGCCTGTCCTATCCGGGACCAAAGGGATTGTGGAGAGTAAATGAGGTACTCTGTTGAGTATCACTGTGATCCGTCCCCTCTGGTCTGTCCTATCCGGGACCAAAGGGATTGTGGAGAGTAAATGTGGTACTCTGTAGAGTATCACTGTGATCCGTCCCCTCTGGCCTGTCCTATCCGAGACCAAAGGGATTGTGGAGAGTAAATGTGGTACTCTGTAGTGTATCACTGTGATCCGTCCCCTCTGGCCTGTCCTATCCGGGACCAAAGGGATTGTGGAGAGTAAATGTGGTACTCTGTCGAGTATCACTGTGATCACTCCCCTCTGGCCTGCACTATCCAGGACCAAAGGGATTGTGGAGAGTAAATGTGGTACTCTGTCGAGAATCACTGTGATCCGTCCCCTCTGGCCTGCCCTATCCGGGACCAAAGAGATTGTGGAGAGTAAATGTGGTAATCTGTCGAGTATCACTGTGATCCGTCCCCTCTGGCCTGCCCTATCCGGGACCAAAGGGATTGTTGAGAGTAAATGTGGTACTCTGTCGAGTATCACTGTGATCCGTCCCCTCTGGCCTGCCCTCTCCGGGACCAAAGGGATTGTTGAGAGTAAATGTGGTACTCTGTCGAGTATCACTGAGATCCGTCCCCTCTGACCTGCCCTATCCGGGAACAAAGGGATTGTGCAGAGTAAATGTGGTACTCTGTCGAGTATCACTGTGATCGGTCCCCTCTGGCCTGCCCTATCCGAGACCAAAGGGACTGTGGAGAGTAAATGTGGTACTCTGTCGAGTATCACTGTGATCCGTCCCCTCTGGCCTGCCCTATCCGGGACCAAAGGGATTGTTGAGAGTAAATGTGGTACTCTGTCGAGTATCACTGTGATCCCTCCCCTCTGGCCTGTTCTATCCGGGACCAAAGGGATTGTGGAGAGTAAATGAGGTACTCTGTCGAGTATCACTGTGATCCGTCCCCTCTGGCCTGTCCTATCCGGGACCAAAGGGATTGTGGAGAGTAAATGAGGTACTCTGTCGAGTATCACTGTGATCCGTCCCCTCAGGCCTGCCCTATCCGGGACCAAAGTGATTGTGGAGAGTAAATGTGGTACTCTGTCGAGTATCGCTGTGATCCGTCCCCTCTGGCCTGCCCTATCCGGGACCAAAGTGATTGTGGAGAGTAAATGTGGTACACCGTCGAGTATCACTGTGATCCGTCCCCTCTGGCCTGTCCTATCCAGGACCAAAGGGATTGTGGAGAGTAAATGTGGTACTCTGTCGAGTATCACTGTGATCCGTCCCCTCTGGCCTGTCCTATCCGGGACCAAAGGGATTGTGGAGAGTAAATGAGGTACTCTGTTGAGTATCACTGTGATCCGTCCCCTCTGGTCTGTCCTATCCGGGACCAAAGGGATTGTGGAGAGTAAATGTGGTACTCTGTAGAGTATCACTGTGATCCGTCCCCTCTGGCCTGTCCTATCCGGGACCAAAGGGATTGTGGAGAGTAAATGAGGTACTCTGTCGAGTATCACTGTGATCCGTCCCCTCTGGCCTGCCCTATCCGGGACCAAAATGATTGTGGAGAGTAAATGTGGTACTCTGTCGAGTATCACTGTGATCCGTCCCCTCTGGCCTGCCCTATCCGGGACCAAAGTGATTGTGGAGAGTAAATGTGGTACACCGTCGAGTATCACTGTGATCCGTCCCCTCTGGCATGTCCTATCCAGGACCAAAGGGATTGTGGAGAGTAAATGTGGTACTCTGTCGAGTATCACTGTGATCCGTCCCCTCTGGCCTGTCCTATCCGGGACCAAAGGGATTGTGGAGAATAAATGTGGTACTCTGTCGAGTATCACTGTGATCCGTCCCCTATGGCCTGTCCTATCCGGGACCAAAGGGATTGTGGAGAGTAAATGAGGTACTCTGTTGAGTATCACTGTGATCCGTCCCCTCTGGTCTGTCCTATCCGGGACCAAAGGGATTGTGGAGAGTAAATATGGTACTCTGTAGAGTATCACTGTGATCCGTCCCCTCTGGCCTGTCCTATCCGAGACCAAAGGGATTGTGGAGAGTAAATGTGGTACTCTGTAGAGTATCACTGTGATCCGTCCCCTCTGGCCTGTCCTATCCGGGACCAAAGGGATTGTGGAGAGTAAATGTGGTACTCTGTCGAGTATCACTGTGATCACTCCCCTCTGGCCTGCACTATCCAGGACCAAAGGGATTGTGGAGAGTAAATGTGGTACTCTGTCGAGAATCACTGTGATCCGTCCCCTCTGGCCTGCCCTATCCGGGACCAAAGAGATTGTGGAGAGTAAATGTGGTACTCTGTCGAGTATCACTGTGATCCGTCCCCTCTGGCCTGCCCTATCCGGGACCAAAGTGATTGTTGAGAGTAAAAGTGGTACTCTGTCGAGTATCACTGTGATCCGTCCCCTCTGGCCTGTCCTATCAGGGACCAAAGGGATTGTGGAGAGTAAATGAGGTACTCTGTCGAGTATCACTGTGATCCGTCCCCTCTGGCCTGCCCTATCCGGGACCAAAGTGATTGTTGAGAGTAAATGTGGTACTCTGTCGAGTATCACTGTGATCCGTCCCCTCTGGCCTGTCCTATCCGGGACCACAGGGATTGTGGAGAGTAAATGAGGTACTCTGTCGAGTATCACTGTGATCCGTCCCCTCTGGCCTGCCCTATCCGGGACCAGAGGGATTGTGGAGAGTAAATGTGGTACTCTGTCGAGTATCACTGTGATCCGTCCCCTCTGGCCTGTCCTATCCGGGACCAAAGGGATTGTGGAGAGTAAATGAGGTACTCTGTCGAGTATCACTGTGATCCGTCCCCTCTGGCCTGCCCTATCCGGGACCAAAGGGATTGTGGAGAGTAAATGAGGTACTCTGTCGAGTATCACTGTGATCCGTCCCCTCTGGCCTGTCCTATCCGGGACCAAAGGGATTGTGGAGAGTAAATGAGGTACTCTGTCGAGTATCACTGTGATCCGTCCCCTCTGGCCTGTCCTATCCGGGACCAAAGGGATTGTGGAGAGTAAATGTGGTACTCTGTCGAGTATCACTGTGATTCGTCCCCTCTGGCCTGTCCTATCCGGGACCAAAGGGATTGTGGAGAGTAAATGAGGTAGTCTGTCGAGTATCACTGTGATCCGTCCCCTCTGGCCTGCCCTATCCGGGACCAAAGGGATTATGGAGAGTAAATGAGGTACTCTGTCGAGTATCACTGTGATCCGTCCCCTCTGGCCTGTCCTACCCGGGACCAAAGGGATTGTGGAGAGTAAATGTGGTACTCTGTCGAGTATCACTGTGATCACTCCCCTCTGGCCTGCCCTATCCGGGACCAAAGGGAATGTGGAGAGTAAATGTGGTACTCTGTCGAGTATCACTGTGATCCGTCCCCTCTGGCCTGCCCTATCCGGGACCAGAGGGATTGTGGAGAGTAAATGTGGTACTCTGTCGAGTATCACTGTGATCCGTCCCCTCTGGCCTGTCCTATCCGGGACCAAAGGGATTGTGGAGAGTAAATGTGGTACTCTGTCGAGTATCACTGTGATCCGTCCCCTCTGGCCTGTCCTATCCGGGACCAAAGGGATTGTGGAGAGTAAATGTGGTACTCTGTCGAGTATCACTGAGATCCGTCCCATCTGGCCTGCCCTATCCGGGACCAAAGCGATTGTTGAGAGTAAATGTGGTACTCTGTCGAGTATCACTGTGATCCGTCCCCTCTGGCCTGTCCTATCCGGGACCAAAGGGATTGTGGAGAGTAAATGAGGTACTCTGTCGAGTATCACTGTGATCCGTCCCCTCTGGCCTGTCCTATCCGGGACCAAAGGGATTGTGGAGAGTAAATGTGGTACTCTGTCGAGTATCACTGTGATCAGTCCCCTCTGGCCTGTCCTATCCGGGACGAAAGGGATTGTGGAGAGTAAATGTGGTACTCTGTCGAGTATCACTGTGATCCGTCCCCTCTGGCCTGCCCTATCCGGGACCAAAGGGATTGTGGAGAGTAAATGTGGTACTCTGTCGAGTATCACTGTGATCCGTCCCCTCTGGCCTGCCCTATCCGGGACCAAAGGGATTGTTGAGAGTAAATGTGGTACTCTGTCGAGTATCACTGTGATCCGTCCCCTCTGGCCTGCCCTATCCGGGACCAAAGGGATTGTGGAGAGTAAATGTGGTACTCTGTCGTATCACTGTGATCCGTCCCCTCTGGTCTGTCCTATCCGGGACCAAAGGGATTGTGGAGAGTAAATGAGGTACTCTGTTGAGTATCACTGTGATCCGTCCCCTCTGGTCTGTCCTATCCGGGACCAAAGGGATTGTGGAGAGTAAATGTGGTACTCTGTAGAGTATCACTGTGATCCATCCCCTCTGGCCTGTCCTATCCGGGACCAAAGGGATTGTGGAGAGTAAATGAGGTACTCTGTCGAGTATCACTGTGATCCGTCCCCTCTGGCCTGCCCTATCCGGGACCAAAATGATTGTGGAGAGTAAATGTGGTACTCTGTCGAGTATCACTGTGATCCGTCCCCTCTGGCCTGCCCTATCCGGGACCAAAGTGATTGTGGAGAGTAAATGTGGAACACCGTCGAGTATCACTGTGATCCGTCCCCTCTGGCATGTCCTATCCGGGACCAAAGGGATTGTGGAGAATAAATGTGGTACTCTGTCGAGTATCACTGTGATCCGTCCCCTATGGCCTGTCCTATCCGGGACCAAAGGGATTGTGGAGAGTAAATGAGGTACTCTGTTGAGTATCACTGTGATCCGTCCCCTCTGGTCTGTCCTATCCGGGACCAAAGGGATTGTGGAGAGTAAATGTGGTACTCTGTAGAGTATCACTGTGATCCGTCCCCTCTGGCCTGTCCTATCCGGGACCAAAGGGATTGTGGAGAGTAAATGTGGTACTCTGTAGAGTATCACTGTGATCCGTCCCCTCTGGCCTGTCCTATCCGGGACCAAAGGGATTGTGGAGAGTAAATGTGGTACTCTGTCGAGTATCACTGTGATCACTCCCCTCTGGCCTGCACTATCCAGGACCAAAGGGATTGTGGAGAGTAAATGTGGTACTCTGTCGAGAATCACTGTGATCCGTCCCCTCTGGCCTGCCCTATCCGGGACCAAAGAGATTGTGGAGAGTAAATGTGGTACTCTGTCGAGTATCACTGTGATCCGTCCCCTCTGCCCTGCCCTATCCGGGACCAAAGTGATTGTTGAGAGTAAATGTGGTACTCTGTCGAGTATCACTGTGATCCGTCCCCTCTGGCCTGTCCTATCAGGGACCAAAGGGATTGTGGAGAGTAAATGAGGTACTCTGTCGAGTATCACTGTGATCCGTCCCCTCTGGCTTGCCCTATCCGGGACCAAAGTGATTGTTGAGAGTAAATGTGGTACTCTGTCGAGTATCACTGTGATCCGTCCCCTCTGGCCTGTCCTATCCGGGACCACAGGGATTGTGGAGAGTAAATGAGGTACTCTGTCGAGTATCACTGTGATCCGTCCCCTCTGGCCTGCCCTATCCGGGACCAGAGAGATTGTGGAGAGTAAATGTGGTACTCTGTCGAGTATCACTGTGATCCGTCCCCTCTGGCCTGTCCTATCCGGGACCAAAGGGATTGTGGAGAGTAAATGAGGTACTCTGTCGAGTATCACTGTGATCCGTCCCCTCTGGCCTGCCCTATCCGGGACCAAAGGGATTGTGGAGAGTAAATGAGGTACTCTGTCGAGTATCACTGTGATCCGTCCCCTCTGGCCTGTCCTATCCGGGACCAAAGGGATTGTGGAGAGTAAATGAGGTACTCTGTCGAGTATCACTGTGATCCGTCCCCTCTGGCCTGTCCTATCCGGGACCAAAGGGATTGTGGAGAGTAAATGTGGTACTCTGTCGAGTATCACTGTGATCCGTCCCCTCTGGCCTGTCCTATCCGGGACCAAAGGGATTGTGGAGAGTAAATGAGGTACTCTGTCGAGTATCACTGTGATCCGTCCCCTCTGGCCTGCCCTATCCGGGACCAAAGGGATTATGGAGAGTAAATGAGGTACTCTGTCGAGTATCACTGTGATCCTTCCCCTCTGGCCTGTCCTACCCGGGACCAAAGGGATTGTGGAGAGTAAATGTGGTACTCTGTCGAGTATCACTGTGATCACTCCCCTCTGGCCTGCCCTATCCGGGTCCAAAGGGATTGTGGAGAGTAAATGTGGTACTCTGTCGAGTATCACTGTGATCCGTCCCCTCTGGCCTGCCCTATCCGGGACCAGAGGGATTGTGGAGAGTAAATGTGGTACTCTGTCGAGTATCACTGTGATCCGTCCCCTCTGGCCTGTCCTATCCGGGACCAAAGGGATTGTGGAGAGTAAATGTGGTACTCTGTCGAGTATCACTGTGATCCGTCCCCTCTGGCCTGTCCTATCTGGGACCAAAGGGATTGTGGAGAGTAAATGTGGTACTCTGTCGAGTATCACTGAGATCCGTCCCATCTGGCCTGCCCTATCCGGGACCAAAGCGATTGTTGAGAGTAAATGTGGTACTCTGTCGAGTATCACTGTGATCCGTCCCCTCTGGCCTGTCCTATCCGGGACCAAAGGGATTGTGGAGAGTAAATGAGGTACTCTGTCGAGTATCACTGTGATCCGTCCCCTCTGGCCTGCCCTATCCGGGACCAAAGGGATTGTGGAGAGTAAATGTGGTACTCTGTCGAGTATCACTGTGATCCGACCCCTCTGGCCTGCCCTATCCGGGACCAAAGGGATTGTTGAGAGTAAATGTGGTACTCTGTCGAGTATCACTGTGATCCGTCCCCTCTGGCCTGCCCTCTCCGGGACCAAAGGGATTGTTGAGAGTAAATGTGGAACTCTGTCGAGTATCACTGAGATCCGTCCCCTCTGACCTGCCCTATCCGGAAACAAAGGGATTGTGCAGAGTAAATGTGGTACTCTGTCGAGTATCACTGTGATCCGTCCCCTCTGGCCTGTCCTATCCGGGACCAAAGGGATTGTGGAGAGTAAATGTGGTACTCTGTCGAGTATCACTGTGATCACTCCCCTCTGGCCTGCACTATCCGGGACCAAAGGGATTGTGGAGAGTAAATGTGGTACTCTGTCGAGAATCACTGTGATCCGTCCCCTCTGGCCTGCCCTATCCGGGACCAAAGAGATTGTGGAGAGTAAATGTGGTACTCTGTCGAGTATCACTGTGATCCGTCCCCTCTGGCCTGCCCTATCCGGGACCAAAGTGATTGTTGAGAGTAAATGTGGTACTCTGTCGAGTATCACTGTGATCCGTCCCCTCTGGCCTGTCCTATCAGGGACCAAAGGGATTGTGGAGAGTAAATGAGGTACTCTGTCGAGTATCACTGTGATCCGTCCCCTCTGGCCTGCCCTATCCGGGACCAAAGTGATTGTTGAGAGTAAATGTGGTACTCTGTCGAGTATCACTGTGATCCGTCCCCTCTGGCCTGTCCTATCCGGGACCACAGGGATTGTGGAGAGTAAATGAGGTACTCTGTCGAGTATCACTGTGATCCGTCCCCTCTGGCCTGCCCTATCCGGGACCAGAGGGATTGTGGAGAGTAAATGTGGTACTCTGTCGAGTATCACTGTGATCCGTCCCCTCTGGCCTGTCCTATCCGGGACCAAAGGGATTGTGGAGAGTAAATGAGGTACTCTGTCGAGTATCACTGTGATCCGTCCCCTCTGGCCTGCCCTATCTGGGACCAAAGGGATTGTGGAGAGTAAATGAGGTACTCTGTCGAGTATCACTGTGATCCGTCCCCTCTGGCCTGTCCTATCCGGGACCAAAGGGATTGTGGAGAGTAAATGAGGTACTCTGTCGAGTATCACTGTGATCCGTCCCCTCTGGCCTGTCCTATCCGGGACCAAAGGGATTGTGGAGAGTAAATGTGGTACTCTGTCGAGTATCACTGTGATTCGTCCCCTCTGGCCTGTCCTATCCGGGACCAAAGGGATTGTGGAGAGTAAATGAGGTAGTCTGTCGAGTATCACTGTGATCCGTCCCCTCTGGCCTGCCCTATCCGGGACCAAAGGGATTATGGAGAGTAAATGAGGTACTCTGTCGAGTATCACTGTGATCCGTCCCCTCTGGCCTGTCCTACCCGGGACCAAAGGGATTGTGGAGAGTAAATGTGGTACTCTGTCGAGTATCACTGTGATCACTCCCCTCTGGCCTGCCCTATCCGGGACCAAAGGGATTGTGGAGAGTAAATGTGGTACTCTGTCGAGTATCACTGTGATCCGTCCCCTCTGGCCTGCCCTATCCGGGACCAGAGGGATTGTGGAGAGTAAATGTGGTACTCTGTCGAGTATCACTGTGATCCGTCCCCTCTGGCCTGTCCTATCCGGGACCAAAGGGATTGTGGAGAGTAAATGTGGTACTCTGTCGAGTATCACTGTGATCCGTCCCCTCTGGCCTGTCCTATCCGGGACCAAAGGGATTGTGGAGAGTAAATGTGGTACTCTGTCGAGTATCACTGAGATCCGTCCCATCTGGCCTGCCCTATCCGGGACCAAAGCGATTGTTGAGAGTAAATGTGGTACTCTGTCGAGTATCACTGTGATCCGTCCCCTCTGGCCTGTCCTATCCGGGACCAAAGGGATTGTGGAGAGTAAATGAGGTACTCTGTCGAGTATCACTGTGATCCGTCCCCTCTGGCCTGTCCTATCCGGGACCAAAGGGATTGTGGAGAGTAAATGTGGTACTCTGTCGAGTATCACTGTGATCAGTCCCCTCTGGCCTGTCCTATCCGGGACGAAAGGGATTGTGGAGAGTAAATGTGGTACTCTGTCGAGTATCACTGTGATCCGTCCCCTCTGGCCTGCCCTATCCGGGACCAAAGGGATTGTGGAGAGTAAATGTGGTACTCTGTCGAGTATCACTGTGATCCGTCCCCTCTGGCCTGCCCTATCCGGGACCAAAGGGATTGTTGAGAGTAAATGTGGTACTCTGTCGAGTATCACTGTGATCCGTCCCCTCTGGCCTGCCCTATCCGGGACCAAAGGGATTGTGGAGAGTAAATGTGGTACTCTGTCGTATCACTGTGATCCGTCCCCTCTGGTCTGTCCTATCCGGGACCAAAGGGATTGTGGAGAGTAAATGAGGTACTCTGTTGAGTATCACTGTGATCCGTCCCCTCTGGTCTGTCCTATCCGGGACCAAAGGGATTGTGGAGAGTAAATGTGGTACTCTGTAGAGTATCACTGTGATCCATCCCCTCTGGCCTGTCCTATCCGGGACCAAAGGGATTGTGGAGAGTAAATGAGGTACTCTGTCGAGTATCACTGTGATCCGTCCCCTCTGGCCTGCCCTATCCGGGACCAAAATGATTGTGGAGAGTAAATGTGGTACTCTGTCGAGTATCACTGTGATCCGTCCCCTCTGGCCTGCCCTATCCGGGACCAAAGTGATTGTGGAGAGTAAATGTGGTACACCGTCGAGTATCACTGTGATCCGTCCCCTCTGGCATGTCCTATCCGGGACCAAAGGGATTGTGGAGAATAAATGTGGTACTCTGTCGAGTATCACTGTGATCCGTCCCCTATGGCCTGTCCTATCCGGGACCAAAGGGATTGTGGAGAGTAAATGAGGTACTCTGTTGAGTATCACTGTGATCCGTCCCCTCTGGTCTGTCCTATCCGGGACCAAAGGGATTGTGGAGAGTAAATGTGGTACTCTGTAGAGTATCACTGTGATCCGTCCCCTCTGGCCTGTCCTATCCGGGACCAAAGGGATTGTGGAGAGTAAATGTGGTACTCTGTAGAGTATCACTGTGATCCGTCCCCTCTGGCCTGTCCTATCCGGGACCAAAGGGATTGTGGAGAGTAAATGTGGTACTCTGTCGAGTATCACTGTGATCACTCCCCTCTGGCCTGCACTATCCAGGACCAAAGGGATTGTGGAGAGTAAATGTGGTACTCTGTCGAGAATCACTGTGATCCGTCCCCTCTGGCCTGCCCTATCCGGGACCAAAGAGATTGTGGTGAGTAAATGTGGTACTCTGTCGAGTATCACTGTGATCCGTCCCCTCTGCCCTGCCCTATCCGGGACCAAAGTGATTGTTGAGAGTAAATGTGGTACTCTGTCGAGTATCACTGTGATCCGTCCCCTCTGGCCTGTCCTATCAGGGACCAAAGGGATTGTGGAGAGTAAATGAGGTACTCTGTCGAGTATCACTGTGATCCGTCCCCTCTGGCCTGCCCTATCCGGGACCAAAGTGATTGTTGAGAGTAAATGTGGTACTCTGTCGAGTATCACTGTGATCCGTCCCCTCTGGCCTGTCCTATCCGGGACCACAGGGATTGTGGAGAGTAAATGAGGTACTCTGTCGAGTATCACTGTGATCCGTCCCCTCTGGCCTGCCCTATCCGGGACACGAGGGATTGTGGAGAGTAAATGTGGTACTCTGTCGAGTATCACTGTGATCCGTCCCCTCTGGCCTGTCCTATCCGGGACCAAAGGGATTGTGGAGAGTAAATGAGGTACTCTGTCGAGTATCACTGTGATCCGTCCCCTCTGGCCTGCCCTATCCGGGACCAAAGGGATTGTGGAGAGTAAATGAGGTACTCTGTCGAGTATCACTGTGATCCGTCCCCTCTGGCCTGTCCTATCCGGGACCAAAGGGATTGTGGAGAGTAAATGAGGTACTCTGTCGAGTATCACTGTGATCCGTCCCCTCTGGCCTGTCCTATCCGGGACCAAAGGGATTGTGGAGAGTAAATGTGGTACTCTGTCGAGTATCACTGTGATCCGTCCCCTCTGGCCTGTCCTATCCGGGACCAAAGGGATTGTGGAGAGTAAATGAGGTACTCTGTCGAGTATCACTGTGATCCGTCCCCTCTGGCCTGCCCTATCCGGGACCAAAGGGATTATGGAGAGTAAATGAGGTACTCTGTCGAGTATCACTGTGATCCTTCCCCTCTGGCCTGTCCTACCCGGGACCAAAGGGATTGTGGAGAGTAAATGTGGTACTCTGTCGAGTATCACTGTGATCACTCCCCTCTGGCCTGCCCTATCCGGGTCCAAAGGGATTGTGGAGAGTAAATGTGGTACTCTGTCGAGTATCACTGTGATCCGTCCCCTCTGGCCTGCCCTATCCGGGACCAGAGGGATTGTGGAGAGTAAATGTGGTACTCTGTCGAGTATCACTGTGATCCGTCCCCTCTGGCCTGTCCTATCCGGGACCAAAGGGATTGTGGAGAGTAAATGTGGTACTCTGTCCAGTATCACTGTGATCCGTCCCCTCTGGCCTGTCCTATCTGGGACCAAAGGGATTGTGGAGAGTAAATGTGGTACTCTGTCGAGTATCACTGAGATCCGTCCCATCTGGCCTGCCCTATCCGGGACCAAAGCGATTGTTGAGAGTAAATGTGGTACTCTGTCGAGTATCACTGTGATCCGTCCCCTCTGGCCTGTCCTATCCGGGACCAAAGGGATTGTGGAGAGTAAATGAGGTACTCTGTCGAGTATCACTGTGATCCGTCCCCTCTGGCCTGTCCTATCCGGGACCAAAGGGATTGTGGAGAGTAAATGTGGTACTCTGTCGAGTATCACTGTGATCAGTCCCCTCTGGCCTGTCCTATCCGGGACGAAAGGGATTGTGGAGAGTAAATGTGGTACTCTGTCGAGTATCACTGTGATCCGTCCCCTCTGGCCTGCCCTATCCGGGACCAAAGGGATTGTGGAGAGTAAATGTGGTACTCTGTCGAGTATCACTGTGATCCGTCCCCTCTGGCCTGCCCTATCCGGGACCAAAGGGATTGTTGAGAGTAAATGTGGTACTCTGTCGAGTATCACTGTGATCCGTCCCCTCTGGCCTGTCCTATCCGGGACCAAAGGGATTGTGGAGAGTAAATGTGGTACTCTGTCGTATCACTGTGATCCGTCCCCTCTGGCCTGCCCTATCCGGGACCAAAGGGATTGTGGAGAGTAAATGTGGTACTCTGTCGAGTATCACTGTGATCCGTCCCCTCTGGCCTGCCCTATCCAGGACCAAAGGGATTGTTGAGAGTAAATGTGGTGCTCTGTCGAATATCACTGTGATCCGTCCCCTCTGGCCTGCCCTATTCGGGACCAAAGGGATTGTGGGGAGTAAATGTGGTACTCTGTCGAGTATCACTGTGATCCGACCCCTCTGGCCTGCCCTATCCGGGACCAAAGGGATTGTTGAGAGTAAATGTGGTACTCTGTCGAGTATCACTGTGATCCGTCCCCTCTGGCCTGCCCTCTCCGGGACCAAAGGGATTGTTGAGAGTAAATGTGGAACTCTGTCGAGTATCACTGAGATCCGTCCCCTCTGACCTGCCCTATCCGGAAACAAAGGGATTGTGCAGAGTAAATGTGGTACTCTGTCGAGTATCACTGTGATCCGACCCCTCTGGCCTGCCCTATCCGGGACCAAAGGGATTGTTGAGAGTAAATGTGGTACTCTGTCGAGTATCACTGTGATCCGACCCCTCTGGCCTGCCCTATCCGGGACCAAAGGGATTGTTGAGAGTAAATGTGGTACTCTGTCGAGTATCACTGTGATCCGACCCCTCTGGCCTGCCCTATCCGGGACCAAAGGGATTGTGGAGAGTAAATGTGGTAATCTGTCGAGTATCACTGTGATCCGTCCCCTCTGGCCTGCCCTATCCGGGACCAAAGGGATTGTTGAGAGTAAATGTGGTACTCTGTTGAGTATCACTGTGATCCGTCCCCTCTGGCCTGTCCTATCAGGGACCAAAGGGATTGTGGAGAGTAAATGAGGTACTCTGTCGAGTATCACTGTGATCCGTCCCCTCTGGCCTGCCCTATCCGGGACCAAAGTGATTGTTGAGAGTAAATGTGGTACTCTGTCGAGTATCACTGTGATCCGTCCCCTCTGGCCTGTCCTATCCGGGACCACAGGGATTGTGGAGAGTAAATGAGGTACTCTGTCGAGTATCACTGTGATCCGTCCCCTCTGGCCTGCCCTATCCGGGACCAGAGGGATTGTGGAGAGTAAATGTGGTACTCTGTCGAGTATCACTGTGATCCGTCCCCTCTGGCCTGTCCTATCCGGGACCAAAGGGATTGTGGAGAGTAAATGAGGTACTCTGTCGAGTATCACTGTGATCCGTCCCCTCTGGCCTGCCCTATCCGGGACCAAAGGGATTGTGGAGAGTAAATGAGGTACTCTGTCGAGTATCACTGTGATCCGTCCCCTCTGGCCTGTCCTATCCGGGACCAAAGGGATTGTGGAGAGTAAATGAGGTACTCTGTCGAGTATCACTGTGATCCGTCCCCTCTGGCCTGTCCTATCCGGGACCAAAGGGATTGTGGAGAGTAAATGTGGTACTCTGTCGAGTATCACTGTGATTCGTCCCCTCTGTCCTGTCCTATCCGGGACCAAAGGGATTGTGGAGAGTAAATGAGGTACTCTGTCGAGTATCACTGTGATCCGTCCCCTCTGGCCTGCCCTATCCGGGACCAAAGGGATTATGGAGAGTAAATGAGGTACTCTGTCGAGTATCACTGTGATCCGTCCCCTCTGGCCTGTCCTACCCGGGACCAAAGGGATTGTGGAGAGTAAATGTGGTACTCTGTCGAGTATCACTGTGATCACTCCCCTCTGGCCTGCCCTATCCGGGACCAAAGGGATTGTGGAGAGTAAATGTGGTACTCTGTCGAGTATCACTGTGATCCGTCCCCTCTGGCCTGCCCTATCCGGGACCAGAGGGATTGTGGAGAGTAAATGTGGTACTCTGTCGAGTATCACTGTGATCCGTCCCCTCTGGCCTGTCCTATCCGGGACCAAAGGGATTGTGGAGAGTAAATGTGGTACTCTGTCGAGTATCACTGTGATCCGTCCCCTCTGGCCTGTCCTATCTGGGACCAAAGGGATTGTGGAGAGTAAATGTGGTACTCTGTCGAGTATCACTGAGATCCGTCCCATCTGGCCTGCCCTATCCGGGACCAAAGCGATTGTTGAGAGTAAATGTGGTACTCTGTCGAGTATCACTGTGATCCGTCCCCTCTGGCCTGTCCTATCCGGGACCAAAGGGATTGTGGAGAGTAAATGAGGTACTCTGTCGAGTATCACTGTGATCCGTCCCCTCTGGCCTGTCCTATCCGGGACCAAAGGGATTGTGGAGAGTAAATGTGGTACTCTGTCGAGTATCACTGTGATCAGTCCCCTCTGGCCTGTCCTATCCGGGACGAAAGGGATTGTGGAGAGTAAATGTGGTACTCTGTCGAGTATCACTGTGATCCGTCCCCTCTGGCCTGCCCTATCCGGGACCAAAGGGATTGTGGAGAGTAAATGTGGTACTCTGTCCAGTATCACTGTGATCCGTCCCCTCTGGCCTGTCCTATCTGGGACCAAAGGGATTGTGGAGAGTAAATGTGGTACTCTGTCGAGTATCACTGAGATCCGTCCCATCTGGCCTGCCCTATCCGGGACCAAAGCGATTGTTGAGAGTAAATGTGGTACTCTGTCGAGTATCACTGTGATCCGTCCCCTCTGGCCTGTCCTATCCGGGACCAAAGGGATTGTGGAGAGTAAATGAGGTACTCTGTCGAGTATCACTGTGATCCGTCCCCTCTGGCCTGTCCTATCCGGGACCAAAGGGATTGTGGAGAGTAAATGTGGTACTCTGTCGAGTATCACTGTGATCAGTCCCCTCTGGCCTGTCCTATCCGGGACGAAAGGGATTGTGGAGAGTAAATGTGGTACTCTGTCGAGTATCACTGTGATCCGTCCCCTCTGGCCTGCCCTATCCGGGACCAAAGGGATTGTGGAGAGTAAATGTGGTACTCTGTCGAGTATCACTGTGATCCGTCCCCTCTGGCCTGCCCTATCCGGGACCAAAGGGATTGTTGAGAGTAAATGTGGTACTCTGTCGAGTATCACTGTGATCCGTCCCCTCTGGCCTGTCCTATCCGGGACCAAAGGGATTGTGGAGAGTAAATGTGGTACTCTGTCGTATCACTGTGATCCGTCCCCTCTGGCCTGCCCTATCCGGGACCAAAGGGATTGTGGAGAGTAAATGTGGTACTCTGTCGAGTATCACTGTGATCCGTCCCCTCTGGCCTGCCCTATCCAGGACCAAAGGGATTGTTGAGAGTAAATGTGGTGCTCTGTCGAATATCACTGTGATCCGTCCCCTCTGGCCTGCCCTATTCGGGACCAAAGGGATTGTGGGGAGTAAATGTGGTACTCTGTCGAGTATCACTGTGATCCGACCCCTCTGGCCTGCCCTATCCGGGACCAAAGGGATTGTTGAGAGTAAATGTGGTACTCTGTCGAGTATCACTGTGATCCGTCCCCTCTGGCCTGCCCTCTCCGGGACCAAAGGGATTGTTGAGAGTAAATGTGGAACTCTGTCGAGTATCACTGAGATCCGTCCCCTCTGACCTGCCCTATCCGGAAACAAAGGGATTGTGCAGAGTAAATGTGGTACTCTGTCGAGTATCACTGTGATCCGACCCCTCTAGCCTGCCCTATCCGGGACCAAAGGGATTGTTGAGAGTAAATGTGGTACTCTGTCGAGTATCACTGTGATCCGACCCCTCTGGCCTGCCCTATCCGGGACCAAAGGGATTGTTGAGAGTAAATGTGGTACTCTGTCGAGTATCACTGTGATCCGACCCCTCTGGCCTGCCCTATCCGGGACCAAAGGGATTGTGGAGAGTAAATGTGGTAATCTGTCGAGTATCACTGTGATCCGTCCCCTCTGGCCTGCCCTATCCGGGACCAAAGGGATTGTTGAGAGTAAATGTGGTACTCTGTTGAGTATCACTGTGATCCGTCCCCTCTGGCCTGTCCTATCAGGGACCAAAGGGATTGTGGAGAGTAAATGAGGTACTCTGTCGAGTATCACTGTGATCCGTCCCCTCTGGCCTGCCCTATCCGGGACCAAAGTGATTGTTGAGAGTAAATGTGGTACTCTGTCGAGTATCACTGTGATCCGTCCCCTCTGGCCTGTCCTATCCGGGACCACAGGGATTGTGGAGAGTAAATGAGGTACTCTGTCGAGTATCACTGTGATCCGTCCCCTCTGGCCTGCCCTATCCGGGACCAGAGGGATTGTGGAGAGTAAATGTGGTACTCTGTCGAGTATCACTGTGATCCGTCCCCTCTGGCCTGTCCTATCCGGGACCAAAGGGATTGTGGAGAGTAAATGAGGTACTCTGTCGAGTATCACTGTGATCCGTCCCCTCTGGCCTGCCCTATCCGGGACCAAAGGGATTGTGGAGAGTAAATGAGGTACTCTGTCGAGTATCACTGTGATCCGTCCCCTCTGGCCTGTCCTATCCGGGACCAAAGGGATTGTGGAGAGTAAATGAGGTACTCTGTCGAGTATCACTGTGATCCGTCCCCTCTGGCCTGTCCTATCCGGGACCAAAGGGATTGTGGAGAGTAAATGTGGTACTCTGTCGAGTATCACTGTGATTCGTCCCCTCTGTCCTGTCCTATCCGGGACCAAAGGGATTGTGGAGAGTAAATGAGGTACTCTGTCGAGTATCACTGTGATCCGTCCCCTCTGGCCTGCCCTATCCGGGACCAAAGGGATTATGGAGAGTAAATGAGGTACTCTGTCGAGTATCACTGTGATCCGTCCCCTCTGGCCTGTCCTACCCGGGACCAAAGGGATTGTGGAGAGTAAATGTGGTACTCTGTCGAGTATCACTGTGATCACTCCCCTCTGGCCTGCCCTATCCGGGACCAAAGGGATTGTGGAGAGTAAATGTGGTACTCTGTCGAGTATCACTGTGATCCGTCCCCTCTGGCCTGCCCTATCCGGGACCAGAGGGATTGTGGAGAGTAAATGTGGTACTCTGTCGAGTATCACTGTGATCCGTCCCCTCTGGCCTGTCCTATCCGGGACCAAAGGGATTGTGGAGAGTAAATGTGGTACTCTGTCGAGTATCACTGTGATCCGTCCCCTCTGGCCTGTCCTATCTGGGACCAAAGGGATTGTGGAGAGTAAATGTGGTACTCTGTCGAGTATCACTGAGATCCGTCCCATCTGGCCTGCCCTATCCGGGACCAAAGCGATTGTTGAGAGTAAATGTGGTACTCTGTCGAGTATCACTGTGATCCGTCCCCTCTGGCCTGTCCTATCCGGGACCAAAGGGATTGTGGAGAGTAAATGAGGTACTCTGTCGAGTATCACTGTGATCCGTCCCCTCTGGCCTGTCCTATCCGGGACCAAAGGGATTGTGGAGAGTAAATGTGGTACTCTGTCGAGTATCACTGTGATCAGTCCCCTCTGGCCTGTCCTATCCGGGACGAAAGGGATTGTGGAGAGTAAATGTGGTACTCTGTCGAGTATCACTGTGATCCGTCCCCTCTGGCCTGCCCTATCCGGGACCAAAGGGATTGTGGAGAGTAAATGTGGTACTCTGTCGAGTATCACTGTGATCCGTCCCCTCTGGCCTGCCCTATCCGGGACCAAAGGGATTGTTGAGAGTAAATGTGGTACTCTGTCGAGTATCACTGTGATCCGTCCCCTCTGGCCTGCCCTATCCGGGACCAAAGGGATTGTGGAGAGTAAATGTGGTACTCTGTCGTATCACTGTGATCCGTCCCCTCTGGTCTGTCCTATCCGGGACCAAAGGGATTGTGGAGAGTAAATGAGGTACTCTGTTGAGTATCACTGTGATCCGTCCCCTCTGGTCTGTCCTATCCGGGACCAAAGGGATTGTGGAGAGTAAATGTGGTACTCTGTAGAGTATCACTGTGATCCGTCCCCTCTGGCCTGTCCTATCCGGGACCAAAGGGATTGTGGAGAGTAAATGAGGTACTCTGTCGAGTATCACTGTGATCCGTCCCCTCTGGCCTGCCCTATCCGGGACCAAAATGATTGTGGAGAGTAAATGTGGTACTCTGTCGAGTATCACTGTGATCCGTCCCCTCTGGCCTGCCCTATCCGGGACCAAAGTGATTGTGGAGAGTAAATGTGGTACACCGTCGAGTATCACTGTGATCCGTCCCCTCTGGCATGTCCTATCCGGGACCAAAGGGATTGTGGAGAATAAATGTGGTACTCTGTCGAGTATCACTGTGATCCGTCCCCTATGGCCTGTCCTATCCGGGACCAAAGGGATTGTGGAGAGTAAATGAGGTACTCTGTTGAGTATCACTGTGATCCGTCCCCTCTGGTCTGTCCTATCCGGGACCAAAGGGATTGTGGAGAGTAAATGTGGTACTCTGTAGAGTATCACTGTGATCCGTCCCCTCTGGCCTGTCCTATCCGGGACCAAAGGGATTGTGGAGAGTAAATGTGGTACTCTGTAGAGTATCACTGTGATCCGTCCCCTCTGGCCTGTCCTATCCGGGACCAAAGGGATTGTGGAGAGTAAATGTGGTACTCTGTCGAGTATCACTGTGATCACTCCCCTCTGGCCTGCACTATCCAGGACCAAAGGGATTGTGGAGAGTAAATGTGGTACTCTGTCGAGAATCACTGTGATCCGTCCACTCTGGCCTGCCCTATCCGGGACCAAAGAGATTGTGGTGAGTAAATGTGGTACTCTGTCGAGTATCACTGTGATCCGTCCCCTCTGCCCTGCCCTATCCGGGACCAAAGTGATTGTTGAGAGTAAATGTGGTACTCTGTCGAGTATCACTGTGATCCGTCCCCTCTGGCCTGTCCTATCAGGGACCAAAGGGATTGTGGAGAGTAAATGAGGTACTCTGTCGAGTATCACTGTGATCCGTCCCCTCTGGCCTGCCTTATCCGGGACCAAAGTGATTGTTGAGAGTAAATGTGGTACTCTGTCGAGTATCACTGTGATCCGTCCCCTCTGGCCTGTCCTATCCGGGACCACAGGGATTGTGGAGAGTAAATGAGGTACTCTGTCGAGTATCACTGTGATCCGTCCCCTCTGGCCTGCCCTATCCGGGACACGAGGGATTGTGGAGAGTAAATGTGGTACTCTGTCGAGTATCACTGTGATCCGTCCCCTCTGGCCTGTCCTATCCGGGACCAAAGGGATTGTGGAGAGTAAATGAGGTACTCTGTCGAGTATCACTGTGATCCGTCCCCTCTGGCCTGCCCTATCCGGGACCAAAGGGATTGTGGAGAGTAAATGAGGTACTCTGTCGAGTATCACTGTGATCCGTCCCCTCTGGCCTGTCCTATCCGGGACCAAAGGGATTGTGGAGAGTAAATGAGGTACTCTGTCGAGTATCACTGTGATCCGTCCCCTCTGGCCTGTCCTATCCGGGACCAAAGGGATTGTGGAGAGTAAATGTGGTACTCTGTCGAGTATCACTGTGATCCGTCCCCTCTGGCCTGTCCTATCCGGGACCAAAGGGATTGTGGAGAGTAAATGAGGTACTCTGTCGAGTATCACTGTGATCCGTCCCCTCTGGCCTGCCCTATCCGGGACCAAAGGGATTATGGAGAGTAAATGAGGTACTCTGTCGAGTATCACTGTGATCCGTCCCCTCTGGCCTGCCCTATCCGGGACGAAAGGGATTGTGGAGAGTAAATGTGGTACTCTGTCGAGTATCACTGTGATCCGTCCCCTCTGGCCTGCCCTATCCGGGACCAAAGGGATTGTGGAGAGTAAATGTGGTACTCTGTCGAGTATCACTGTGATCCGTCCCCTCTGGCCTGCCCTATCCGGGACCAAAGGGATTGTTGAGAGTAAATGTGGTACTCTGTCGAGTATCACTGTGATCCGTCCCCTCTGGCCTGCCCTATCCGGGACCAAAGGGATTGTGGAGAGTAAATGTGGTACACTGTCGTATCACTGTGATCCGTCCCCTCTGGTCTGTCCTATCCGGGACCAAAGGGATTGTGGAGAGTAAATGTGGTACTCTGTCGAGTATCACTGTGATCCGTCCCCTCTGGCCTGCCCTATCCGGGACCAAAGGGATTGTGGAGAGTAAATGTGGTACTCTGTCGAGTATCACTGTGATCCGTCCCCTCTGGCCTGTCATATCCGGGACCAAAGGGATTGTGGAGAGTAAATGTGGTACTCCGTCGAGTATCACTGTGATCCGTCCCCTCTGGCCTGTCCTATCCGGGACCAAAGGGATTGTGGAGAGTAAATGTGGTACTCTGTCGAGTATCACTGTGATCCGTCCCCTCTGGCCTGCCCTATACGGGACCAAAGGGATTGTTGAGAGTAAATGTGGTACTCTGTCGAGTATCACTGTGATCCGTCCCCTCTGGCCTGTCCTATCCGGGACTATAGGGATTTTTGAGAGTAAATGTGGTACTCTGTCGAGTATCACTGTGATCCGTCCCCTCTGGCCTGCCCTATCCGGGACCAAAGGGATTGTGGAGAGTAATTGTGGTACTCTGTCGAGTATCACTGTGATTCGTCCCCTCTGGCCTGTCCTATCCAGGACCAAAGGGATTGTTGAGAGTAAATGTGGTGCTCTGTCGAATATCACTGTGATCCGTCCCCTCTGGCCTGCCCTATTCGGGACCAAAGGGATTGTGGGGAGTAAATGTGGTACTCTGTCGAGTATCACTGTGATCCGACCCCTCTGGCCTGCCCTATCCGGGACCAAAGGGATTGTTGAGAGTAAATGTGGTACTCTGTCGAGTATCACTGTGATCCGTCCCCTCTGGCCTGCCCTCTCCGGGACCAAAGGGATTGTTGAGAGTAAATGTGGAACTCTGTCGAGTATCACTGAGATCCGTCCCCTCTGACCTGCCCTATCCGGAAACAAAGGGATTGTGCAGAGTAAATGTGGTACTCTGTCGAGTATCACTGTGATCCGACCCCTCTGGCCTGCCCTATCCGGGACCAAAGGGATTGTTGAGAGTAAATGTGGTACTCTGTCGAGTATCACTGTGATCCGACCCCTCTGGCCTGCCCTATCCGGGACCAAAGGGATTGTTGAGAGTAAATGTGGTACTCTGTCGAGTATCACTGTGATCCGACCCCTCTGGCCTGCCCTATCCGGGACCAAAGGGATTGTGGAGAGTAAATGTGGTAATCTGTCGAGTATCACTGTGATCCGTCCCCTCTGGCCTGCCCTATCCGGGACCAAAGGGATTGTTGAGAGTAAATGTGGTACTCTGTCGAGTATCACTGTGATCCGTCCCCTCTGGCCTGCCCTATCCGGGACCAAAGGGATTGTGGAGAGTAAATGTGGTACTCTGTCGAGTATCACTGTGATCCGTCCCCTCTGGCCTGCCCTCTCCGGGACCAAAGGGATTGTTGAGAGTAAATGTGGTACTCTGTCGAGTATCACTGAGATCCGTCCCCTCTGACCTGCCCTATCCGGAAACAAAGGGATTGTGCAGAGTAAATGTGGTACTCTGTCGAGTATCACTGTGATCGGTCCCCTCTGGCCTGCCCTATCCGGGACCAAAGGGATTGTGGAGAGTAAATGTGGTACTCTGTCGAGTATCACTGTGATCCGTCCCCTCTGGCCTGCCCTATCCGGGACCAAAGGGATTGTTGAGAGTAAATGTGGTACTCTGTCGAGTATCACTGTGATCCATCCCCTCTGGCCTGTTCTATCCGGGACCAAAGGGATTGTGGAGAGTAAATGAGGTACTCTGTCGAGTATCACTGTGATCCGTCCCCTCTGGCCTGTCCTATCCGGGACCAAAGGGATTGTGGAGAGTAAATGAGGTACTCTGTCGAGTATCACTGTGATCCGTCCCCTCTGGCCTGCCCTATCCGGGACCAAAGTGATTGTGGAGAGTAAATGTGGTACTCTGTCGAGTATCACTGTGATCCGTCCCCTCTGGCCTGCCCTATCCGGGACCAAAGTGATTGTGGAGTGTAAATGTGGTACACCGTCGAGTATCACTGTGATCCGTCCCCTCTGGCCAGCCCTATCCGGGACCAAAGAGATTGTGGAGTGTAAATGTGGTACACCGTCGAGTATCACTGTGATCCGTCCCCTCTGGCCTGTCCTATCCAGGACCAAAGGGATTGTGGAGAGTAAATGTGGTACTCTGTCGAGTATCACTGTGATCCGTCCCCTCTGGCCTGTCCTATCCGGGACCAAAGGGATTGTGGAGAGTAAATGTGGTACTCTGTCGAGTATCACTGTGATCCGTCCCCTCTGGCCTGTCCTATCCGGGACCAAAGGGATTGTGGAGAGTAAATGAGGTACTCTGTTGAGTATCACTGTGATCCGTCCCCTCTGGTCTGTCCTATCCGGGACCAAAGGGATTGTGGAGAGTAAATGTGGTACTCTGTAGAGTATCACTGTGATCCGTCCCCTCTGGCCTGTCCTATCCGGGACCAAAGGGATTGTGGAGAGTAAATGAGGTACTCTGTCGAGTATCACTGTGATCCGTCCCCTCTGGCCTGCCCTATCCGGGACCAAAGTGATTGTGGAGAGTAAATGTGGTACTCTGTCGAGTATCACTGTGATCCGTCCCCTCTGGCCTGCCCTATCCGGGACCAAAGTGATTGTGGAGAGTAAATGTGGTACACCGTCGAGTATCACTGTGATCCGTCCCCTCTGGCATGTCCTATCCGGGACCAAAGGGATTGTGGAGAGTAAATGTGGTACTCTGTAGAGTATCACTGTGATCCGTCCCCTCTGGTCTGTCCTATCCGGGACCAAAGGGATTGTGGAGAGTAAATGTGGTACTCTGTAGAGTATCACTGTGATCCGTCCCCTCTGGCCTGTCCTATCCGGGACCAAAGGGATTGTGGAGAGTAAATGTGGTACTCTGTCGAGTATCACTGTGATCCGTCCCCTCTGGCCTGTCCTATCCGGGACCAAAGGGATTGTGGAGAGTAAATGTGGTACTCTGTCGAGTATCACTGTGATCACTCCCCTCTGGCCTGCACTATCCAGGACCAAAGGGATTGTGGAGAGTAAATGTGGTACTCTGTCGAGAATCACTGTGATCAGTCCCCTCAGGCCTGCCCTATCCGGGACCAAAGAGATTGTGGAGAGTAAATGTGGTACTCTGTCGAGTATCACTGTGATCCGTCCCCTCTGGCCTGCCCTATCCGGGACCAAAGTGATTGTTGACAGTAAATGTGGTACTCTGTCGAGTATCACTGTGATCCGTCCCCTCTGGCCTGTCCTATCAGGGACCAAAGGGATTGTGGAGAGTAAATGAGGTACTCTGTCGAGTATCACTGTGATCCGTCCCCTCTGGCCTGCCCTATCCGGGACCAAAGGGATTGTGGAGAGTAATTGTGGTACTCTGTCGAGTATCACTGTGATTCGTCCCCTCTGGCCTGTCCTATCCAGGACCAAAGGGATTGTTGAGAGTAAATGTGGTGCTCTGTCGAATATCACTGTGATCCGTCCCCTCTGGCCTGCCCTATTCGGGACCAAAGGGATTGTGGGGAGTAAATGTGGTACTCTGTCGAGTATCACTGTGATCCGACCCCTCTGGCCTGCCCTATCCGGGACCAAAGGGATTGTTGAGAGTAAATGTGGTACTCTGTCGAGTATCACTGTGATCCGTCCCCTCTGGCCTGCCCTCTCCGGGACCAAAGGGATTGTTGAGAGTAAATGTGGAACTCTGTCGAGTATCACTGAGATCCGTCCCCTCTGACCTGCCCTATCCGGAAACAAAGGGATTGTGCAGAGTAAATGTGGTACTCTGTCGAGTATCACTGTGATCCGACCCCTCTGGCCTGCCCTATCCGGGACCAAAGGGATTGTTGAGAGTAAATGTGGTACTCTGTCGAGTATCACTGTGATCCGACCCCTCTGGCCTGCCCTATCCGGGACCAAAGGGATTGTTGAGAGTAAATGTGGTACTCTGTCGAGTATCACTGTGATCCGACCCCTCTGGCCTGCCCTATCCGGGACCAAAGGGATTGTGGAGAGTAAATGTGGTAATCTGTCGAGTATCACTGTGATCCGTCCCCTCTGGCCTGCCCTATCCGGGACCAAAGGGATTGTTGAGAGTAAATGTGGTACTCTGTCGAGTATCACTGTGATCCGTCCCCTCTGGCCTGCCCTATCCGGGACCAAAGGGATTGTGGAGAGTAAATGTGGTACTCTGTCGAGTATCACTGTGATCCGTCCCCTCTGGCCTGCCCTCTCCGGGACCAAAGGGATTGTTGAGAGTAAATGTGGTACTCTGTCGAGTATCACTGAGATCCGTCCCCTCTGACCTGCCCTATCCGGAAACAAAGGGATTGTGCAGAGTAAATGTGGTACTCTGTCGAGTATCACTGTGATCGGTCCCCTCTGGCCTGCCCTATCCGGGACCAAAGGGATTGTGGAGAGTAAATGTGGTACTCTGTCGAGTATCACTGTGATCCGTCCCCTCTGGCCTGCCCTATCCGGGACCAAAGGGATTGTTGAGAGTAAATGTGGTACTCTGTCGAGTATCACTGTGATCCATCCCCTCTGGCCTGTTCTATCCGGGACCAAAGGGATTGTGGAGAGTAAATGAGGTACTCTGTCGAGTATCACTGTGATCCGTCCCCTCTGGCCTGTCCTATCCGGGACCAAAGGGATTGTGGAGAGTAAATGAGGTACTCTGTCGAGTATCACTGTGATCCGTCCCCTCTGGCCTGCCCTATCCGGGACCAAAGTGATTGTGGAGAGTAAATGTGGTACTCTGTCGAGTATCACTGTGATCCGTCCCCTCTGGCCTGCCCTATCCGGGACCAAAGTGATTGTGGAGTGTAAATGTGGTACACCGTCGAGTATCACTGTGATCCGTCCCCTCTGGCCAGCCCTATCCGGGACCAAAGAGATTGTGGAGTGTAAATGTGGTACACCGTCGAGTATCACTGTGATCCGTCCCCTCTGGCCTGTCCTATCCAGGACCAAAGGGATTGTGGAGAGTAAATGTGGTACTCTGTCGAGTATCACTGTGATCCGTCCCCTCTGGCCTGTCCTATCCGGGACCAAAGGGATTGTGGAGAGTAAATGAGGTACTCTGTTGAGTATCACTGTGATCCGTCCCCTCTGGTCTGTCCTATCCGGGACCAAAGGGATTGTGGAGAGTAAATGTGGTACTCTGTAGAGTATCACTGTGATCCGTCCCCTCTGGCCTGTCCTATCCGGGACCAAAGGGATTGTGGAGAGTAAATGAGGTACTCTGTCGAGTATCACTGTGATCCGTCCCCTCTGGCCTGCCCTATCCGGGACCAAAGTGATTGTGGAGAGTAAATGTGGTACTCTGTCGAGTATCACTGTGATCCGTCCCCTCTGGCCTGCCCTATCCGGGACCAAAGTGATTGTGGAGAGTAAATGTGGTACACCGTCGAGTATCACTGTGATCCGTCCCCTCTGGCATGTCCTATCCGGGACCAAAGGGATTGTGGAGAGTAAATGTGGTACTCTGTCGAGTATCACTGTGATCCGTCCCCTCTGGCCTGTCCTATCCGGGACCAAAGGGATTGTGGAGAGTAAATGAGGTACTCTGTTGAGTATCACTGTGATCCGTCCCCTCTGGCCTGCCCTATCCGGGACCAAATGGATTGTGGAGAGTAAATGTGGTACTCTGTAGAGTATCACTGTGATCCGTCCCCTCTGGCCTGTCCTATCCGGGACCAAAGGGATTGTGGAGAGTAAATGTGGTACTCTGTCGAGTATCACTGTGATCCGTCCCCTCTGGCCTGTCCTATCCGGGACCAAAGGGATTGTGGAGAGTAAATGTGGTACTCTGTCGAGTATCACTGTGATCACTCCCCTCTGGCCTGCACTATCCAGGACCAGAGGGATTGTGGAGAGTAAATGTGGTACTCTGTCGAGTATCACTGTGATCCGTCCCCTCTGGCCTGCCCTATCCGGGACCAAAGTGATTGTGGAGAGTAAATGTGGTACACCGTCGAGTATCACTGTGATCCGTCCCCTCTGGCATGTCCTATCCGGGACCAAAGGGATTGTGGAGAATAAATGTGGTACTCTGTCGAGTATCACTGTGATCCGTCCCCTATGGCCTGTCCTATCCGGGACCAAAGGGATTGTGGAGAGTAAATGAGGTACTCTGTTGAGTATCACTGTGATCCGTCCCCTCTGGTCTGTCCTATCCGGGACCAAAGGGATTGTGGAGAGTAAATGTGGTACTCTGTAGAGTATCACTGTGATCCGTCCCCTCTGGCCTGTCCTATCCGGGACCAAAGGGATTGTGGAGAGTAAATGTGGTACTCTGTAGAGTATCACTGTGATCCGTCCCCTCTGGCCTGTCCTATCCGGGACCAAAGGGATTGTGGAGAGTAAATGTGGTACTCTGTCGAGTATCACTGTGATCACTCCCCTCTGGCCTGCACTATCCAGGACCAAAGGGATTGTGGAGAGTAAATGTGGTACTCTGTCGAGAATCACTGTGATCCGTCCCATCTGGCCTGCCCTATCCGGGACCAAAGAGATTGTGGAGAGTAAATGTGGTACTCTGTCGAGTATCACTGTGATCCGTCCCCTCTGGCCTGCCCTATCCGGGACCAAAGTGATTGTTGAAAGTAAATGTGGTACTCTGTCGAGTATCACTGTGATCCGTCCCCTCTGGCCTGTCCTATCAGGGACCAAAGGGATTGTGGAGAGTAAATGAGGTACTCTGTCGAGTATCACTGTGATCCGTCCCCTCTGGCCTGCCCTATCCGGGACCAAAGTGATTGTTGAGAGTAAATGTGGTACTCTGTCGAGTATCACTGTGATCCGTCCCCTCTGGCCTGTCCTATCCGGGACCACAGGGATTGTGGAGAGTAAATGAGGTACTCTGTCGAGTATCACTGTGATCCGTCCCCTCTGGCCTGCCCTATCCGGGACCAGAGGGATTGTGGAGAGTAAATGTGGTACTCTGTCGAGTATCACTGTGATCCGTCCCCTCTGGCCTGTCCTATCCGGGACCAAAGGGATTGTGGAGAGTAAATGAGGTACTCTGTCGAGTATCACTGTGATCCGTCCCCTCTGGCCTGCCCTATCCGGGACCAAAGGGATTGTGGAGAGTAAATGAGGTACTCTGTCGAGTATCACTGTGATCCGTCCCCTCTGGCCTGTCCTATCCGGGACCAAAGGGATTGTGGAGAGTAAATGAGGTACTCTGTCGAGTATCACTGTGATCCGTCCCCTCTGGCCTGTCCTATCCGGGACCAAAGGGATTGTGGAGAGTAAATGTGGTACTCTGTCGAGTATCACTGTGATCCGTCCCCTCTGGCCTGTCCTATCCGGGACCAAAGGGATTGTGGAGAGTAAATGAGGTACTCTGTCGAGTATCACTGTGATCCGTCCCCTCTGGCCTGCCCTATCCGGGACCAAAGGGATTATGGAGAGTAAATGAGGTACTCTGTCGATTATCACTGTGATCCGTCCCCTCTGGCCTGTCCTACCCGGGACCAAAGGGATTGTGGAGAGTAAATGTGGTACTCTGTCGAGTATCACTGTGATCACTCCCCTCTGGCCTGCCCTATCCGGGACCAAAGGGATTGTGGAGAGTAAATGTGGTACTCTGTCGAGTATCACTGTGATCCGTCCCCTCTGGCCTGCCCTATCCGGGACCAGAGGGATTGTGGAGAGTAAATGTGGTACTCTGTCGAGTATCACTGTGATCCGTCCCCTCTGGCCTGTCCTATCCGGGACCAAAGGGATTGTGGAGAGTAAATGAGGTACTCTGTCGAGTATCACTGTGATCCGTCCCCTCTGGCCTGCCCTATCCGGGACCAAAGTGATTGTGGAGAGTAAATGTGGTACTCTGTCGAGTATCACTGTGATCCGTCCCCTCTGGCCTGCCCTATCCGGGACCAAAGTGATTGTGGAGAGTAAATGTGGTACACCGTCGAGTATCACTGTGATCCGTCCCCTCTGGCATGTCCTATCCGGGACCAAAGGGATTGTGGAGAGTAAATGTGGTACTCTGTCGAGTATCACTGTGATCCGTCCCCTCTGGCCTGTCCTATACGGGACCAAAGGGATTGTGGAGAGTAAATGAGGTACTCTGTTGAGTATCACTGTGATCCGTCCCCTCTGGTCTGTCCTATCCGGGACCAAAGGGATTGTGGAGAGTAAATGTGGTACTCTGTAGAGTATCACTGTGATCCGTCCCCTCTGGCCTGTCCTATCCGGGACCAAAGGGATTGTGGAGAGTAAATGTGGTACTCTGTCGAGTATCACTGTGATCCGTCCCCTCTGGCCTGTCCTATCCGGGACCAAAGGGATTGTGGAGAGTAAATGTGGTACTCTGTCGAGTATCACTGTGATCACTCCCCTCTGGCCTGCACTATCCAGGACCAAAGGGATTGTGGAGAGTAAATGTGGTACTCTGTCGAGAATCACTGTGATCAGTCCCCTCAGGCCTGCCCTATCCGGGACCAAAGAGATTGTGGAGAGTAAATGTGGTACTCTGTCGAGTATCACTGTGATCCGTCCCCTCTGGCCTGCCCTATCCGGGACCAAAGTGATTGTTGACAGTAAATGTGGTACTCTGTCGAGTATCACTGTGATCCGTCCCCTCTGGCCTGTCCTATCAGGGACCAAAGGGATTGTGGAGAGTAAATGAGGTACTCTGTCGAGTATCACTGTGATCCGTCCCCTCTGGCCTGCCCTATCCGGGACCAAAGTGATTGTTGAGAGTAAATGTGGTACTCTGTCGAGTATCACTGTGAACCGTCCCCTCTGGCCTGTCCTATCCGGGACCACAGGGATTGTGGAGAGTAAATGAGGTACTCTGTCGAGTATCACTGTGATCCGTCCACTCTGGCCTGTCCTATCAGGGACCAAAGGGATTGTGGAGAGTAAATGAGGTACTCTGTCGAGTATCACTGTGATCCGTCCCCTCTGGCCTGCCCTATCCGGGACCAAAGTGATTGTTGAGAGTAAATGTGGTACTCTGTCGAGTATCACTGTGATCCGTCCCCTCTGGCCTGTCCTATCCGGGACCACAGGGATTGTGGAGAGTAAATGAGGTACTCTGTCGAGTATCACTGTGATCCGTCCCCTCTGGCCTGCCCTATCCGGGACCAGAGGGATTGTGGAGAGTAAATGTGGTACTCTGTCGAGTATCACTGTGATCCGTCCCCTCTGGCCTGTCCTATCCGGGACCAAAGGGATTGTGGAGAGTAAATGAGGTACTCTGTCGAGTATCACTGTGATCCGTCCCCTCTGGCCTGCCCTATCCGGGACCAAAGGGATTGTGGAGAGTAAATGAGGTACTCTGTCGAGTATCACTGTGATCCGTCCCCTCTGGCCTGTCCTATCCGGGACCAAAGGGATTGTGGAGAGTAAATGAGGTACTCTGTCGAGTATCACTGTGATCCGTCCCCTCTGGCCTGTCCTATCCGGGACCAAAGGGATTGTGGAGAGTAAATGTGGTACTCTGTCGAGTATCACTGTGATCCGTCCCCTCTGGCCTGTCCTATCCGGGACCAAAGGGATTGTGGAGAGTAAATGAGGTACTCTGTCGAGTATCACTGTGATCCGTCCCCTCTGGCCTGCCCTATCCGGGACCAAAGGGATTATGGAGAGTAAATGAGGTACTCTGTCGATTATCAGTGTGATCCGTCCCCTCTGGCCTGTCCTACCCGGGACCAAAGGGATTGTGGAGAGTAAATGTGGTACTCTGTCGAGTATCACTGTGATCACTCCCCTCTGGCCTGCCCTATCCGGGACCAAAGGGATTGTGGAGAGTAAATGTGGTACTCTGTCGAGTATCACTGTGATCCGTCCCCTCTGGCCTGCCCTATCCGGGACCAGAGGGATTGTGGAGAGTAAATGTGGTACTCTGTCGAGTATCACTGTGATCCGTCCCCTCTGGCCTGTCCTATCCGGGACCAAAGGGATTGTGGAGAGTAAATGAGGTACTCTGTCGAGTATCACTGTGATCCGTCCCCTCTGGCCTGCCCTATCCGGGACCAAAGTGATTGTGGAGAGTAAATGTGGTACTCTGTCGAGTATCACTGTGATCCGTCCCCTCTGGCCTGCCCTATCCGGGACCAAAGTGATTGTGGAGAGTAAATGTGGTACACCGTCGAGTATCACTGTGATCCGTCCCCTCTGGCATGTCCTATCCGGGACCAAAGGGATTGTGGAGAGTAAATGTGGTACTCTGTCGAGTATCACTGTGATCCGTCCCCTCTGGCCTGTCCTATACGGGACCAAAGGGATTGTGGAGAGTAAATGAGGTACTCTGTTGAGTATCACTGTGATCCGTCCCCTCTGGTCTGTCCTATCCGGGACCAAAGGGATTGTGGAGAGTAAATGTGGTACTCTGTAGAGTATCACTGTGATCCGTCCCCTCTGGCCTGTCCTATCCGGGACCAAAGGGATTGTGGAGAGTAAATGTGGTACTCTGTCGAGTATCACTGTGATCCGTCCCCTCTGGCCTGTCCTATCCGGGACCAAAGGGATTGTGGAGAGTAAATGTGGTACTCTGTCGAGTATCACTGTGATCACTCCCCTCTGGCCTGCACTATCCAGGACCAAAGGGATTGTGGAGAGTAAATGTGGTACTCTGTCGAGAATCACTGTGATCAGTCCCCTCAGGCCTGCCCTATCCGGGACCAAAGAGATTGTGGAGAGTAAATGTGGTACTCTGTCGAGTATCACTGTGATCCGTCCCCTCTGGCCTGCCCTATCCGGGACCAAAGTGATTGTTGAGAGTAAATGTGGTACTCTGTCGAGTATCACTGTGATCCGTCCCCTCTGGCCTGTCCTATCAGGGACCAAAGGGATTGTGGAGAGTAAATGAGGTACTCTGTCGAGTATCACTGTGATCCGTCCCCTCTGGCCTGCCCTATCCGGGACCAAAGTGATTGTTGAGAGTAAATGTGGTACTCTGTCGAGTATCACTGTGAACCGTCCCCTCTGGCCTGTCCTATCCGGGACCACAGGGATTGTGGAGAGTAAATGAGGTACTCTGTCGAGTATCACTGTGATCCGTCCCCTCTGGCCTGCCCTATCCGGGACCAGAGGGATTGTGGAGAGTAAATGTGGTACTCTGTCGAGTATCACTGTGATCCGTCCCCTCTGGCCTGCCCTATCCGGGACCAAAGTGATTGTGGAGAGTAAATGTGGTACACCGTCGAGTATCACTGTGATCCGTCCCCTCTGGCATGTCCTATCCGGGACCAAAGGGATTGTGGAGAATAAATGTGGTACTCTGTCGAGTATCACTGTGATCCGTCCCCTATGGCCTGTCCTATCCGGGACCAAAGGGATTGTGGAGAGTAAATGAGGTACTCTGTTGAGTATCACTGTGATCCGTCCCCTCTGGTCTGTCCTATCCGGGACCAAAGGGATTGTGGAGATTAAATGTGGTACTCTGTAGAGTATCACTGTGATCCGTCCCCTCTGGCCTGTCCTATCCGGGACCAAAGGGATTGTGGAGAGTAAATGTGGTACTCTGTAGAGTATCACTGTGATCCGTCCCCTCTGGCCTGTCCTATCCGGGACCAAAGGGATTGTGGAGAGTAAATGTGGTACTCTGTCGAGTATCATTGTGATCACTCCCCTCTGGCCTGCACTATCCAGGACCAAAGGGATTGTGGAGAGTAAATGTGGTACTCTGTCGAGAATCACTGTGATCCGTCCCCTCTGGCCTGCCCTATCCGGGACCAAAGAGATTGTGGAGAGTAAATGTGGTACTCTGTCGAGTATCACTGTGATCCGTCCCCTCTGGCCTGCCCTATCCGGGACCAAAGTGATTGTTGAAAGTAAATGTGGTACTCTGTCGAGTATCACTGTGATCCGTCCCCTCTGGCCTGTCCTATCAGGGACCAAAGGGATTGTGGAGAGTAAATGAGGTACTCTGTCGAGTATCACTGTGATCCGTCCCCTCTGGCCTGCCCTATCCGGGACCAAAGTGATTGTTGAGAGTAAATGTGGTACTCTGTCGAGTATCACTGTGATCCGTCCCCTCTGGCCTGTCCTATCCGGGACCACAGGGATTGTGGAGAGTAAATGAGGTACTCTGTCGAGTATCACTGTGATCCGTCCCCTCTGGCCTGCCCTATCCGGGACCAGAGGGATTGTGGAGAGTAAATGTGGTACTCTGTCGAGTATCACTGTGATCCGTCCCCTCTGGCCTGTCCTATCCGGGACCAAAGGGATTGTGGAGAGTAAATGAGGTACTCTGTCGAGTATCACTGTGATCCGTCCCCTCTGGCCTGCCCTATCCGGGACCAAAGGGATTGTGGAGAGTAAATGAGGTACTCTGTCGAGTATCACTGTGATCCGTCCCCTCTGGCCTGTCCTATCCGGGACCAAAGGGATTGTGGAGAGTAAATGAGGTACTCTGTCGAGTATCACTGTGATCCGTCCCCTCTGGCCTGTCCTATCCGGGACCAAAGGGATTGTGGAGAGTAAATGTGGTACTCTGTCGAGTATCACTGTGATCCGTCCCCTCTGGCCTGTCCTATCCGGGACCAAAGGGATTGTGGAGAGTAAATGAGGTACTCTGTCGAGTATCACTGTGATCCGTCCCCTCTGGCCTGCCCTATCCGGGACCAAAGGGATTATGGAGAGTAAATGAGGTACTCTGTCGAGTATCACTGTGATCCGTCCCCTCTGGCATGTCCTACCCGGGACCAAAGGGATTGTGGAGAGTAAATGTGGTACTCTGTCGAGTATCACTGTGATCACTCCCCTCTGGCCTGCCCTATCCGGGACCAAAGGGATTGTGGAGAGTAAATGTGGTACTCTGTCGAGTATCACTGTGATCCGTCCCCTCTGGCCTGCCCTATCCGGGACCAGAGGGATTGTGGAGAGTAAATGTGGTACTCTGTCGAGTATCACTGTGATCCGTCCCCTCTGGCCTGTCCTATCTGGGACCAAAGGGATTGTGGAGAGTAAATGTGGTACTCTGTCGAGTATCACTGTGATCCGTCCCCTCTGGCCTGTCCTATCTGGGACCAAAGGGATTGTGGAGATTAAATGTGGTACTCTGTCGAGTATCACTGAGATCCGTCCCATCTGGCCTGCCCTATCCGGGACCAAAGCGATTGTTGAGAGTAAATGTGGTACTCTGTCGAGTATCACTGTGATCCGTCCCCTCTGGCCTGTCCTATCCGGGACCAAAGGGATTGTGGAGAGTAAATGAGGTACTCTGTCGAGTATCACTGTGATCCGTCCCCTCTGGCCTGTCCTATCCGGGACCAAAGGGATTGTGGAGAGTAAATGTGGTACTCTGTCGAGTATCACTGTGATCAGTCCCCTCTGGCCTGTCCTATCCGGGACGAAAGGGATTGTGGAGAGTAAATGTGGTACTCTGTCGAGTATCACTGTGATCCGTCACCTCTGGCCTGCCCTATCCGGGACCAAAGGGATTGTGGAGAGTAAATGTGGTACTCTGTCGAGTATCACTGTGATCCGTCCCCTCTGGCCTGCCCTATCCGGGACCAAAGGGATTGTTGAGAGTAAATGTGGTACTCTGTCGAGTATCACTGTGATCCGTCCCCTCTGGCCTGCCCTATCCGGGACCAAAGGGATTGTGGAGAGTAAATGTGGTACTCTGTCGTATCACTGTGATCCGTCCCCTCTGGTCTGTCCTATCCGGGACCAAAGAGATTGTGGAGAGTAAATGTGGTACTCTGTCGAGTATCACTGTGATCCGTCCCCTCTGGCCTGCCCTATCCGGGACCAAAGGGATTGTGGAGAGTAAATGTGGTACTCTGTCGAGTATCACTGTGATCGGTCCCCTCTGGCCTGTCCTATCCGGGACCAAAGGGATAGTGGAGAGTAAATGTGGTACTCCGTCGAGTATCACTGTGATCCGTCCCCTCTGGCCTGTCCTATCCGGGACCAAAGGGATTGTGGAGAGTAAATGTGGTACTCTGTCGAGTATCACTGTGATCCGTCCCCTCTGGCCTGCCCTATCCGGGACCAAAGGGATTGTGGAGAGTAAATGAGGTACTCTGTCGAGTATCACTGTGATCCGTCCCCTCTGGCCTGCCCTATCCGGGACCAAAGGGATTGTGGAGAGTAAATGAGGTACTCTGTCGAGTATCACTGTGATCCGTCCCCTCTGGCCTGCCCTATCCGGGACCAAAGTGATTGTGGAGAGTAAATGTGGTACTCTGTCGAGTATCACTGTGATCCGTCCCCTCTGGCCTGCCCTATCCGGGACCAAAGTGATTGTGGAGTGTAAATGTGGTACACCGTCGAGTATCACTGTGATCCGTCCCCTCTGGCCTGTCCTATCCAGGACCAAAGGGATTGTGGAGAGTAAATGTGGTACTCTGTCGAGTATCACTGTGATCCGTCCCCTCTGGCCTGTCCTATCCGGGACCAAAGGGATTGTGGAGAGTAAATGAGGTACTCTGTTGAGTATCACTGTGATCCGTCCCCTCTGGTCTGTCCTATCCGGGACCAAAGGGATTGTGGAGAGTAAATGTGGTACTCTGTAGAGTATCACTGTGATCCGTCCCCTCTGGCCTGTCCTATCCGGGACCAAAGGGATTGTGGAGAGTAAATGAGGTACTCTGTCGAGTATCACTGTGATCCGTCCCCTCTGGCCTGCCCTATCCGGGACCAAAGTGATTGTGGAGAGTAAATGTGGTACTCTGTCGAGTATCACTGTGATCCGTCCCCTCTGGCCTGCCCTATCCGGGACCAAAGTGATTGTGGAGAGTAAATGTGGTACACCGTCGAGTATCACTGTGATCCGTCCCCTCTGGCATGTCCTATCCGGGACCAAAGGGATTGTGGAGAGTAAATGTGGTACTCTGTCGAGTATCACTGTGATCCGTCCCCTCTGGCCTGTCCTATCCGGGACCAAAGGGATTGTGGAGAGTAAATGAGGTACTCTGTTGAGTATCACTGTGATCCGTCCCCTCTGGTCTGTCCTATCCGGGACGAAAGGGATTGTGGAGAGTAAATGTGGTACTCTGTAGAGTATCACTGTGATCCGTCCCCTCTGGCCTGTCCTATCCGGGACCAAAGGGATTGTGGAGAGTAAATGTGGTACTCTGTCGAGTATCACTGTGATCCGTCCCCTCTGGCCTGTCCTATCCGGGACCAAAGGGATTGTGGAGAGTAAATGTGGTACTCTGTCGAGTATCACTGTGATCACTCCCCTCTGGCCTGCACTATCCAACACCAAAGGGATTGTGGAGAGTAAATGTGGTACTCTGTCGAGAATCACTGTGATCAGTCCCCTCTGGCCTGCCCTATCCGGGACCAAAGAGATTGTGGACAGTAAATGTGGTACTCTGTCGAGTATCACTGTGATCCGTCCCCTCTGGCCTGCCCTATCCGGGACCAAAGTGATTGTTGAGAGTAAATGTGGTACTCTGTCGAGTATCACTGTGATCCGTCCCCTCTGGCCTGTCCTATCAGGGACCAAAGGGATTGTGGAGAGTAAATGAGGTACTCTGTCGAGTATCACTGTGATCCGTCCCCTCTGGCCTGCCCTATCCGGGACCAAAGTGATTGTTGAGAGTAAATGTGGTACTCTGTCGAGTATCACTGTGATCCGTCCCCTCTGGCCTGTCCTATCCGGGACCACAGGGATTGTGGAGAGTAAATGAGGTACTCTGTCGAGTATCACTGTGATCCGTCCCCTCTGGCCTGCCCTATCCGGGACCAGAGGGATGGTGGAGAGTAAATGTGGTACTCTGTCGAGTATCACTGTGATCCGTCCCCTCTGGACTGTCCTATCCGGGACCAAAGGGATTGTGGAGAGTAAATGAGGTACTCTGTCGAGTATCACTGTGATCCGTCCCCTCTGGCCTGCCCTATCCGGGACCAAAGGGATTGTGGAGAGTAAATGAGGTACTCTGTCGAGTATCACTGTGATCCGTCCCCTCTGGCCTGTCCTATCCGGGACCAAAGGGATTGTGGAGAGTAAATGTGGTACTCTGTCGAGTATCACTGTGATCCGTCCCCTCTGGCCTGTCCTATCTGGGACCAAAGGGATTGTGGAGATTAAATGTGGTACTCTGTCGAGTATCACTGAGATCCGTCCCATCTGGCCTGCCCTATCCGGGACCAAAGCGATTGTTGAGAGTAAATGTGGTACTCTGTCGAGTATCACTGTGATCCGTCCCCTCTGGCCTGTCCTATCCGGGACCAAAGGGATTGTGGAGAGTAAATGAGGTACTCTGTCGAGTATCACTGTGATCCGTCCCCTCTGGCCTGTCCTATCCGGGACCAAAGGGATTGTGGAGAGTAAATGTGGTACTCTGTCGAGTATCACTGTGATCAGTCCCCTCTGGCCTGTCCTATCCGGGACGAAAGGGATTGTGGAGAGTAAATGTGGTACTCTGTCGAGTATCACTGTGATCCGTCACCTCTGGCCTGCCCTATCCGGGACCAAAGGGATTGTGGAGAGTAAATGTGGTACTCTGTCGAGTATCACTGTGATCCGTCCCCTCTGGCCTGCCCTATCCGGGACCAAAGGGATTGTTGAGAGTAAATGTGGTACTCTGTCGAGTATCACTGTGATCCGTCCCCTCTGGCCTGCCCTATCCGGGACCAAAGGGATTGTGGAGAGTAAATGTGGTACTCTGTCGTATCACTGTGATCCGTCCCCTCTGGTCTGTCCTATCCGGGACCAAAGAGATTGTGGAGAGTAAATGTGGTACTCTGTCGAGTATCACTGTGATCCGTCCCCTCTGGCCTGCCCTATCCGGGACCAAAGGGATTGTGGAGAGTAAATGTGGTACTCTGTCGAGTATCACTGTGATCGGTCCCCTCTGGCCTGTCCTATCCGGGACCAAAGGGATAGTGGAGAGTAAATGTGGTACTCCGTCGAGTATCACTGTGATCCGTCCCCTCTGGCCTGTCCTATCCGGGACCAAAGGGATTGTGGAGAGTAAATGTGGTACTCTGTCGAGTATCACTGTGATCCGTCCCCTCTGGCCTGCCCTATCCGGGACCAAAGGGATTGTGGAGAGTAAATGAGGTACTCTGTCGAGTATCACTGTGATCCGTCCCCTCTGGCCTGCCCTATCCGGGACCAAAGGGATTGTGGAGAGTAAATGAGGTACTCTGTCGAGTATCACTGTGATCCGTCCCCTCTGGCCTGCCCTATCCGGGACCAAAGTGATTGTGGAGAGTAAATGTGGTACTCTGTCGAGTATCACTGTGATCCGTCCCCTCTGGCCTGCCCTATCCGGGACCAAAGTGATTGTGGAGTGTAAATGTGGTACACCGTCGAGTATCACTGTGATCCGTCCCCTCTGGCCTGTCCTATCCAGGACCAAAGGGATTGTGGAGAGTAAATGTGGTACTCTGTCGAGTATCACTGTGATCCGTCCCCTCTGGCCTGTCCTATCCGGGACCAAAGGGATTGTGGAGAGTAAATGAGGTACTCTGTTGAGTATCACTGTGATCCGTCCCCTCTGGTCTGTCCTATCCGGGACCAAAGGGATTGTGGAGAGTAAATGTGGTACTCTGTAGAGTATCACTGTGATCCGTCCCCTCTGGCCTGTCCTATCCGGGACCAAAGGGATTGTGGAGAGTAAATGAGGTACTCTGTCGAGTATCACTGTGATCCGTCCCCTCTGGCCTGCCCTATCCGGGACCAAAGTGATTGTGGAGAGTAAATGTGGTACTCTGTCGAGTATCACTGTGATCCGTCCCCTCTGGCCTGCCCTATCCGGGACCAAAGTGATTGTGGAGAGTAAATGTGGTACACCGTCGAGTATCACTGTGATCCGTCCCCTCTGGCATGTCCTATCCGGGACCAAAGGGATTGTGGAGAGTAAATGTGGTACTCTGTCGAGTATCACTGTGATCCGTCCCCTCTGGCCTGTCCTATCCGGGACCAAAGGGATTGTGGAGAGTAAATGAGGTACTCTGTTGAGTATCACTGTGATCCGTCCACTCTGGTCTGTCCTATCCGGGACGAAAGGGATTGTGGAGAGTAAATGTGGTACTCTGTAGAGTATCACTGTGATCCGTCCCCTCTGGCCTGTCCTATCCGGGACCAAAGGGATTGTGGAGAGTAAATGTGGTACTCTGTCGAGTATCACTGTGATCCGTCCCCTCTGGCCTGTCCTATCCGGGACCAAAGGGATTGTGGAGAGTAAATGTGGTACTCTGTCGAGTATCACTGTGATCACTCCCCTCTGGCCTGCACTATCCAACACCAAAGGGATTGTGGAGAGTAAATGTGGTACTCTGTCGAGAATCACTGTGATCAGTCCCCTCTGGCCTGCCCTATCCGGGACCAAAGAGATTGTGGACAGTAAATGTGGTACTCTGTCGAGTATCACTGTGATCCGTCCCCTCTGGCCTGCCCTATCCGGGACCAAAGTGATTGTTGAGAGTAAATGTGGTACTCTGTCGAGTATCACTGTGATCCGTCCCCTCTGGCCTGTCCTATCAGGGACCAAAGGGATTGTGGAGAGTAAATGAGGTACTCTGTCGAGTATCACTGTGATCCGTCCCCTCTGGCCTGCCCTATCCGGGACCAAAGTGATTGTTGAGAGTAAATGTGGTACTCTGTCGAGTATCACTGTGATCCGTCCCCTCTGGCCTGTCCTATCCGGGACCACAGGGATTGTGGAGAGTAAATGAGGTACTCTGTCGAGTATCACTGTGATCCGTCCCCTCTGGCCTGCCCTATCCGGGACCAGAGGGATGGTGGAGAGTAAATGTGGTACTCTGTCGAGTATCACTGTGATCCGTCCCCTCTGGACTGTCCTATCCGGGACCAAAGGGATTGTGGAGAGTAAATGAGGTACTCTGTCGAGTATCACTGTGATCCGTCCCCTCTGGCCTGCCCTATCCGGGACCAAAGGGATTGTGGAGAGTAAATGAGGTACTCTGTCGAGTATCACTGTGATCCGTCCCCTCTGGCCTGTCCTATCCGGGACCAAAGGGATTGTGGAGAGTAAATGAGGTACTCTGTCGAGTATCACTGTGATCCGTCCCCTCTGGCCTGTCCTATCCGGGACCAAAGGGATTGTGGAGAGTAAATGTGGTACTCTGTCGAGTATCACTGTGATCCGTCCCCTCTGGCCTGTCCTATCCGGGACCAAAGGGATTGTGGAGAGTAAATGAGGTACTCTGTCGAGTATCACTGTGATCCGTCCCCTCTGGCCTGCCCTATCCGAGACCAAAGGGATTATGGAGAGTAAATGAGGTACTCTGTCGAGTATCACTGTGATCCGTCCCCTCTGGCCTGTCCTACCCGGGACCAAAGGGATTGTGGAGAGTAAATGTGGTACTCTGTCGAGTATCACTGTGATCACTCCCCTCTGGCCTGCCCTATCCGGGACCAGAGGGATTGTAGAGAGTAAATGTGGTACTCTGTCGAGTATCACTGTGATCCGTCCCCTCTGGCCTGTCCTATCCGGGACCAAAGGGATTGTGGAGAGTAAATGTGGTACTCTGTCGAGTATCACTGTGATCCGTCCCCTCTGGCCTGCCCTATTTGGGACCAAAGGGATTGTGGAGAGTAAATGTGGTACTCTGTCGAGTATCACTGAGATCCGTCCCATCTGGCCTGCCCAATCCGGGACCAAAGCGATTGTTGAGAGTAAATGTGGTACTCTGTCGAGTATCACTGTGATCCGTCCCCTCTGGCCTGTCCTATCCGGGACCAAAGGGATTGTGGAGAGTAAATGAGGTACTCTGTCGAGTATCACTGTGATCCGTCCCCTCTGGCCTGTCCTATCCGGGACCAAAGGGATTGTGGAGAGTAAATGTGGTACTCTGTCGAGTATCACTGTGATCCGTCCCCTCTGGCCTGCCATATTTGGGACCAAAGGGATTGTGGAGAGTAAATGTGGTACTCTGTCGAGTATCACTGTGATCCGACCCCTCTGGCCTGCCCTATCCGGGACCAAAGGGATTGTGGAGAGCAAATGTGGTACTCTGTCGAGTCTCACAGTGATCGGTCCCCTCTGGCCTGCCCTATCCGGGACCAAAGGGATTGTGGAGAGTAAATGTGGTAATCTGTCGAGTATCACTGTGATCCGTCCCCTCTGGCCTGCCCTATCCGGGACCAAAGGGATTGTTGAGAGTAAATGTGGTACTCTGTCGAGTATCACTGTGATCCGTCCCCTCTGGCCTGCCCTCTCCGGGACCAAAGGGATTGTTGAGAGTAAATGTGGTACTCTGTCGAGTATCACTGAGATCCGTCCCCTCTGACCTGCCCTATCCGGGACCAAAGGGATTGTTGAGAGTAAATGTGGTACTCTGTCGAGTATCACTGTGATCCATCCCCTCTGGCCTGTTCTATCCGGGACCAAAGGGATTGTGGAGAGTAAATGAGGTACTCTGTCGAGTATCACTGTGATCCGTCCCCTCTGGCCTGTCCTATCCGGGACCAAAGGGATTGTGGAGAGTAAATGAGGTACTCTGTCGAGTATCACTGTGATCCGTCCCCTCTGGCCTGCCCTATCCGGGACCAAAGTGATTGTGGAGAGTAAATGTGGTACTCTGTCGAGTATCGCTGTGATCCGTCCCCTCTGGCCTGCCCTATCCGGGACCAAAGTGATTGTGGAGAGTAAATGTGGTACTCTGTCGAGAATCACTGTGATCCGTCCCCTCTGGCCTGCCCTATCCGGGACGAAGGGGATTGTGGAGAGCAAATGTGGTACTCTGTCGTATCACTGTGATCCATCTCCTCTGGCCTGCCCTATCCGGGACCAAAGGGATTGTTGAGAGTAAATGTGGTACTCTGTCGAGTATCACTGTGATCCGTCCCCTCTGGCCTGTCCTATCCGGGACCAAAGGGATTGTGGAGAGTAAATGTGGTACTCTGTCGTATCACTGTGATCCGTCCACTCTGGCCTGCCCTATCCAGGACCAAAGGGATTGTTGAGAGTAAATGTGGTACTCTGTCGAGTATCACTGTGCTCCGTCCCCTCTGGCCTGCCCTATCCAGGACCAAAGGGATTGTGGAGAGTAAATGTGGTACTCTGTCGAGTATCACTGTGATCCGTCCCCTCTGGCCTGCCCTACACGGGACTAAAGGGATTGTGGAGAGTAAATGTGGTACTCTGTCGAGTATCACTGTGATCCGTCCCCTCTGGCCTGCCCTATCGGGGACCAAAGGGATTGTGGAGAGTTAATTTGGTACTCTGTCGAGTATCACTGTGATCCGTCCCCTCCGGCCTGACCTATCCGGGACTAAAGGGATTGTGGAGAGTAAATGTGGTACTCTGTCGAGTATCACTGTGATCCATCCCCTCTGGCCTGCCCTATCCGGGACCAAAGGGATTGTTGAGAGTAAATGTGGTACTCTGTCGAGTATCACTGTGATCCGTCCCCTCTGGCCTGCCCGATCCGGGACCAAAGGGATTGTGGAGAGTAAATGTGGTACTCTGTCGAGTATCACTGTGATCCGTCCCCTCTGGCCTGTCCTATCCTGGACCAAAGGGATTGTTGAGAGTAAATGTGGTACTCTGTCGAGTATCACTGTGATCCGTCCCCTCTGGCCTGTCCTATCCGGGACCAAAGGGATTGTGGAGAGTAAATGTGGTACTCTGTCGAGTATCACTATCATCCAGTCTCTCTTCCTGCTTCTTATTATTCTTGTCTGTGATTGCAATGCGACAATCTCTGGCCCAATGTTCCCTCTTTCTACAAACCCCGTTTCTGTCCTTAGCCAAGTGTCCTCTTCATCTGCACCGTCCGCACGATCCTGCCACCCGATCTGGGTTCTTTGTCAGGACCCGTACTCCATCTCCTCACTACCCCCAGTCCCTCTAAAGAGTCAATTGCGCTCCCTATTCATCAGAATTTATGTCACCTTGGGCCAGGTCTGACACAGCGAATTGAGATTAGTTAACTTAAACGAGTGGGCAGGATTGTGTCTGAGACAGTTTAGAAAAGTCTGCACTGCCAGCTGGACATACTGATCTGTCCAGGGGTTTGCCGGCATTGGACTCTCACGTATCCTTAAAAGGAGCTATAAAGTAGGCAAGGGATTCTCCTTTTTTCTGTAGTTATAGGGTAAATTCACCAAAATCCTCATGCAGTCGGGCTGTCATTCAAATGGGTTCCCTTTCCTCAGTGACCCACCGTGCCATGGCTTGTATTACATCAGCCCCTCTGGTGGCTCCCGGTCACCTTCAGGCGTCTGCCTGGGAAACGGGAACCCACTCCCTGTCCCTGTCCGAGAGGTTCCACATATAACCCTGAGGAGTGGCACAAGTCCCCGGGCAGGGTCTGGAAAGGGGAACCCACTCCCTGTCCCTGTCCGAGAGGTTCCATATATAACCCTGAGGAGTGGCACAAGTCCCCGGGCAGGGTCTGGAAAGGGGAACCCACTCCCTGTCCCTGCCCGAGAGGTTCCATATATAACCCTGAGGAGTGGCACAAGTCCCCAGGCAGGGTCCGGAAAGGGGAACCCACTACCTGTCCCTGCCCGAGAGGTTTCCTATATAACCCTGAGGAGTAGCACAAGTCCCCGGGCGGGGTCTGGAAAGGGGAACCCAATCCCTGTCCCTGTCCGAGAGGTTCCATATATAACCCTGAGGAGTGGCACAAGTCCCCGGGCAGGGTCTGGAAAGGGGAACCCACTCCCTGTCCCTGCCCGAGAGGTTCCATATATAACCCTGAGGAGTGGCACAAGTCCCCGGGCAGGGTCTGGAAAAGGGAACCCACTACCTGTCCCTGCCCGAGAGGTTTCCTATATAACCCTGAGGAGTGGCACAAGTCCCCGGGCGGGGTCTGGAAAGGGGAACCCAATCCCTGTCCCTGTCCGAGAGGTTCCATATATAACCCTGAGGAGTGGCACAAGTCCCCGGGCGGGGTCTGGAAAGGGGAACCCACTCCCTGTCCCTGCCCGAGAGGTTGCATATAAAATTTTTTAAATCCTTTTCTTCTATACTCGCTCCTTGGCTTTGTAAAATTTTTAAAGATGCGTTAACCGTAGGTAAATAACCACAATCTTTTTAAGATGCCTCCATTTCTACAATTCTTAAAAAAGATAAAGACCCCACTGAATGTGCATCCTATCGGCCAATATCCTTGCTGAATGCGGATTCTAAGATTTTTACCAGAATTTTGCCCACTAGATTAGAAAATGCATTACCTCAAATTATCTTTGAAGATCAGACCGTATTTATTAAAAACTGTGATTCATCTTTTAACATTAGAAAATTTATTAATATAATTTATACTTCTTCATCTAAAATACCAGAATATCATTTCCTTAGATGCTGAAAAAGCATTCGATAGAGTTGAATGGCCATATTTATTTAATACGTTGCAGAATTTTAATTTTAGCTTGAAATTTATATCATGGATTAAATTAGTCTATTATAATCCTTTTGCTTCAGTTCTTACCAATAATCAAAGATTTCCTTTTTTTCAGTTGTCCTGTGGTACAAGGCAAGGCTGTCCTTTAAGTCCTCTATTATTTGACATTGCTTTGGACCTTTAGCCGTTGCCATTCGTGAATCACCTAATATTTTTGGTATTACCCGTGGGTAAGGGACTTATAAGTTATCATTATATGCTGATGATTTGTTACTATACATATCTGACCCTGAGAGATCTATTCCTGATATTTCATCCTTGCTTGCTCAGTTTAGTAGCTTTTCTGGCAACAAACTGAATTTTAATAAGAGTGAATTATTTCCATTAAATATGCAAGTTCCAATTTATAAACACTTACCATTTAAAGTTGTCACAGATCATTTTACTTATTTGGGTATTTAAATAAACCCTTATGTTTCTTGGTAATTTTAAGTTAATTTTTTACCTTTAATTGAACAAATGAAGCAACTTGTTACCAGGTGGTCCCCATTATCTCTGTCATTGGTTGGTCGAATTAATAGTATCAAGATGATAGTATTACCCAAATTTTTATATTTATTCCAAGCATTACCAATTTATATTCCTAAATCTTTTTTTGATATTATTGACTCCAAAATATCCTCGTGTGTGTGGCAGAGTAAAAATCTGAGATTAAGTAAAAAATATTTACAGAAGCCTAAGAAAGAAGGTGGTTTTGCTTTGCCAAACCTGAGATTTTACTATTGGGCAGTTAATATTCAGTATTTAATATTTTGGACACAAGAATCGGTCATAGTACCTTGCCCAGAATGGGTAAATATGGAGTGTAAATCTGTAAAAGACTTCTCATTGTTTTCTATTTTAGGATCTTCGCTTCCTTTTGCTTTATCTAAACCGAATAAACAAATAACTAATCCTATAGTTCAACATACATTAAGAATATGGTTTCAATTTCGTAAATTCTTTGGCTTGAATAATCAAGCCCTATTATATCTAACTTCTTTTTCCAGCCCTCTTTTATCGACCAAGCCTTTGTGTTATGGAAAACAAAAGGTATAACATGTTTTCGTCATCTATTTTTAGATAACAGTTTTATGTCCTTTGAACAGCTATACAGCCTAAAACTCATTTTTTTAGATACTTGCAAGTTAGAAATTTCTTGAATGTTATATTTTCTGAAATCATGTCCAATGGACATTACAGAAAAAATTCTAGCTCTGAATCCTTGCCAGAAGGGTTAAGTAGCCATCATTTATCATATGATCATGAAAATACAGCCAGCAGTATCAGAAATAATTAAGAAGGAATGGGAAAAAGAACTTCACTGTCTTATACCCACAGAGCAGTGGGAGAAAATTTTACAATTAGTCAATTCTTCTTCTATTTGTGCTAAACATGCCTAATACAATTTAAGGTTGTTCATAGGGCTCACATGTCCAAGGATAAACTCGCTCAATTTTATTCTTATGTTAATCCAACCTGTGACAGATGTCATTCTGAAGTCGCTTCATTGACCCACATGTTCTGGTCTTGCCCCTGTTTGCAAAATTATTGGAAAGATATTTTTGGTATTATTTCAACAGTTCTGAATATCAAATTGCAACCACATCCTATTACTGCAATTTCCGGTTTACCAATGGTGGATAATAGTCTTTTATCCCCCGCCAGCCTGGCGGAAGATTGCATTTGTTACATTAATGGCTAGAAGATCTATCCTATTGAACTGGAAAGAAATTAATCCTCCAACTATATTTCAGTGGTTTTCTCAAACTATTTCTTGTTCGAGTTTAGAAAAAATTACAACTGTTGTCTTTGACCCTTCAGTTAAATATGAAGAAACTTGGAGACCATTTATTCAACATTTTCATATGAGCTAAACTGACTTTTCCTAAACCTTACTTTTATTATCCTTAATTATTTGGATGGAGGTGCAGAGTTATTGACGCTATAATTGATATAATGCAATGGCCCATGTCGGTTAGAATATTTTTCATATTTTTTTTGGGGGGGGAGGGTTTCTTATTTTCTCCATTTTTTGTAACCACTATGAGTTTACGAGGTTATTATCATCTATTTGTATTTATACCTTAACCTATTGATTATGTACTCTCAAGCTCTTTGAATTCATGTTTCATTTATGTTTGTTTAAAATCAATAAAAAGATTTAAAAAGGACTATTCTGAGGAAAGGGTGGAATAGGAGCAACGGGCCGAGTGGCCAGGCATGCTCCTGTTACTTATTTTCTGAAGCACGAGTTTACCTTTGCGCCTTGTTCTCCCTTGGTTTTCAGCCGTTCGGATTGCACAGGGGAGCGGTGAGAGCTCCGGAGATCCATCGGCAGCCGCTGCGGGGCAGCTCCCGTCTCCCAGCAGGAAGGGACGGGTCTGGGAGACAACTCCAGACAACAGGCCCCGATCCTCGGCGGGGAAAGGCCGGGCGCCCTCCGTGTAGCTGAAACATCTCACGGAATCTCCGCCGGTCTCTTCAGCTCTGCCTTCGAAAGGATTCACGACCCGCCGGTGGTGCAGCCGAAACCCGAGGCTCAGCTCCCGGTCTCCGGCCTCACTCGGTCCCGGTTCCAAACACAGGCCCGGTCGGGCGCTCAGCGTCCCGCCCACTGGCACCCCTCAGCCAATGAGAGCATCCCTCTCCCAGCGGTGATCGCTGATTGGCTGTGAGTGTGTCTGAGGACGGGCTGCTGCTGGGAACTGCAGATGTCAATCACAGTTTGTTCCCAGAATTAAAGCAAGTTTCCCGAACTCAAATTTCAAAATAAATTTTATTTTCAGAGTCCAGATAAGTCACCACATACAACCCCGAGAAGCATTTTCTTGCGGACATACTTAGAAAAAGTATAGAATAGTGACCATAACAGAAGCAGGCAGTGAAAGATCAGCCAGAGTGCTGAAGGTAACAAACAGTGCAAATACAGGGAAATAGCGATAAATAACAAGAGCATGAAATAACCGCAGCGGCTGCTGATGGATCTCCGGATCTCTCACCGCTCCCCTGTGCAATCCGACAGGCTGAAGGCCAAGGGAGAACAAGGCACAAAGGTAACCTCGTGATTTAGAAAATAAGAAACAGGAACAGACGTTGCCATTCGGCCCGTTGCGCTGTTCTGTCCCTCACTCAGAACATGGCTGATCTTTGCCCTCAGCACCACTTTCCTGCAACGTTCCCAACATCGCCGAGCCCCTAAATATGTCGGTTTAATTTAGAAAATCTGTGGAGAAAACTCCAAATATTCACGCACTGTGGGTGGGGAAATTTCTCCTCATCTCAGTCCTGCTGAGGTGACCTCGGATTTTGAGTCTGTGATCCCCGGTTCCACTGTCCAGCCAGGGGAAACATCATTCCTGCCCCTACCCTGTAAATACCCTGTGAGACTGTGTCTGTCTCAGTCAGGAAGCTTCTCCATGTGAACCTTGTGTTCATGAAATTGGTGACAGTTCTTTCAGACCAGCAGCTTTGACCACAAGAACACCAGACAGTGGTCAGCACGGAATGTCCTGCAGTTACTGCAGGAGAAGGACTGGATGGACACAGTGGAGTGGTTCCCTGAGCAGACAGCCCAGACCATCTGGCAGAATGCCTCCTCACCAGATCTGACCAACAGGCACCAAGACCTCACCTGTCTGGCGGCGAGAGAGTCCCTCCCGGTCTGATCCTTGCTGCATGCCCGGAGATCACTCCCACAGCGCGCTGCCCCGAGATTACTGCAGTGGAGACGAGAGGGTCCCTCCCAGTCTGATCCTTGCTGCATGCCCGGAGATCACTCCCACAGCGCGCTGCCCCGAGATTACTGCAGTGGAGACGAGAGGGCCCTCCAAGTCTGATCCTTGCTGCATGCCCGGAGATCACTCCCACAGCGCGCTGCCCCGAGATTACTACAGTGGAGACGAGAGGGCCCCTCCCAGTCTGATCCTTGCTGCATGCCCGGAGATCACTCCCACAGCGCGCTGCCCCGAGATTACTGCAGTGGAGACGAGAGGGCCCCTCCCAGTCTGATCCTTGCTACATGCCCGGAGATCACTCCCACAGCACGCTGCCCCGGGATTACTGCAGTGGAGACGAGAGGGGCCCTCCCAGTCTGATCCTTGCTGCATGCCCGGAGATCACTCCCACAGCGCGCTGCCCCGAGATTACTGCAGTGGAGACGAGAGGGGCCCTCCCAGTCTGATCCTTGCTGCATGCCCGGAGATCACTCCCACAGCGCGCTGCCCCGAGATTACTGCAGTGGAGACGAGACGGTCACTCACCTCTTTGCGTACTGTGGGCTGGCGAAGATATGTGGAGAAAGATGCAAGAGCCTGTGTCACAGCATCTGCGTGACAGAAGGCTCACTGATCCTCGGGCTGTTCCCAGGACGCGCAGGAAAACGGACAGCAAGTGCTCCTGGAATATCATCAACTCGGGGAAAGACGCTCGAAACTTGTTGGCCTGCCATCACACCGAGATGTCCGGAGAGCAGCGGTTCCCAACCAGGGGTCCACGGTTACTGGTACTGGTGTTTAGCACAAAATGCTGGGAACCCCTGTCGTACAGGAATGCTGCCGACTGACACATTCCAGCCTACAGGGACACCATTGGAACTATCGGGTCTATCTACTGCTAGACTGGGAGAGGCCGTGTTGGCTGAGAAAGCCTCTCAATTATTGTTCACCACCCCAGGGGGCACATGGGCGACAACAGACAACAGAATACCCAATAGAGAATGAATGTAAATTCATTGGGTAAAGGTATTGGCACGTTTTATCATTCTGAATAAAGAGTATAAAGTTTATTTTGATACAAAAAAAAGTATCAACATCTGATCTGTGTCCAGAGTGAAGGAGACCAGGGCTTCTATTGGAGACAGGACAGACATGGGTCAAGTCATGAAGTTTTTCTCACGAAGGGCTGTTGAAATCAGGACCTTACCGAAAAATTAACATTTTCCACCCTATGACGTAGAAAGTCCAGTCCTGTGCTTTTTCCTGCAACCACAGGTCGGTCATCACCACTGCATCTCTCTCCTCACAGCACAATATTCTCTCCGCATCCCCAGTTTAATGGCATGTTTTCACTGTTTACTTATCCACCGTTTTACACCCCACTCTGACTCTCTTAGACCTGGAAAAATGTAAAAAACGAGCTGCTGGAGGAACTCAGGGGGTCGGGCAGCATCTGTGGAGGGAAATGGACAATCGGCATTTCGGGTTGAGACAGTTCAGATGAAGGATCTCGATCCGGAAAGGTTTTTCCGATCGGAGCGATGGGGCCTTTGGGCATACAGCTAACTTTTTTTTGTCGCTCTCGGTGTTTACGAGATGGGGTTGCTGGGCATATGGCCAACTCACCTACGCTCGTCGCCGGGCTTAGACAGTCCATTGGGCGTTTTCTTATCTTTTCCCTGTTTAATTTGTTTTTGATCCCACACTAACATGGAAATAGCCAGAATTTCCACTGAACATATCCAGCAGCAGAATGTTCATTCCCCGAGTCTGCAGCGCGCGTAGTGGACAATCGCGGTACTGCAGGGGATCAGCAGCTCACCGAAAGTGAAAGCATTCTGAATCAGGAAGTGCTGGGAGTTAACATGGCTTCGAAAGGACAGGTCGAGAGTTGGACCGAGGAGGCAATTTGTCCCGTCTGCCTGGATTTCTTCACCGATCCGGTTATACTGGAGTGCGGACACAACTTCTGTCGCTCTTGTATCACACGGTGTTGGGAAAGGGAGGAGAGAAACTCCTGCCCGGAATGTAGAGAGGAGTTTGCTGACCGCACCCTCAGGGTGAATCGGGCCTTAGCAAATCTGGCTGAAAAAGCTCGAAATCTAAATCTGAACCCGAAAGGGAAGGAAATTAAACGTCACTGCGAGGAACATGAGGAAGAACTGAAGCTGTTTTGTGAAACGGACAAGACACTGATCTGTCTGATCTGTAGAGACGCGCAGGAACACAGAGAGCACCGCTTCATGCCGATTAAAGAAGCTGTTAAAACCTACAAGGTAAAAACTAACGTTAGTTCAATACTTAAAATATTTCCTTTGTCCTACATATCATCGCACGAGCCTCTATAACTAACACATCATTCTCTGCAACTTCCGCCATCTCCAACGGGATTCTAGCATCTCTCCGTCCCACAGCCCTCTTCCTCACCCCGCAACTCTCCGCTCTCTATACGGATCGCGCTCTACGTACTGTATCGCCCTGATCCACTCGCTCCCTGCTGGCACTGACACCTGCAAGCGGGACAAGTGCTACACCTGACTCCTAACCTCCTCCCTCGTCACCATTCAGGGCCGCAAACTGCCCGGTTCCTCCCGTTTCTTCCATGGTGAATTGTCCTCTCGTATTAGATTCCTTCTTCTCCAGCCCTTTACCTCTTCCACCTGTCCCCTCCCAGCTTCTCACTTCATCACCCTCCCCCACGTTCCCCCTCACGTTGTCTCACCCGTCACCTGTCAGCTGGTTCTCATCCCCAACCTTTTTATTCTGACTTCTGTCCCATTCCTTCCCAGTCCTAATGAAGGGTCTCATCCCGGAACACCGACTGTTTATTTCCCCTGAATAGATGCTGCCTGACTCACTGAGTTCCTCCGGCATTTTGTGTGATAATCGGGTTTGATCACCTGTTTCTTTTGATGCATCTTTGTTTCTATTTCCTTCACTCTCTGACTTCCAGGATCAGCTAAAATCTTCCTTAGACTCTCTCACAAAAAAGAAATCAGACTTCCAGGAAAAGGAGCAGCAACAGAAAGAGAAGATTTCCGGAGTTCGGGTGAGGCTTCATGAGCGGAATTTCTGATATTACTGTCGAATTTTGCTCCATTTAATGCAGAATAGCAGAGTATCGCAGCTCCAGTGACCTGGGTTCGATCCTGACCTCTGCTGCTGTCTGTGTGGCGTTTGCATGCTCTCCCTGTGGCCATGACAGTTTCAGACACATTCCAAGGACATGCTGGATGAATGGTTAATTACAATTAACCCTGTAAAGGTGGGGAGGGTGTGTGTGAATCAGATGGGAGTTTATGGGTCAATAAGTGAGAATAGGTTTCAGGAAAACGTGAGGGAATGGTGTTGACGGGAAAGCACTCAGAAGTAGCATGGACTCCAATAGTCGAACTTAACGACAAAAGGAAACAGAGCACAGCAATGCAGTATATTAATCTTCACCTTTCATTCGACAGGAACAGTCACACAGCCTTCAGTCCCACATCACATCCCAGTTTGCTGAACTGCGCCAGATTATCACTGAGAAAGAGCAGAGCTTACTCAGGGATCTCAGGGAAGAAGAGAAGAGGATTCTCAACCCAATGGAGAAAAATCTTCGGGAGATTCAAGAGAATATAAGGATTATTCAAGAGGAAATCTCGAAGTTAAAGGAACAGATGGATCAAAAAGACAGTGTGATGTTTCTCAAGGTGAGGGATTATATTTCAATTTGTTTCTGTCAGAGGGCACTAAATGAACAGTGGTATATTTGAAATAAACACAGCACAGCGGCCAATTCTAACAAATCAATTGTCGCTGCTGGTGACCTCACACAAGTTGTTATACTTGCATGATGCGCCCTCCCATCACTCCAATAATGACATTTCAAAATGTCCAAGATACGCTTTCAGTCCTTCATTAGCAAAATACAATCTTGAAGCGATGAAACTTCAGGGTAATTCATTGTAAAGTAAGCTGCAACACAGCAGTCAAATACAGAATGACATCCGCCCGTCCCCAGCTCAAAACCGCCCAGAACAAAGTATGAATACGCAACTTATTCCCTTCACTTTTACCACATACCCACTCACGTGACTGGTTATCGAAATAAACACGTAACGCAGAATACAATGCAGACAGAAAACAGACGTGTTGCTCCTACACACAGCATTTACAAATGGCAGTAAACTGTTTCTCACCAGACAGTTGATGCATCTATTCAGGGTTGTTGTTGTCCCAAAACTGGACTTCCACAACTTCTGTACATCCCAGGACAGAATGCAAATTTCTCTGAAATTATTTACTCTGATCGTAACACAGAGCTGCTGACTGTGTCCTTAATTCTGCATTAAATATCCCCTAAAACTCTAATTAACTCCCGGTTCCAGTCACTGGCTGTGAGTGTGTCTGGTGCGGTGGGTGTGAGGGTCTCTTTGTCAATCAGTGAGAACAAAGAATTTGACCCACACATCAGACTTATCTTCTATATCCGGTTTCCGCCAGCTTAGGGAAACTATTACTGTCTCTTTACTTTTACAGATAACATTCAAATGAACGTTCAATCATTCAAAACATAACCAGGCCATTCGGCCCAGTTCCTCCTCTCAATTTCCCCTCTGCACAATCCTCCTGCCACCTACTCACCACAACCAGCAACAGTGCCCCGAAATCTCTGGTCCCTCACGTGTTTATCCAGCCTCCGCATTACAGTCAGTCTCTGCTGTTCCATTTCACCCACTCCTGTGGCACTGAGTTCCACATCCTCTTCACTAAATTTCTAGTGGAATTTGTTAAAATCCATCTGGAATTACATCTCCCCACGAGTCTCCCCATAAATAGAGGTACTTCCTCCACCCGCACACAATCACAGACATCACTGATCTTAAATTCCTCCATCCTATCAGCCTGACGTCATATCCAGATGAAAATGCACAGCCTGTCCTGTCTTCCCTGTAAGTTTCATCCTCTCAGTAATGGTCTGACATTCAGAAACTTTCCTTGTAAGTTACCCAGTGGTTCTGTATTGTCCGTGTGTGTGAGTGACTGCGGGAGTGGGAATTTTCAACACCTGGTAATGATTTGAAAGAAATTCAGGATATGGACAGTAAGTCCAAGTCTAATCGGATTTGTGTTTTATTTATTTCAGGAGGAAGCTCGTCGGAACAGAAGGTAGGACAGGCTCTTTACTGAAACCCTGAATGGATTTGTAAAATAGTTCAGAATAGCAATTTATAACCAGCTGTTTAATATTTACAGGATTAATGACGATGTCCAGGAATTGTCAGTGACAGATGAGACCCTACCGGTTGAAAAATTCGATCACCTCTATTTGTTGAACACAGTGCTGAGAGAAACACTTGATGCTATTAATCGAGGTAAAACTTACAAAGATTCATTTCCCCTTGTTTTATGAAGCTCAATTTAGTTCCAATTTGAGGCAAAGATTGTCTGTAATACTGGGGTGAAGGGGAACTGAAGTTTATTTCACATCAACCCCACCGACTGGGAGGCATCACTGTAACATGGTCAGCTGGAGATGTCAGACCCCTGAACACACCAGCACAGGGTCACAATACAACCAATACACGGGACTGGCAGATGAACCACTGTGTTCCAATCCCAGGCAAATGCACTAACACACCAGGACATGAGTTAGGATCTACCAGAGGAACTGGGAATTAAATACTGATGATAATATTGTAGGGAATAAAAGCAGGTATCAGTGTGGTGACAGGGATTGTCAGGAAAATACACAAGTCCTTCATGTGCCCTGTGAGTGCAGACTCTGACTGACACAGGTCTTCCCCCTTCCGGATCAGCAACTCTCACTGTTGTTAGAGGCAGAAGAGGGGAGTGGTCGTGATCGGGGACTGAATCATCAGGGGAGCAGACAGGAGAATCTATTGATGTGAACGGGACACCCGAATGGTATGTTGCCTCCTGGGTGCCAGGGTCAGGGATGCCTCGAATCGTGTCCGCAGCATTTTAGAGAGGGAGGGAAAAGAGCCAGATATCTTGGTAAATTTGTGACAATGACATTGGAAGTAAAAGAAAAGGGGTCCTGAAAATAGAATTTGGAGAGCTTGGTAGAAAGCTCTGAAGCAGCACCCCCAGGGTTGTAATTTCTGGATTGCTGCCTGTGCCACGTGCTGGTGAGGGTAGAAACAGGATAATTTGACAGATAAACATGGCTGAGAAGATGGTGCTGGGGACAGGGATTCAGGTTCTTGGATCATTGGGATCTGTTCTGGTGGAGGAATGACCTGCTCAAAAGGGACCCGAGGGAGAACAATATTCTCACAGAGAGGTTTGATAGAGCTGTTGGGGAGGGTCTGAACTAATTTGGTGGGGGGGGGGGTGCATGGGAACTGGAGTGAAGGGATAGGACTGATGGTAAAATGCAATGATAGCGTGCAGTCAGACTGTCAGATAGGGCGGACAGATGAGAGGAGAAAATTGCAGCCAGCAGGGTGAGTATCAGTGCATTAGGGATACAGAATTAAAAAGGGTAGCAGATACAGTACACAAAGTGTTATATCTCAATGCATGGAGTATGAGAAATAAGATGGATGATCTTGTTGCACTATTACAGATTGTCAGGTATGATGTTGTGGCCATCACGGAATCGTGGCTGAAGGATGGTTGTAGTTGGGAGCTGAATGTTCAAGGTTACACAATGTATCGCTGTTATAGGAAGGTCGGGTGAGGGGGTAGCGTGGCTCTGTTGGTAAATCAGCAGCAAGATGCGACATAGGATTGGAAGATGTTGAATCTTGTGGGTTGAGGTAAGGAACTGCAAAAGTAAAAATGACACCGACAGCAGTCATATACAGGCCTCCCAACAGTCAGTGGGTTGAGGCCCACAGATTACAGCTGGAAATAGAAAAGGCTGATGAAAAGGACAATGTTATGATAATCATGGGAGATTTCAACATGTTGGTCAATTGGGAAAATCAGGTTGGTAAAGGATCTCAAGAGAGTGAGTTTGTCGAATGCAATGTGATTGCTTTCTAGAGCAGTTTGTCGTTGAGCCTACTCGGGGAACAGCTCTACTGGATTGGGTGTTATGTATTGAACCAGAGGTGAGTAGTTAAAAGAAACCTTAGGAAGCAGTGCTCACAACATGACTGAGTTCAACTTGAAATCTGATAAGGAGAAAGTGAAGTCTGACATTGTAGTATTTCAGAGAAGTGAAAGAAATTACAGTGGTCTGAGAGAGGAGTTGGCCAAAGCAAATTGGAAGGAGATGCTGGCAGGGATCAGAGCAGAGCAGAAATGGTGTCAGTTTCTGGCAAAATGAGGAAGGTGAAGGATAGATGTATTCCAAAAACAAATAAATACTAAAATGGCAAAATAGTAAAACCGTGGCTGACAAGGGAAGACAAGTTAATGCAAAGGCAAAAGAGAGGGCATACAACTAAACAAAAATTAGTAGGAAGACAAAGGATTGGGAAGCTTTTAAATATCTACAGAGAGAAACTAAAAGGATGATTGGGCGGGAAAAAATAAACAAGAAATTGATTTGAATTGAATTGACTTTATTACTTACATCCTTCATATACATGAGGATTAAAAATCTTTACGTTACGTCTCCATGTAAATGTGCAATGTGCAATTTATAGTAATTTATGATGAATAATATGTACAACATGCTGGTTAATATAACATAGAAATACAGTTGTGTCAGCATGAGTTAAGTCTGATGGCCTGGTTTAAGAAGCTGTCCCGGAGCCTGTTGCTCCTGGCTTTTATGCTGCGGTACCGTATCCCGGATGGTAGCAACTGGTACAGTTTGTGGTTGGGGTGACTCTGGTCTCCAAAGATCCTTCAGGCCCTTTTTACACACCTGTCTTTGTAAAACAAGTTAGCAAACAATATCAAATTGTTTTTCAAGTATTGTAAAAAAATAAAACAGAGATGAGAGTGGATAAAGGACCAGTAGAAAATGAGGCCGGATAAATAATAATGCGGGATAAAGAGATGGCAGATAAACCAAATATTTTGCACCAGTCTTCACCATGGAAGACACTAGCAGTGTGCCCGGTGTTGAAGAGTGCGAGGGAAGAGAAGTGAGTGCAGTTACTGTTACAAAGGAGAAGGTGGAGGACACTCGCACTGTGCCCGGTGTTGAAGAGTGTGAGGGAAGAGAAGTGAGTGCAGTTACTGTTACAAAGGAGAAGGTGGAGGACACTCACACTGTGCCCGGTGTTGAATGGTGCGAGGGAAGAGAAGTGAGTGCAGTTACTGTTACAAAGGAGAAGGTGGAGGACACTCGCACTGTGCCCGGTGTTGAAGAGTGCGAGGGAAGAGAAGTGAGTGCAGTTACTGTTACAAAGGAGAAGGTGCTCAGTGGCTGGAGTTTATGCGAGAAGTGAGGAAGGTGCAAGACAGATATATTCCAAAAAAGGAGAAATTTTCAAATGGAAAAAGGATGCGTCCGTGGCTGACAAGAGAAGTGAAAGCCAAAGTAAAAGCAAAGGAGAGGGCATTCAAGGAAGCAAAAATTAGTGGGAAGATAGAGGATTGGGAAGTTTTTAAAAGCTTACAAAAGGAAACTAAGAAGGCCATTAAGAGTGAAAAGATGAACTATGAAAGGAAGCTAGCAAATAATATCAAAGAAGATACTAAAAGCATTTTCAAGTATATAAAGAGTAAAAAATAGGTGAGAGTGGATATAGGACCAATAGAAAATCATGCTGGAGAAATTGTAATGGGAGATAAGGAGATGGCTGAGGAACTGAACGAGTATTTTCATCAGCCCTCACTGAGGAAGATATCAGCAGTATTCCGGACACTCAAGGGTGTCAGGGAAGAGAAGTGTGCGCAGTCTCAATTACGACAGAGAAAGTACTCAGGAAGCTGAATAGTCTAAGGGTAGATGAATCTCCAGGTCCAGATGGAATGCAACCTTGTGTTTTGAAGGAGGTAGCTGTGGAGATCGCGGAGCAATGATCTTTCAAAAGTCAATAGATTCTGGCATGGTTCCGGAGGAGTGGAAGATTGTAAATGCCACTCTGGTATTTAAGAAGGGGGCAAGGAAGCAAAAAGTGCTTTATGGACCTGTTAGCTTGAGAAATGGTTGGGAAGTTTCTGGAGTCAATTGTCAAGGATGAGGTTACGGAGTATCTGGAGGCATATGACAAGATAGGACAAACTCAGCATGGTTTCCTTAAAGGAAAATCCTGCCTGACAAACCCATTGAAATTTTTTGAGGAGATTACAAGTAGGCTAGACAAGGGAGATGCAGTGGATGTTGTGTATTTGGATTTTCAGAAGGCCTTTGACAAGGTGCCTCACATGAGGTTGCTAAACAAGATAAGAGCCCATGGAATTACGGGAAAGTTACATATGTGGATAGAGCGTTGGCTGATTGGGAGGAAACACAGAGAGGGAATAAAGGGATCCCATTCTGGTTGGCTGCCAGTTACCAGTGGTGTTCCACAGGGGTCCGTGTTGGGGCCACTTCTTTTTACGTTGTATATCAACGATTTGGATTATGGAATAGATGGCTTTGTGGCTAAGTTTGCTGATGATACAAAGATAGGTGGAGGGGAGGGTAGTGCTGAGGAAACAGAGAGTCTATAGAGAGACTTGGATTGATTAGGAGAATGGTCAAAGAAGTGGCAAATGAAATACAATGTTGAAAAGTGTATGGTCATGCACGTTGGTAGAAGAAATAAATGGGCAGACTATTATTTAAATGGAGAGAGAATTCAAAGTTCTGAGATGCAATGGGACTTGGGAGTGCTCGTGCAGGTTGAGTCGGTGGCGAAGAAGGTGAATGCAATGTTGACATTCATTTCTAGAGGAATAGAGTATAGGAGCAAGGAAGTGATGCTGAGGCTCTAAAAGGAACTGGTAAGACCTCACTTGGAATACTGTGTGCAGTTTTGGGCTCCTTATTTAAGAAAGGATGTTCTGACATTGGAGAGGGTTCAGAGAAGATTCGCTAGAATGATTCCGGGAATGAGAGGGTTAACATATGAGGAACCTTTGACCGCTCTTGGACTGTACTCCGTGGAGTTTAGAAGAATGAGGGTAACCTCACAGAAACATTTCGAATGTTAAAAGGCATGGACAGAGTGGATGTGGCAAAGTTGTTTCCTATGGTGGGGGAGTCTAGTACAAGAGAGCATGACTTAAGGATTGAAGGACACCCATTCAGAACAGAGATGCGAAGAAATTTTTTTAGCCAGAGGGTGGTGAATCTGTGAATTTCTTGCGGCAATGGAAGCCAAGTCATTGGGTGTATTTAAGACAGAGATTGATAGGTATCTGAGTAGCCAGGGCATCAAAGGTCATGGTGAGAAGGTGGGGGAGTGGGACTAAATGTGAGAATGGATCAGCTCATGATAAAATGGTGAGCAGATTCGAAGGGCCGAAGGGCCGGCTTCTGCTGCTTTGTCTTATGGTCTTATTTGAAAGCACCAGTATACGTAATAAGGATCTTGTAGCACAGGTAGAGTTTGGCAGGTACAAACTTAGGCAGCTACGACTTTGGTCGAAGGAATAAAGACATAGACAATTCTGTAAACAGGGCGAAAATTCAAAAATCAGAGGTGCAAAGGGACATGGGTGTCCTTGTGCAGGATTCCCTGGAGGTTAACTTGCAGTTTGTGTCAGTGGTAAGATTGGCAAACTCAATGTTTGCTTTCATTTCGAGAGGATTAGAGTACAAGAGCAAGGATGTAATTCTGAGGTTTTAATAAGGCATTGGTCAGACCACACTTGGAGTGTTGTGAGCAGTTTTGGTCCCTTCTATTGGAAAACATGTGCTGGCATTGGAGGGGGTGCTGAAGATTCACAAGAATGATTCCGGGAATGAAAGAGTTAACATATGAGGAGTGTTTGTTGGTTCCGGGCCTGTACTCACGCGAGTTTAGAAGAATGGTTGATTTATTATCCCTCTCAACCCTATTCTCCTGCCTCCTCCCCGTAACTTTTGAGACACTGACTAATCAAGAAGTTTACTTATTAACTTCTGCTTTAAAAATCAAACAGGAGAAAATCTGCAGATGCTGGTAATCCAAGCTACACAGGTCCTGATGAAGGGTCTCATCAGACCTTTCTGACTCCTGTCTGGAGAGAGAGATGATTTTGGGAGGATGTGGGTGGGTCGAGAACGGTAAGCACAGCCTCCGACTATAGGGATGTCCATTTAGGACAGAGATGACGAGGAATTCCTTTATCCACAGGATAGTGAATCTGCCACAGGCAGCTGTGGAGGCCAAATAATTGAGTATATTTAAAGCAGAGTAACACACACAAATTGTTGGGGGAACAGCAGGCCGGGAAGTTTCTATGGAAAAGAATAAACAGTCCACGGTTTAGACTGAAACACTTCATCAGGACCTGTGTTGCTTAAGGGTTCCTGCAAATTCATCCCCTGTACTAATGAGGGGCTGCGAGGGATGGGGTTCTGGGAAAGGGGACAAAGCCATCCTCATCTCCCATCTTTGCCCCCTCCAGCTTCACATTACGTCTACACACACAGTTCACCCACGGGTTTTGCACCCCTCCCCCTCCTGGTTCAATCTGCCTTTCATCTCTCCCCTACTGGTTCCCATTATCACCTCCTTTACTGTCTCAAACCATCACACTCACGAATGAATGTGAAGATTGAATGACGGGCCTGTTCCTGTGCTGTACTGCTCTATGTTCTCTGTTCCCAGTTTCGAAGAATGAGAGGAGATCTCATGGAAACACAAAATTCTTTCAGGGGGCAACAGGCAGGAGTGAGGGAGGATGTTTCCCCTGTCCAGCGGAAAACCCTTGTGGAGACATCTGCTTTTGTCGAATCAAAGGTTCGTGCCGGCCACCCGACCGCGCCTGAGGCCCAGCGGCCTTTCCCTCTGTCCCGGGGCTCCGCTGCCCGAGTCTCCCCCGATCCCCGGGGCCGGGCGGCCCGAGTCTTCCCCCCGATCCCCGGGGCCGCGCTGCCCGAGTCTCCCCCCCGATCCACGGGGCCGCGCTGCCCGAGTCTTCCCCCCCCCCCCCCGATCCCCGGGGCCGCGCTGCCCGAGTCTCCCCCCGATCCCCGGGGCCGCGCTGCCCGAGTCTCCCCCCGATCTCCGGGGCCGCGCTGCCCGAGTCTCCCCCCGATCCCCGGGGCCGCGCTACCCGAGTCTCCCCCCCGATCCCCGGGGCCGCGCTACCCGAGTCTCCCCCCCGATCCCCGGGGCCGCGCGGCCCGAGTCTCCCCACCCCCGATCCCCGTGGCCGCGCTGCCCGAGTCTCCCCCCGATCCCCGGGGCCGCGCGGCCCGAGTCTCCCCCTCCCCCGATCCCCGGGGCCGCGCTGCCCGAGTCTCCCCCCGATCCCCTGGGGCCGCGCTGCCCGAGTCTCCCCCCGATCTCCGGGGCCGCGCTGCCCGAGTCTCCCCCCCGATCCCCGGGGCCCGCGCTGCCCGAGTCTCCCCCCGATCCCCTGGGGCCGCGCTGCCCGAGTCTCCCCCCGATCCCCGGGGCCGCGCTGCCCGAGTCTCCCCCCCGATCCCCGGGGCCGCGCTGCCCGAGTCTCCCCCCAGATCCCCGGGGCCGCGCTGCCCGAGTCTCCCCCCGATCCCCGGGGCCGCGCTGCCCGAGTCTCCCCCCGATCCCCGCGGGCCGCGCTGCCCGAGTCTCCCCCCAGATCCCCGGGGCCGCGCTGCCCGAGTCTCCCCCCGATCCCCGGGGCCGCGCTGCCCGAGTCTCCCCCCAGATCCCCGGGGCCGCGCTGTCCGAGTCTCCCCCCGATCCCCGGGGCCGCGCTGCCCGAGTCTCCCCCCGATCCCCGGGGCCCCGCTGCCCGAGTCTCGACCCGATCCCCGGGGCCGCGCTGCCCGAGTCTCCCCCCGAACCCCGGGGCCGCGCTGCCCAAGTCTCCCCCGATCCCCGGGGCCGCGCTGCCCGAGTCTCCCCCCGAACCCCGGGGCCGCGCTGCCCGAGTCTCCCCCCGATCCCCGGGGCCGCGCCGCCCGAGTCTCTCCCCGATCCCCGGGGCCGCGCTGTCCGAGTCTCCCCCCGATCCCCGGGGCCGCGCTGTCCGAGTCTCCCCCCGATCCCCGGGGCCGCGCAGTCCGAGACTCCCCCCCGATCCCCGGGGCCGCGCCGCCCGAGTCTCCCCCGATCCCCGGGGCCGCGCTGCCCGAGTCTCCCCCCCCGATCCCCGGGACCGCGCTGTCCGAGTCTCCCCCCCGATCCCCGGGGCCGCGCTGTCCGAGTCTCCCCCCGATCCCCGGGACCGCGCTCCCCGAGTCTCCCCCCGATCCCCGGGGACTCTCTAATTCTCTGCTTCTCCCCCCAGTCTCTGTCTCCCTGGATGTGAAAACGGCGCATCCGTGTCTCGAGGTGTCTGAGGATCGGAAGAGTGTGAGACGGACCGGGACCCGGAGGAATCTCCCTGACACCGGGAAGAGATTCACAAACTGGATTTGTGTGCTGGGATCGGAGGGATTCACATTGGGGAGACATTACTGGGAGGTGGAGGTGACGGGGATTCGGGTCTGGTGTCTGGGAGTCGCCGCAGAGTCTGTGGAGAGGAAGGGATTGTTCAGTCTGAGTCCGGAGACCGGATTCTGGGTCATCAGGCGGGATGGTGACGTGTTACATCGGGATTGTGACGTGTCCCGTCTCGCTGCCGGTCCCATCCCCGGGAGGGTGGGAGTTTATCTCAGTTACGAGTCCGGGACAGTTTCATTTTACAACGCGGAGACCAAGTCCCATCTCCACACCTTCACTGGGAATAAATTCACGGGGAAACTTTATCCTCTCTTCGCGACCTGGGATGTAAACCAGTGGCTGAGAATCTGCTCCGGTTCCGCTCCGGGTCTGTAAACGGGTCGTGTCCCGGGACCGGCGTCAGGAGTAAAGTCCCTGTAAATATAAATGTGCGGAGAGTGCAGCTAAATACGTGGCTAAGGAGATGGTGCAGGAGGGAGGGCTTCATGTTTCTGGGCAATTGGGCTTTGTTCCCGGGAAGGTGGAGCCTGTTCCGACGGGACGGTTTGCCCCTGAACTGGAGGGGGACTAACATCCTTGCGGGTAGATTTCCCAGTGCTGCTCGGTGGGGGGGGGGGGGGGTAGAAAAGATTTGCAGAGGGAGGGGAACCAGAGTGTTAGAGCAGATAGTGAGGTGGAGGAGGATAAAGGTCATGCGAGGACTGCATGTATAGGCAGAAATCAAAGGTTTGTACATTAGGTTGTAAATTAATTTTCAGAGCTTTAGAAATTGTAGAAAATAAGGATTTCCAAAAAGATTTCGATGAAGAACATGACCAGAACATATGTGAAAAAGTGGCTACTTCAGTTTTACACCTATCGCAATAATTGTCTATGTTAGGAAATATTTTGGATAGTCTCTCCTTTGTTAAACAGTAACAGTGAACAATTTTAAATTGAATTAAACACTGATTGGCACATATCAAAGAAGAATTGACAATCTTCATTAACAAAGGTCATATTAAGTTCTCTCTCCCAATCTTGTTTAATTTTTAGTGATTAAGGGGATCTGTTTTTCTTTTTGGAGATTTATTTATTTTTATTTTCATTTATTTTGTGATTGTCGATTGATGACTTTTGAAGAGTTAATTAGCAAATATTCTCTCTCATACACACTTTCTGCAATATCTTCAGGTTAGACATTTTTTACAAAAATAATTATCTAAGTTTACATATATTAATCTGATTTGTTGGATACTGTTTTGAATATGATTCCTTCAGTAAGAGAATTTGTAATTCTCATTGATAGAATTTATAATTTATTTTTAATACATTAATACAAAAAGATAACCTCCCACCTAAGGTTTATACATGATAGAATTATTTGTTGTTTCAGACGTGATAGAGGGGGAGGGATGAAAGGGAGAGGAGTGGCATTACTAGTCAGGGAAAATATCACAGCTATGCGTAGACAGGACTGACCGGAGGGCTTGTCTACAGAGGCCATATGGGTGGAGCTGAGGAACGGGAAAGGTGTGACCACACTAATAGGGGTGTATTATAGACCGCCCAATAGTCAGAGAGAATTGGAGGAGCAAACCTGTATAAAGATAGTAGACCGATGTAAGAAACAGGAAGTTGTAATAGTAGGGGATTTTAACTTTCCACATATTGACTGGGACTCCCAAACTGTAATAGGGCTAGATGGCTTGGAGTGTGTGAAATGTTTTCAGGGAAGTTTTCTAAATCAATATATAGAGGTAGCTACAAGAGAGGATGCAATATTTGATCTCCTATTAGGAAACCAGACAGTCAGGTGACAGAAGTATGTGTAGGCGAACATTTTGGGTCCAGTGACCATAATATCATTAGTTTCACGTTAATTATGGATAAGGATGGGTCTGGTCCTCGAGTTGAGGTTCTAAATTGGAGAAGGGCCATTTTTGTGGAAATGAAAATGGATCTAGGAAGAGTGGATTAGGATAATTTTTTTTTCTGGCAAGGACGTGTTCAGTAAGTGGAAGGCCTTCAAAGGCGAAATTTTGAGAGTGCAGAGTTTGCATGTTCCTGCCAGGATTAAAGGCAAAGTTAACAGGCATAGGGAACCTTGGTTTTCAAGGGATATTGGTGATCTCGTTAAGAAAAAGAGAGAGGTGTATAGCAGGTAGAGGCAACAAAGAGCAAATGAGTATAGAAAACATAAGAAAATACTAAAGGAAATCAGGAAGGAAAAAAGACATGAGGTGGCTTTGGCAGATAATGTGAAGGAAAACCTGAAGGGATTCTGCAAGTATATTAAGAGTAAAAGGATAGTAAGGGACAAAATTGGTCCCCTAGAAGATCAGAGTAGTCGTCTATGTGTGGAGCCTCACGAGATGGCGGAGATCTTAAACAGTTTTTTTGCATCAGTATTTACTCAGGAAACTGGCATAGTGTATATGGAAGGAAGGGAAACAAGCAGTAGTGTCATGGAACATTTGTAGATTAAAGAGGAGGAGGTGCTTGCTGCTTTAAGGTAGATAAATCCCCCAGGCCTGACTTGATATTTCCTCGGATCTTGAGAGAGACTAGTGTAGAAATTGCAGGGGCCCTGACAGAAATATTTAAAATGTCCTCAGCCACGGGTGCAGTGCCGGAGGATTGGAGGGTAGCTCTTGTTGTTCCGTTGTTTAAAAAAGGCTCCAATAGTAAACCAGGTAATTACAGGCCAGTAAGCCTGACATCAGTAGTAGGTAAATTATTGGAAGATGTTCAGTGAGATCGGATTTACAACTATTTGGACAGCCAAGGGCTGATTAAGGATAGTCAGTATGGCTTTGTGCATGGTAGATCGTGTTTAATGAATCTTGAAGAGGTTTTCGAGGAGGTTACCAACAAAGTAGGTGAAGGAAAAGCTGTGGATGTTGTCTACATCAACTTTAGTAAGGCCTTTGACAAGGTCCCACATGGGAGGTTAGTTCAGAAAGTTCAGAGATGAGGTATCCATGGAGAGGTTGGAGAGATTGAAAGAGTTCAGAGATTTACTAGGATGTTGCCAGGTCTTCAGGAGTTGAGTTACAGGGAAAGATTGAACAGGTTAGGACTTTATTCCTTGAAGCGTAGAAGAATGAGGGGAGATTTGATAGAGGTTTACAAAATTATGGGGGGTATAGACAGAAAATGCGAGTAGGTTCTTTCCATTTAGATTAGGACAGATAAATACGAGAGGACATGGTTTTAGGGTGAAAGGGGAAAGCTTTAGGGGGAACATTAGGAGGATCTTCTTCACTCAGAGAGTGGTGGGAGTGTAGAACGAGCTGCCATCTGACATGGTAAATGCGGGCTCACTCTTAAGTTTTAAGAATAAATTGATAGATACCTGGATGGGAGAGGTTTGGAGGGTTATGGACTGGGTGCAGGTCAATGGGACGAGCGGAATAAAGTTTCCGCACAGACTAGAAGCGCCAAATGGCCTGTTTTCTGTGCTGTAGTGTTCTATGGTTCTATGGAGTGAAATAAACACGACATGAGAATTGTCGATCGATTAATTTTAACTCGTTCACCGAACAGAAACACCGGGGATTCAGCAGCAGCTGCGGGCGGCGGGTCCTGAGCTCCCCTGGGTCCTAAAGTCCACCCGTAATGAAACAGGTTAAATGGGACAAGTGGGGGCGGTGGGGTCCTGAGCTCCCCCAGGTCCTAAAGTCCACCCGTAATGAGACAGGTTAAATGGGACAAGTGGGGGCGGTGCTGAACGGAAAAGACAGTGAAGATTGTTCATTAAGTTCATCTGCCATTTCTTTGTCCCCCATTACTACTTCACCAGCATCATTTTCCAGTGGTCCAGTATCAACTCTCATCTCCCTTTCACTCTTCATGTAACTGAAAACTAAACTTTTAGTATCCTGATTTATATTATTGGCCAGTTTGCCCTCATATTTCATCTTTACCATTCTTATGGCTTTTTTCGTTGCCTTTTGTTGGATTTTAAGAGCATCCCAAGAATCCAACATCCCACTCACCTTTGCTACCCTATATGTCATTTCCTTAGGTTTAACACAATTATTACATGCCTTTTCCAGCTCAAACTGTGACTTGATTTAAAGTCACTCCCATAATTTAATAAAGTTTTTATCTGAAAACTATCTACCCTCACAAAGATTGTACTGAAGGCTGCATTTGATTTTTCTTCAGCCTTATACGCTTCACATTGAAATAGTATGTGTTTCGACAGTTTCATAATGGTAAAATGTACACGACACAGAATGAAGTTTTCCAATTAGTTACAAGGCATAATTAAGCATATTGTGGGCATTTCTATGTCATGTCAATATCATTCCTTCCCTTGTTTTAAGCCCTTCTTCTATAAACCCAACAGGTTTATGTATTCTGTAAAGGTGTCTGTCCTTATGTCCATTATCCTACGTCTTGCCATAAGCCCCTAATTCTTAACACTACCAACCCTTTAGCTTCTAATTTGCTAAGTGGAAGGTCTATATCCACAGCTTAACATTTAACAGCTTTTGGTGCTAAACAGTCAATCCCATCATTTCCCTCAACAGTGTGATGTGCAGGGCTCATAATGTGCAGACATATAAATCAAACTTTATATATGAAATACCGTTTGACAAGTTTCCAACAGTCAATCTGACCTACTGCCAGAATGACCTGTTTAAGACTCATCAAAACTGAAATGTATTCTGAGCAAATTATAAGGACCAATTTCCTCCACCCACTGTAAGCCTAAACTTTTGGCAAAGAATTCTGCTTTCTATGCTGATAAATGACATAAGTCATTTCTTTATCATTACCTGCAATTCAGGCACACAAAAACAGCCACACCAACATCCCCAGTTAACTTATCTTTTGATTCATCTGTAAAAATGGTTACTGTATGATAATAAATTTCATTAATATACTGATGAACCAACAGACTCTCAGGCAGAACCGAATCCGATTGTGTAACCTAAAATCAACTGAAGTCATTGGAAAAAACAAGGTGGGGTTATAGAGAAAGCTACAGTGGGACATATTGTACCAGCCACCCAAAACAAAAAACACTCTTCTTGTGATGTCCCCAACCATCCTCCAGCACACCTTTAACAGGATGATCATTTCCTTGCCCCCGCAAATTAATCCAGTATGTTGACATCAACTTGAACCTCTGTTACTTTGAGGGCAATTGTCCCATTGCAATCAGTAAAGCCAAAACAGGAGACAACATTACTGCACTAGAAAACAATCTTAAAGTCTGTCATTGTATCACATACAAACATTTTTAATTTGAAGATGAAGCTGATCCATAAGCCACACAGACATAATCAAGAACAGATCCAATTAAACAAATATAATTGGTCAACAAAGATTTTCAAGTTGCACCCAAGAATACCCACATAGATGGATTTAAAGCTCCTTTACATATATCAATTATTTTATTGCTAGGTGCTTCCACGTCAGCTTATTATCCATCCACATAGTGAGAAATCTTACCACTGACACTTCAAGATATTAATCATATAATTTAAAATCAAGTGCAAGCCTATTAATGTTTGTAAACCACGTAATGTGTTTTAACGACTGAAAGCTTAAAATCCTCATCAATCTGCTCACTGTTTGACCTATTAATTGTAAATTGCAATCAATACCTCTAACTATAAAGCTACATCATCTGTATATTGTGACTTTCCCATCTCAGAGAAAATATCATTAATCATAATATTAAATAATGAAGGGCTACAAATACTGCCTTGTGGGATCCCATTCTCTATCTCATAGAAACACAAACATAACATAGTCCATCCAAAAAAAACTCAAAAAAATTATACAATATCCCCCTCACTCCTAATATAATCAAAAGTCCTTTCTTCCATATCATTTCCCTTTTCAGTATCAAGAAATACTGCTATTACAACATCTTTATTTAATTGTGCTTTCCGAATATCATCTTCCAAACCTAAAACTGAATCTAATGTCATTTCACCCTTCCAAAATCCACTCTAATAAAACACTTTATCATCACTCTTTCCAAAATATTACTCAAGCGCTTGATTACCATACATTCCATAAGTTTACATAAATGAGACATTCACGATATAGGCCCTTAATTAGAAGGATCAAATGGAGATCTGCCAGGTTTCAGAATAGGCACTACTATTTCCATTTTCCATGAGGAAAGTAAATGCACAATTCAAACATTTAATATTTTCACAAAAGCGAATTATATACAATTACAATTTCAAATATCACTCTTTCCTGGGGACACCAGACCTGCATTATTAATAGACTTCTTAAATTCATACAAAGAAATCTCTCCATCAGTGATACTATCATTGCTACAGCTGACTTCCAGCACATCAGGGTATTCACTGAAAAACATATCCCTACATTGTTTAACTTCTTCACTTAAATTATCCTGATTGTGAATCTCAACAAATGACCCAGCCAGTAACACAACCTTCCCTGTTTCAGTAACAATCATTTTGCCCTCATTAATCAACACTAGAATATTATGATCCCCACAAATCCCCCCATTTTCTAAATCATATCCCAAACAATTCCAAGTTTGATATCCCTTCCGATATTATCTCCATATAACCTCCAGTAAATCACCTACATCCTCACCACGGCCTTTGCCCTTTTATTATAAATAATGTAACTCGGAGACTGATGCACCATCACATAAAAACTCACATTTCTCCCAATTTGCTTCCTGTCCCGTTATAAATCCAAATCCAAACTCATAAGGTCAGGAAGGCTGACTGACGTTCACATAAACTAATCACCCTCCGAGTTCCCATTTGAGCGACAGTCTCTACAGCCAATGACATCAGGGGTCAGTGTAAAGTCTGAGCTACGATAGGCTGGAGGAAATCGGCCCATAATGAGACCCTCCTCTTCCGTTGCATCGTCATGGCGGAGATCAGCGATTCGCTTCTGTCGGTGTCGCCGGCCTCGGCGCCCACAAGGACGGGTGTGATTCCCCTTCGCGCCTCGGTGGGTCTGTTTCGGTGACGTCTGTGGTGGCTGACGAAACATGCTTTGACAGGGAGCGAGCGAGGACCAATGACTACAACTCCCAGAAGGCCCCACTGATGACGTTGTGGTGGTGTTGACGGGTAAGGTATAAAAGCAAAATGGAGGAAAATGTAATGCATTACGTTTTCTGTACTGTGTCGTGCCTTCAATAAAAAAATTAAATTAAAAGAGAGATTCCAGCGAGAAATAGATAGAACATAGAACAATACAGCACAGTACAGGCCCTTCGGCCCACAATGTTGTGCCGTCCCTTAAACTCTGCCTCCCTAAGCTTAAATTCCTCCATATACCTGTCTAGTAGACTCTTTAACTTCACTAGTGTATCTGCCTCCACCACTGACTCGGGCAGTGCATTCCACACACCAACCACTCTCTTGAGTATAAAATCTTCCTCTAATATCCTCCTTGAACTTCCCTCCCCTTACCTTAAAGCCATGTCCTCTTGTATTGAGCAGTGGTGCCCTGGGGAAGAGGCGCTGGCTGTCCACTCTATCTGTTCCCCTTAATATCAACTATACCTCTATCATTTCTCCTCTCATCCTCCTTCTCTCCAGAGAGTAAAGCCCTAGCTCCCTTAATCTCTGATCATAATCCATACTCTAAACCAGGCAGCATTCTGGTAAATCTCCTCTGTACCCTTTCCAATGCTTCCACATCCTTCCTATAGTGAGGTGGCCAGAACTAGACAGAGTACTCCTTGTGTCGCCCAACCAGAGTTTTATAAAGCTGCAAAATTACATCGCGACTCTTAAACTCTATCCCTCCACTTATAAAAGCTAACAACCCATAAGCTTTCTTAACTACTCTGTCTACCTGTGAGGCAACTTTCAGGGATCTGTGGACATGTAGCCCCAGATCCCTCTGCTCCTCCACACTTCCAAGTATCCTGCCATTTACTTTGTACTCTGCCTTGGAGTTTGTCCTTCTAAAGTGTACCAGCTCACACTTCTGCAGGTTGAACTCTATCTGCCACTTCTCAGCCCTCTCCTGCATCCTATCAATGTCTCTCTGCATTCTTTGACAATCCTCTTCACTGTCCACAACACCACCAACCTTTGTGTCTTCAACAAACTTGCCAATCCATCCTTCTACCCCGACATCCAGGTCATTAATAAAAATCACGAAAAGTAGGGGTCCCAGAACTGATCATTTTGGGACACCACTAGTCACAACCCTCCAATCCGAATGTACTCCCTCCACCACAACTCTCTGCTTTCTCCAGGCAAGCCAACTCTGAATCCACCTGGTCAAACATCCCTGGATATCATGCCTTCTGACTTTCTGAATAAGCCTACAGTGTGGAACCTTATCAAATGCATTACTAAAATCCATGTAGATCACATCCACTGCAATACCCTCATCTATATGCCTGGTCACATCCTAAAAGAACTCCATCAGGCTTGTTAGACACGATCTGCCCTTCAGAAAGCCATGCTGACTGTCACTGATCAGACCATGATTCTCTAAATGCCAATAAATCCTATCTTTGTCAATCTTTTCCAACAGCTTTCCCACCACAGATGTAAGGCTCAATGGTCTATAATTATCCGGACTGACCCTACTACCCTTTTTGAACAAGGCGACAACATTCGCCTCCCGCCAATCCTCCGGGACCATTCCCGTGGACAATGAGGACATAATGATCCTAGCCAGAGGCTCAGCAATCTATTTCATTGCCTCGGATGCAGAACTGGGAAGTGGCAGAGGGAGTTCAACACAGATGAAGAGGTTCATTTCTGCAGGTCAAATTTGAACACAGAATATCATATTAATGGTAAGACTCTTGGCAGGGTGGAGGGTCAGAGAGATCTTGGGGTCCATGTCCATACGACATTCAAAGCTGCTGTGGAGGTTGGCAGTGTTGGTAGGAAGGCGTCTGGTGTGTGGCCTTCATCAACCGTGGGATTGAGTTCAAGAGCTGTGAGGTGATGTTGAAGCTATATTTCTCCTAACCTGTACATAAGTAATTGTAATAAGATGATGAGAGGCTTTGACCATGTGGATAGCCAGAGGCATTTTCCCGGGCTTGAAGTGACTAACACGAGGGGACGTAGTTTTAAGCTGCTTGAAAGTCGGTACTGAGGGAATGTCAGGGGTTAGTTTCTTACACAGAGACTGGTGGGTGCATGGAATGCACTGCCTGCAGCGATGGTGGAGGTGGATACAATAGGATATTTTAAGAGACTCTTAGATAGGTACATGGAGCTTAGAAACATAGAGGGATATACGATCAGGAAATCCTAGGCAGTCTCTAGAGTAGGTTACATTGTCGGTACAACATTGTGCGCTGAAGGGCCTGTAATGTGCTGTAGATTTCTGTGTTCTGTGTCAAAGACAGGCAGAGGGATTAGTTTAAATTTACAGGAGGACAGCATGGAAAGGTTGGGCCGAAGGGCCTGTGTTAGTGCCGTAAGGGAGGGGTTCTGTCCCAACCATCGACTCTGTTCCCCTCAACAGATGCTGCCTGACTTGACAACGTTCTTGAAAAGTTACATTCAGTTCTGCTTAGCATTCTGTACAAAGGATGTTTTGTGCTGGAAGAGTGCAGAGGAGATTCATCATGATTGAGGGGGCTTGTGTTCATAAGTCCATAAGGCATAGGAACAGAATTAGGCCATTCAGCCCATTGAGTCAGCCACCTTTCCATCATGGCTGATCCCAGATCGCACTCAATTCCAGATATCTGACCTCCCGCCATATCCTTTGATGCCCTGACCGATCAGGAAACGATCAACTTCCGCCTTGAATATACCCACACACTCGGCCTCCACCGCAGTCTGTGGCAGAGCATTCCACAGATCCAATACACCTTGGCTAATAAAAAAAATAAGCTGCTTACCTCTGTTTGAAAAGGTGGCCCCTCGACTTTGTGGCTGTGCCCCACCACAGGAAATACCTTCTCCACATCCACCGTATCCAGTCCTTTCAACATTCGGTAGGTTTCAATGAGATGCCCCCGCATTTTACTGAGTTCCAGTGAGCACAGGGTCAAAGCTGCCAAGTGCTCCTCATATTTTAACTCCTTCATTCCCAAAATCATCTTTCTGAACCTCCTCTGGATTCTCTCCAATGACAACACATCCTGTCTGAGATATGGGCCCCAACACTGTTGACAATACTCCAAGTGTGGCCTGAATCGTGTCTTATAAAGCCTCAGCATTTTCTCTTTGCTGTTATATTCATGGGGCGAGATTGGACTGTGTTGATCTACAGGGCAGCAGGGCCCCGGGGATCGGGGGGAGACTCGGGCAGCGGGGCCCCGGGGATCGGGGGTGGGAGACTCGAGCAGCGCTGGGGATCGGGGGAGACTCGGGCAGCGGGGCCCCGGGGATCGGGGGTGGGAGACTCAAGCAGCGCTGGGGATCAGGGGGAGACTCGGGCAGCGCGGCCCCAGGGATCGGGGAAAGGCCGCTGGGCCTCAGGCGCGGTCGGGTGGCCAACACGAACCTTTCCAGTGGTTTGACTCGACGAAAGTGGATGGACATCTAATGTCTCCCCAAGGGTTTTACGCTGGACCGAGAGCAGAGAGACCCCTGGCCCTTGACTCCTCAGACAGGGGCTCTCAAGGCCCGCCTCAAAGGGCCTAACTGGGCGGACGAGCTTCCCTGGGTCCTGCTCGGCGTCCGCACGGCGCCCAAAGACGATCTGCACGCTTCGTCGGCCGAGTTGGTGTTCGGCGCACCCCTGGTCGTCCCAGGGGAGTTCATACCAGCCCCAAGGGGGCAAGAGGAAGAACCCGCAGCAGTCCTGAGCAGACTACGCGAGAGGCTCGGCAACCTGGCCCCCATACCCACTTCGCAGCATGGGCAGAACCCGACCTGCGTACCCAAAGACCTGCAGAACTGTAAGTTTGTTTTTGTACGACAGGGCGGACATCGGGCACCGCTACTGCGGCCCTACGAGGGGTCGTTTACGGTGATCAGAAACAACGGGTCCACGTTCGTGCTGGACATTGGGGGGAGAGAGGAGGTTTTCTCGGTGGACCGACTCAAACCGGCCCATGTGGACGTGGCGCAGCCGGTCGAGATTCCGGCATCGCGGCGCAGAGGCAGACCTCCCAGGGTCCGGCCCAGACTGTGGACATTGGGGGGTGTATCGCCGGTTCTGGGGGGTGGGGTATGTGGCGACCCACTTCCCAGCGCACTCGAACCGGCTCACAAAGTGGTGCATTGAGGCCGGTCCCAAAAAGGGCGCCAAGCCTGCTGGGGAAAAGCCAGGAGATCGTGAGGAGGGAGGGCTTCATGTTTCTGGACATTTGGGCTTTGTTCCCGGGAAGGTGGGGCCTGTTCCGACGGGACGGTTTGCCCCTGAACTGGAGAGGAACTAACATCCTTGCGGGTAGATTTGTTAGTGCTGCTTGTGGGGGGGGGGGGGGGGTAAAAAAGATTTGCAGAGGGAGGGGAACCAGAGTGTTAGAGCAGATAGTGAGGTGGAGGAGGATAAAGGTCATGCGAGGACTGCATGTATAGACAGAAATCAAAGGTTTGTACATTAGGTTGTAAATTAATTTTCAGAGCTTTAGAAATTGTAGAAAATAAAGATTTCCAGAAAGATTTTGATGAAGAACATGACCAGAACCTGTGTGAAAAAGTGGCTACTTCAGTTTTACACCTATCGCAATAATTGTCTATGTTAGGAAATATTTTGGGTGGTCTCTCCTTTGTTAACAGTGAACAATTTTAAATTGAATTAAACACTGATTGGCACATATTAAAGAAGAATTGACCATCTTCATTAACAAAGGTCATATTAAGTTCTCTCTCCCAAACTTGTTTAATCTTTAGTGATTAAGGGGATCTGCTTTTTTTTGCAGATTTATTTATTTTTATTATCATTTATTTTGTGATGGTTGATTGATGACTTTTGAAGAGTTAATTAGCAAATATTCTCTCTCTCATACACACTTACTGCAATATCTTCAGGTTAGACTTTTTTTTACAAAAAATAATTATCTAAGTTCCCATATATGCAAGAATCTGATTTGTTGGATACTATTTTGAATATGATTCCTTCAGTAAGAGAATTTGTAATTCTCATTGATAGAATTTATAATTTATTTTTAATACATTAATACAAAAAGATAACCTCCCACCTAAGGTTTATACATGATAGAATTATTTGTTGTTTCAGACGTGATAGAGGGGGAGGGATGAAAGGGGGAGGAGTGGCATTACTAGTCAGGGAAAATATCACAGCTGTGTGTTGACAGGACAGCCCGGAGGGCTTGTCTGCAGAGGTCATATGCGTGTAGCTGAGGAACGGGAATGGTGTGACCACACTAATAGGGGTGTATTATAGACCGCCCAATAGTCAGAGAGAATTGAAGGAGCAAACCTGTATAAAGATAGTAGACCGATGTAAGAAACAGGAAGTTGTAATAGTAGGGGCTTTTAACTTTCCACATATTGACTGGGACTCCCAAACTGTAAAAAGACTAGATGGCTTGGAGTTTGTGAAATGTTTTCAGGAAAGTTTTCTAAATCAATATATAGAGGTACCTACGAGAGAGGATGCAATACTTGATCTCCTATTAGGAAACCAGACAGGTCGGGTGACAGAAGTATGTGTAGGCGAACATTTTGGGTCCAGTGACCATAATGTCATTAGTTTCAAGTTAATTATGGATCAGGATAGGTCTGGTCCTCAAGTTGAGGTTCTAAATTGGAGAAGGGCCAATTTTGTGGAAATGAAAAAGGATCTAGGAAGAGTGGATTGGGATAAGTTTTTTTCTGGCGAGGATGTGTTCAGTAAGTGGAAGGCCTTCAAAGGCGAAATTTTGAGAGTGCAGAGTTTGCATGTTCCTGCCAGGATTAAAGGCAAAGTTAACAGGCCTCGGGAACCTTGGTTTTCAAGGCATATTGGCGATCTGGTTAAGAAAAAGGGAGAGGTGTATAGCAGGTATAGGCAACAAAGAACAAATGAGTTACTTGAAGAGTATAGAAAATGTAAGAAAATACTGAAGAAGGAAATCAGGAAGGCAAAAAGACATGAGGTGGCTTTGGCAGATAATGTGAAGGGAAAACCCAAAGGATTTCTACAAATATATTGAGAGTAAATGGATAGTAAGGGACAGAATTGGTCCCGTAGAAGATCAGAGTGGTCGTCTATGTGTGGAGCCTCACGAGATGGCGGAGATCTTAAACAGTTTTTTGCATCAGTATTTACTCAGGAAACTGGCATAGTGTATATGGAAGGAAGGGAAACAAGCAGTAGTGTCATGGAACATTTGTAGATTAAAGAGGAGGAGGTGCTTGCTGCCTTACAGTGAATAAAGGTAGATAAATCCCCCGGGCCTGACTTGACATTTCCTCGGACCTTGAGAGAGACTAGTGTAGAAATTGCAGGGGACCTGGCAGAAATATTTAAAATGTCCTCAGCCACGGGTGCACTGCCGGAGGATTGGAGGGTAGCTCTTGTTATTCCATTGTTTAAAAAAGGCTCCAATAGTAAACCAGGTAATTACAGGCCAGTGAGCCTGACATCAGTAGTATGTAAGTTATTGGAAGATGTTCTGAGAGATCGGATATACAAGTATTTGAACAGCCAAGGGCTGATTAAGGATAGTCAGTATGGCTTTGTGTGTGGTAGATCGTGTTTAACAAATCTTGTAGAATTTTTCGAAGAGGTTACCAAGAAAGTAGATGAAGGAAAGGCTGTGGATGTTGTCTGCATGAACTTTAGTAAGGCCTTTGACAAGGTCCCACATGGGAGGTCAGAAGGTTCAGACACTAGGTATCCACAGAGAGGTTGGAGACTGGATTCGAAATTGGCTGTGTGGGAAAAGACAGAGAGTGGTAGTGGATGATTACTTCTCAGACTGGAGGCCTGTGACTAGTGGTGTGCCTCAGGGATCTGTGCTTGGACCATTGTTGTTTGTTGTCGATATCAATGATATAGATGTGGTCAATTAGATCAGCAATTTTGCTGTTGACACCAAGATTGGAGGCGTTGTGGACAGCGAGGAAGGCTTTCAAAGCTCGCCGAGGGATCTGGACCAACTGGAAAAATGGGCCAGAAAATGACAGATGGAATTTAATGCAGACATTAAATTCTGCATGAGGTGAGGTGAGGTGAGGTGTGAGGTGTTGCATTTTGGAAGGACAAACCAAGGTAGGACATACACAGTAAATGGTAGGGCACAGAGGAGTGCGGAGGAACAAAGGGATCTGGGAGTTCAGGTACATAATTCCCTGAAAGTGGCGTCACAGGTAGACAGGGTTGTAAAGAAGGCCTTTGGCATCCTAGCGTTCATAAATCAAAGTACTGAGTACAGGAGTTGGGATGTTCTGCTGAGGTTGTATAAGGCATTGGTGAAGCCAGATTTGGAGTATTATCTGCAGTTCTGGTCACCTAACTATAGGAAGGATATCAGTAAGATTGAAAGAGTGCAGAGAAGATTTACTAGGATGTTGCCAGGTCTTCAGGAGTTGAGTTACAGGGAAAGATTGAACAGGTTAGGACTTTATTCCTTGGGTGTAGAAGAATGAGGGGGGTATTTGATAGAGGTTTACAAAATTATGAGGGGTATAGACAGTAAATGTGAGTAGGTTCTTTCCACTTAGATTCGGAAAGATAAAAACAGGAGGACATGGTTTTAGGGTGAAAGCGGAAAGGTTTAAGGGGAACATGAGGAGGAACTTCTTCACTCAGAGAGTGGTGGGAGTGTGGAACGAGCTGCTATCTGACGTGGTAAATGCGGGCTCACTCTTAAGTTTTAAGAATAAATTGGATAGACGCATGGATGGGAGAGGTCTGGAGGGTTACGGACTGGGTGCAGGTCAATGGGACGAGTGGAATAAAGTTTCCGCACAGACTAGAAGCGCCAAATGGCCTGTTTTCTGTGCTGTAGTGTTCTATGGTTCTATGGAGTGAAATAAACACGACATGAGAATTATCGATCGATTAATTTAAGCTCGTTCACCGCATCCGTCAACCGAACAGAAACATCGGGAATTCAGCAGCTGATGGGGGCGGCGGGTCCTGAGCTCTCCCGGGTCCTAAAATCCACCCGTAAAGAGACAGGTTACTGGGACAAGTGGGGGCGGTGCTTAACGGAGAAGACAGTGAAGATTATTCATTAAGTTCATCTTCCATTTCTTTGTCCCCCATTACTACTTCACCAGCATCATTTTCCAGTGGTCTAGTATCAACTCTCATCTCCCTTTCACTCTTCATGTAACTGAAAACTAAACTTTTAGTATCCTGATTTATATTATTGGCCAGTTTGCCCTCATATTTCGTCTTGACCATTCTTATGGCTTTTTTCATTGCCTTTTGTTGGATTTTAAGAGCATCTTAATAATCCAACATCTCACTCACCTTTGCTACCCTATATGTCATTTCCTTAGGTTTAACACAATTATTACATGCCTTTTCCAGCTCAAACTGTGAATTGATTTAAAGTCAGTCCCATAATTGAATAAAGTTTTTATCTGAAAACTATCTACCCTCGCAAAGATTGTACTGAAGACTGCATTTGATTTTTGTTCAGCCTTGTATGCTTCACATTGAAATAGTATGTGTTTCGACAGTTTCATAATGACAAAATGTACACGACACAGAATGAAGTTTTCCAATTACATACAAGGCATAATTAAGCATAGTGTGGGCATTTCTATGTCATGTCAATATCATTCCTTCCCTTGTTTTAAGCTCCTCTTCCATAAACCCAACAGGTTTATGTATTCTGTAAAGGTGTCTGTCCTTAATAAGCTGATAAGGAAGGCGGGCTCTGTCGTGGGCAAAGTACTGGAGAGTTTAACATCGGTAGCTGAGCGAAGGACGCTGAGGAGGCTACGGTCAATTATGGAAAACCCTGAACATCCTCTACATAGCACCATCCAGAGACAGAGAAGCAGTTTCAGCGACAGGTTACTGTCGATGCAATGCTCCTCAGACAGGATGAAGAGGTCAATACTCCCCAATGCCATTAGGCTTTACAATTCAACTGCCAGGACTTAAGAACTTTTTTAAAGCTATTATTAATGCTTTTTGAGTTAGTGATTTAGATGCATATCATATTATTACTGAGTTAAGTATTGTATGTAATGAGTTTTTGCTACAACAAGTGTATGGGACATTGGAAAAAATGTTGAATTTCCCCATGGGGATGAATAAAGTATCTATCTATCTATCTATCTATCTATCTTATATCCATTATCCTACGTCTTGCCATAAGCCCCTAATTCTTAACACCACCAACCCTTTAGCTTCTAATTTGCTAAGTGGAAGGTCTATATCCACAGCTTAACATTTAACAGCTTTTGGTGCTAAACAGTCAACATCATCATTTCCCTCAACAGTGTGATGTGCAGGGCCCATAATGTGCAGACATATAAATCAAACTTTATATATGAAATACTGTTCTATATGAAATTCTGAGCTTATGCCAGAATGACCTGTTTAAGACTCATCAAAGCCGAAATGTATTCTGAGCAAATTATATGGACCAATTTTCTCCACCCACTGTAAGCCTAAACTGTTGGCAAAGAATTCTGCTTCCTATGCTGATAAATGGCTATAAGTCATCTCTTTATCATTACCTGCAACTCAGGCACACAGAAACAGCCACACCAACATCCCCAGTTAACTTTTCTTTTGATTCATCTGTAGAAATGGTTACTGTATGATACTAACTTTCATTAATTTATTGATGAACCAACAGACTCTCAGGCAGAACCGAATCCGATCGTGTAACCTAAAATCAACTGAAGTCATTGGAAAAAACAAAGTGGGGTTACAAAGAAAGCTACAGTGGGACATATTGTATCATCAAATACACCCGTATTCCCAGCGTGATAAGAACCCAGCCACCCAAAACAAAAAACACTCTTCTTGTGATGACCCCAACCGTCCTCCAGCACACCTTTAACAGAATGATCATTTCCTTGCCCCCGCAAATTAATCCAATATGTTGACATCAACTTGAACCTCTGTTACTTTGAGGGCAATTGTCCCATTGCAATCAGTAAAGCCAAAACAGAAAACAACATTACTGCACCAGAACCCAATCTTAAAACTGTAATTGTATCAAATACAAACATTTTTAATTTGAAGATGAAGCTGATCCATAAGCCACACAGACAGAATCAAGAACAGATCAAATTAAACAAATATAATTGGTCAACAAAGATTTTCATGTTGCACCCAAGAATACCCACTTAGATGCCTGAGGAGATTTGAAGCTCCTTTACATTTATCAATTATTTTACTGATAGGTGCTTCCATGTCAGCTGATTATCCATCCACATACTGAGAAATCTTACCACTGACACTTCCTCAAGATAGTAATCATTTAATTTATAATCAAGTGCAAGTCTATTAATCCTGCTTGTAAACCACGTAATGTGTTTTAACGACTGAAAGCTTAAAATCCTCATCAATCTGCCCACTGTTTGACCTATTAATTGTAAATTGCAATTAATACCTCTATTCTATAAAGCTACATCATCTGTATATTGTGATTTACCCAGGGTATCCCATTTTCCCATCTCAGAGAAAATATCATTAATCATAATATTAAATAATGAAGGGCTACAAATACTGCCTTGTGGGATCCCATTCTCTATCTCATAGAAACACAAACATAACATGCCGACCCGTACTTGCACAGTCCGTCCAAATAAAAAACTCAGAAAAATTATACAATGTCCCTCTCACTCCTAATTTAATCAAAAGTCCTTTCTTCCATATCATTTCCCTTTTCAGAATCAAGAAATACTGCTATTACAACATCTTTATTTAATTGTGCTTTCCGAATATCATCTTCCAAACCTAAAACTGAATCTAATGTCATTTCACCCCTCCAAAATCCACTCTAATGAAACACTTCATCACCACTCTTTCCAAAATATAATTCAAGTGCTTGATTACCATACATTGCATAAGTTTACATAAATGAGACATTCACGATATAGGCCCTTAACTAGGATAAAATGGGGATTTAATATTTTCACAAAAGAGAGTTATATACAATTACAATTTCAAATATCACTCTTTCCTGAGGACACCTGACCTGCATTATTAATAGACTTCTTAAATTCATACAAAGAAATCTCTCCCTCAGTGATACTGTCATTGCTACAGCTGACTTCCAGCACATCGGGGTATTCACTGAAAAACATATCCCAACATTGTTTAACTTCTTCACTTAAATTATCCTGATTATTAATGTTAGCAAATGACCCAGCCAGTAACACAACCTTCCCTGTTTTAGTAACAATCATTTTGCCCTCATTAATCAACACTGGAATATTATGATCCCCACAAATCCCATTTTCGAAAACATATCCCAAACAATTCCAAGTTTGATATCCCTTCCAATATTATCTCTATATAACCTCCAGTAAATCACCTACTTCCTCACCACGGCCTTTGCCCTTTTAATGTTAATAATGTAACTCGGGGACTGATGAACCATCACATAAAAACTCACATTTCTCCCAATTTGCTTCCTGTCCCGTTATAAATCCAAATCCAAACTCATAAAGACAGGAATTCTGACTGACGTTCACATAAACTAATCACCCTCCGAGTTCCCATTTGAGCGACAGGCACTATAGCCAATGACAGCAGGGTTCAGTTTTAAGTCTGAGCTACTATAGGCTGGAGGAAATCGGCCCATGAGCAGCCCCTCCTCTTCCGCTCCATCGCCATGGCGGAGGTCAGCGATTCGCTTCTGTCGGTGTCGCCGGCCTCGGCGCCCACAAGGACGGGTGTGATTCCCCTTCGCGCCTCGGTGGGTCTGTTTCGGTGACGTCTGTGGTGGCTGACGAAACATGCTTTGACAGGGAGCGAGCGAGGAACAATGACTACAACTCCCAGAATGCCCCACTGATGACGTTGTGGTGTTGTTTCGGGGTAAGGTATAAAAACAAAATGGAGGAAAATGTAATGCATTGTAGCGGTGTGCTACGCGCAGCGATGAAACTACGACACGGAGTCGGTAAACTGCAACCACGGAATAAGTTTATTTCACAAACACAGTCTTGCTTAAAAGCCTGTCTCCCCCCACTCGAAACTTGGAGAGGCACGTAACTGAAACTCCCTGAGGCTATCTATCTTTGTCTCTGGCTCTGGCTAATTGTCAGCCGGTTCGAGTGTGCTAGTAATTGGGTCGCCACATAACCCCCCCCCCAGAACCGGCGATACACCCCCCAATGTCCACAGTCTGGGCCGGGCCCTGTTTGGGAGGTCGGCCTCTGCGCCGCGGTGCCGGAAACTCGACCGGTTGCGCCAAGTCCACGTGGGCCGGTTTGAGTCGGTCCACCGTGAAAACCTCCTCTCTCCCCCCAACGTCCAGCACGAACGTGGACCCGTCGTTTCTGATCACCGTAAACGGCCCCTCGAAGGGCCGTTGCAGCGGTGGCCGATGCCCGCCCCGGCGTACAAACACAAACTTACAGTTCTGCAGATCTTTGGGTACGCAGGTCGGGTGCTGTCCATGCTGCGAAGTGGGTATGGGGGCCAGGGCACCGAGTCTCTCGCGTAGTCTGCCCAGGACCGCTGCGGGTTCTTCCTCTCGCCCCCTTGGGGCTGGTATGAACTCCCCAGGAACGACCAGGGGCGCGCCGTAAACCAACTCGGCTGACGAAGCGTGCAGATCGTCTTTGGGCGCCGTGCGGACGCCGAGCAGGACCCAGGGAAGCTCGTCCGCCCAGTTAGCTCCTCGCAGGCGGGCCATGAGAGCCGACTTCAGGTGGCGGTGGAAACGCTCCACCAGTCCGTTCGACTGTGGGTGGTAGGCAGTGGTGTGGTGCAGCTGAGTCCCCAACAGGTTGGCCATCGCTGACCAGAAGCTGGAGGTGAACTGGGCGCCTCTGTCGGAGGTAATGTGGGCCGGGACACCCAAGTGGCGATCAGCGCCCGGGCGCAAGATTCGGAGGTGGTGTCGGTGAGAGGGACCGCCTCTGGCCATCTTGTGAACCTGTCCACGATAGTCAGGAGGTGCCGCGCCCCGCGTGACACAGGCAGGGGGCCCACGATATCCACATGAATGTGGTCGAAACGCCGGTGGGTGGGGTGGAACTGCTGCGGCGGGGCCTTGGTGTGTCGCTGCACCTTGGCCGTCTGGCAGTGCAGGCACGTTCTGGCCCAGTCACGGACCTGCTTGCGGAGTCCGTGCCAAACGAACCTGCTGGAGACCATCCGGACGGTAGTGCGGATGGAGGGGTGGGCCAAGTTATGAATGGAGTCGAACACACGTCGTCGCCAAGGTGCCGGGACGACGGGACGGGGCTGCCGGTGGCGACGTCACAGAGTAGGGTCCTCTCACCTGGGCCTATGGGGAGGTCCTGGAGCTGCAAACCGGAGACTGCGGTCCGGTAACTCGGGATCTCCTCATCTGCCAGCTGTGCCTCTGCCAGCGCATCACAGTCTACCCCTTGGGAAAGGGCGTGAATGTTAGGACGAGAGAGCGCATCCGCCACGACATTGTCCTTACCCGAGACGTGCCGGACGTCCGTCGTGTATTCAGAGATGTAGGACAGATGGCGCTGCTGGCGGGACGACCAGGGATCGGACACCTTTGTAAATGTAAAGGTAAGCGGTTTGTGGTCCGTGAACGCGGTGAAGGGCCTACCTTCTAAGAAGTACCTGAAATGCTGGATTGCCAGGTATAGCGCCAACAGCACCCGGTCGAAAGCACTGTACTTGAGCTCGGGTGGCCGCAGGTGTTTGCTGAAAAACGCCAGGGGTTGCCAGCGGCCCGCGATGAGCTGCTCCAGTACCCCACCGACTGCCGTGTTAGAGGCATCCACCGTGAGGGCGGTAGGGACGTCCATTCTGGGGTGCACTAGCATCGTGGCATTCGCCAAGGCATCCTTCGTTTGAATGAAAGCGGCGGCGGACACCTCGTCCCAGGTAATGTCCTTGCCCGGACCGGACAGCAAGGCGAACAGGGGGCGCATGATCCGGGCAGCTGAAGGGAGGAAGCGGTGGTAGAAATTGACCATACCTACGAATTCCTGCAGGCCTTTGACCGTGGTGGGTCGGGGGAAATGACGGACCGCATCCACCTTAGCGGGCAGAGGGGTTGCCCCGTCTTTAGTAATCCTGTGGCCCAGGAAGTCAATGGTGTCGAGCCCGAACTGGCATTTGGCCAGGTTGATCGTTAGACCGTAGTCACTCAGCCGGGCAAAGAGCTGTCGGAGGTGGGACAGATGCTCCTGACGACTGCTGCTGGCTATGAGGATGTCGTCCAAATAGATGAATGCGAAGTCCAGGTCGCGTCCCACCGCGTCCATCAACCGCTGGAACGTCTGTGCGGCATTCTTCAGGCCGAACGGCATGCGGAGGAACTCGAAAAGGCCGAACGGGGTGATGAGAGCCGTTTTGGGGATGTCGTCTGGATGCATCGGGATTTGATGGTATCCGCGGATTAGGTCTACCTTGGAGAAGATCTGCGCGCCGTGCAGGTTGGCTGCAAAGTCCTGAATGTGCGGCACAGGGTAGCGGTCCGGTGTTGTAGCCTCGTTCAGCCTGCGGTAGTCGCCGCATGGTCTCTAGCCCCCTGTCGCTTTGGGCACCATGTGCCGGGGGGAGGCCTATGGGCTGTCAGACCGCCGTATGATCCCCAATTCCTCCATCCGTGTAAACTCCTCCTTCGCCAGTCGGAGCTTGTCCGGGGGAAGCCGCCGAGCGCGGGCATGGAGGGGTGGTCCCTGGGTCAGGATGTGGTGCTGTACACCGTGTCGGGGCATGGCTGCCGTGAACTGTGGTGCCAGAACCGATGGGAAATCCGCCAGGACCCTGGTGAAGTCGTTGCCGGACAGCGTGATGGAGCCGAGGTGAGGGGCTGGCAACTGGGCTGCACCCAGGGGGAATGTCTGAAAGGTCTCGGCGTGAACCAGTCTCTTTCTGGGCAGGTCGACCAGTAGGCTGTGAGCCCGCAAGAAATCCGCACCCAGAAGCGGTTGGGCTACGGCGGCCAGTGTGAAGTCCCACGTAAACTTGCTGGAGTCGAGCCGTAGCTGCACCGGACGGGTGCCATAAGTCCTTATTGTGCTGCCGTTCGCGGCCCGTAGGGGGGGACCCGGCGCCCTGCTGCGGGTGTCGTAACTCGTCGGAGGTAAGACGCTGATCTCGGCACCGGTGTCGACCAAAAACCGGCTATCCCGAAGGCCAGCCGTCGTAGCCATCAGCGACGGCTGGCCCTGGCGTTTCCCGTGGAATTGGCAGGGCGGGCGACAGCGGCGGGCATCTGCGCCCCACTGCTGGTGGTAGAAACACCAGTGTTCGTTGGGCTCCACAACCTGGCCTCTGGGTTTAGCGGGCTCTGCGGCCGGGCCTGGACTGGTTTGCTGCTGGGATGGCCTGGTGATCTGTGCGATGGACATCCCACTCACCTTCTTGGCGTTCCACAGCGCGTCCGCCCGGGCTGCCACCTTCCGGGGGTCGCTGAAATCCGCGTCGGACAGCAGCAGGCGGATGTCCTCGGGCAGCTGCTCCAGGAATGCCTGCTCAAACATGAGGCAGGGCGTGTGTCCGTCGGCCAGAGACAACATCTCATTCATCAAAGCCGATGGAGGCCTGTCTCCCAAGCCATCCAGGTGCAGTAAGCGGGCAGCTCGCTCGCGGCGGGAGAGCCCGAAAGTCCTTATGAGCAGGGCTTTGAATTCCGTGTACTTGCCGTCTGCCGGGGGAGACTGTACGAACTCTGCGACCTGGGCCGCTGTGTCCTGGTCGAGGGAGCTCACCACGTAGTAGTAACGGGTGTCCTCTGAGGTTATTTGCCGAACATGGAATTGGGCTTCTGCTTGCTGAAACCATAGGTGAGGTTGTAGCGTCCAGAAGCTTGGCAGCTTCAAGGAAACCGCGTTAACAAACGCAGCGTCTGCCATCTCCGGTCCAAAAAAACGGTTGGACCGTCAGGGTCACCAATGTAGCGGGGTGCTACGCGCAGCGCTGAAATTACGACACGGAGTCGGTAAACTGCAACCACGGAATAAGTTTATTTCACAAACACAGTCTTGCTTAAAAGCCTGTCTCCCCCCACTCGAAACTTGGAGAGGCACGTAACTGAAACTCCCTGAGGCTATGTATCTTTGTCTCTGGCTCTGGCTAATTGTCAGCCGGTTCGAGTGTGCTAGTAATTGGGTCGCCACAGCATTACGTTTTCTGTACTGTGTCGTGCCTTCAATAAAAAATTTTAAAAAAAGAGAGATTCCAGCGGGAAATAGATAGAACATAGAACAATACAACACAGCACAGGCCCTTCGGCCCACAATGTTGTGCCGCCACTTAAACTCTGCCTCCCTAAACTTAAATTCCTCCATATATCTGTCTAGTAGTCTCTTAAACTTCACTAGTGTATCTGCCTCCACCACTGACTCGGGCAGTGCATTCCACGCACCAACCACTCTCTGAGTATAAAATCTTCCTCTATTATCCTCCCTTGAACTTCCCTCCCCTTAGCTTAAAGCCATGTCCTCTTGTTTTGAGCAGTGGTGCCCTGGGGAAGAGGCGCTGGCTGTCCACTCTATCTATTCCCCTTAATATCAACTATACCTCTATTATTTCCCCTCTCATCCTCCTTCTCTCCAGAGAGTAAAGCCCTAGCTTCCTTAATCTCTGATCATATTGCACACCCTCTAAACCAGGCAGCATTCTGGTAAATCTCCTCTGTAACCTTTCCAATGCTTCCACATCCTTCTTATAGTGAGGTGACCAGAACTGGACAGAGTACTCCAAGTGTGGCCCAACCAGAGTTTTATAGAGCTGCATCATTACACCGCGACTCTTAAACTCTGTCCCTCGACTTATAAAAGCTAACACCCCATAAGCTTTCTTAACGACTGTGTCTACGTGTGAGGTAACTTTCAGGGAACTGTGAACATGGAGACCCAGATCCCTCTGCTCCTCCACACTTCCAAGTATCCTGCCATTTACTTTGTACTCTGCCTTGGAGTTTGTCCCTCCAAAGTCTACCACCCCACGCTTCTCCAGGTTGAACTCTATCTGCCACTTCTCAGTCCACTCCTGCATCCTATCAATGTCTCTCTGCAATCTTTGAAAATCCTCTGCACTATCCACAACACCACCAACCTTTGTGTCTTCTGAAAACTTGCCAACTCATCGTTCTACCCCGACATCCAGGTCGTTAATAAAAATCACGAAAAGTAGAGGTCACAGAACTGATCCTTGTGGGACACCACTAGTCACAACCCTCCAATCCGAATGTACTCCCTCCACCACAACTCTCTGCTTTCTGCAGGCAAACCAATTCTGAATCCACCTGGTCAATCATCCCTGGATCCCATGCCTACTGACATTCTGAATAAGCCTACCGTGTGGAACCTTATCAAATGCATTACTAAAATCCATGTAGATCACATCCACTACACTACCCTCATCTATATGCCGGGTCACCTCCTAAAAGAACTCCATCAGGCTTGTTAGACACGATCTGCCCTTCAGAAAGCCATGCTGACTGTCACTGATCAGACCATGATCTCTGAATGCCAATAAATCTTATCTTTGTGAATCTTTTCCAACAGCTTTCCCACCACAGATGTAAGGCTCAATGGTCTATATCCGGACTATCCCTACTACCCTTTTTGAACAAGGGGACAACATTCGCCTCCCTCCAATCCTCCGGGACCATTCCCGTGGACAATGAGGACATAATGATCCTAGCCAGAGGCTCAGCAATCTATTTCCTCGCCTCGGATGCAGAACTGGGAAGTGGCAGAGGGAGTTCAACACAGATGAAGAGATTCATTTCTGCAGGTCAAATTTGAACACAGAATATAATATTAATGGTAAGACTCTTGGCAGTGTGGAGGGTCAGAGAGATCTTGGGGTCCATGTCCATACGACACTCAAAGCTGCTGTGGGGGTTGGCAGTGTTGTTAGGAAAACGTCTGGTGTGATGGCCTTCATCAACCGTGGGATTGAGTTCAAGAGCTGTGAGGTGATGTTGAAGCTATATTTCTCCTAACCTGTACATAAGTAATTGTAATAAGATGATGAGAGGCTTTCACCATGTGGATAACCAGAGGCATTTTCCCAGGCTTGAAGTGACTAACATGAGGGGACGTAGTTTTAAGCTGCTTGGAAGTCGGTACTGAGGGAATGTCAGGGGTAAGTTTCTTACACAGAGAGTGGTGGGTGCATGGAATGCACTGCCTGCAGCGATGGTGGAGGTGGATACAATAGGATATTTTAAGAGATTCTTAGATAGGTACATGGAGCTTAGAAACATAGAGGGATATACGATCAGGAAATCCTAGGCAGTCTCTAGAGTAGGTTACATGGTCGGTACAACATTGTGGGCTGAAGAGCCTGTAATGTGCTGTAGATTTCTGTGTTCTGTGTCAAAGACAGGCAGAGGGATTAGTTTAAATGGACAGGAGGACAGCATGGTAAGGTTGGGCCGAAGGGCCTGTGTTAGAGCCGTAAGGGAGCGGTTCTGTCCCAACCATCGACTCTATTCCCCTCAACAGATGCTGCCTGACTTGACAACGTTCTTGAAAAGTTACATTCAGTTCCGCTTAGCATTCTGTACAAAGGATGTTTTGTGCTGGAAGAGTGCAGAGGAGATTCATCCTGATTGAGGGGGCTTCTGTTCATAAGTCCATAAGGCATAGGAACAGAATTAGGCCATTCAGCCCATTGAGTCAGCCACCTTTCCATCATGGCTGATCCCAGATCGCACTCAATTCCAGATATCTGACCTCCCGCCATATCCTTTGATGCCCTGACCGATCAGGAAACGATCAACTTCCGCCTTGAATATACCCACACACTCGGCCTCCACCGCAGTCTGTGGCAGAGCATTCCACAGATCCAATACACCTTGGCTAATACAAAAAATAAGCTACTTACCTCTGTTTGAAAAGGTGGCCCCTCGACTTTGTGGCTGTGCCCCACCACAGGAAATACCTTCTCCACATCCACCTTATCCAGTCCTTTCAACATTCGGTAGGTTTCAATGAGATGCCCCCGCATTTTTCTGAGTTCCAGTGAACACAGGGTCCAAACGGCCAAGTGCTCCTCATGTTTTAACTCCTTCATTCCCGAAACCATCTTTCTGAACCTCCTCTGGACTCTCTCCAATGACAACACATCCTGTCTGAGATGTGGGGCCCAACATTGTTGACAACACTCCAAGTGTGGCCTGTCTTATAAAGCCTCAGCATTATCTCGTTGCTGTTATATTCATGGGGCGAGATTGGACAGTGTTGATCTACAGAGAGATCTTGGAATCCGAGTTCATAACTCCCAGATAGTGGTTCCATTGTCAGGCAGTTATGTTGCAGTTGTATAAATCTCTAGTTTAACCACATCTGGAGAATTGCATTCTCATGCAGGAATAATTTGGAGGTTTTGGGTGGTGAGTGGAAGAGGCTTAACAGGATGCTGCCTGGATAAAGTGAGACTGGACAATCTCGGGTAATTTTCTCCGGAGCGGCAGAGGCTGAGGGAGGTCTGACAGACGTTTACAGGAATGTGAGAGACACAGACAGAGTGGACAGCCGGGATTTTTTCTCTAAGGAGGAAATGTCCAATGCCAGTGGGCATGCACTTCAGGAGAAAGGGGGTAACACATCCTCATTGGACCTTTTTGCACTATTGAAGTATTTTGTAATTTAGTGTAATTTTGTATCTTTTCTCTGCATAGCTGCTGTTGAAAAAAAACAATTAGAAAAGACAATGATGTTAAAAACCTGACTCAGGATGTTTAAAGGAGATTTGCGTTTCAAGTTTTGTTTATCATTCCCATAGTGGTGGGTGTCTGGAGTGAATATCGGGGGTGGTGGTGGAGGCCAATGTGAAAGAAGCTATTAGATACCACATGGATGTGAGGAGAATGGAAGGATGTGTTCCTTGTGTAGGCAGAAGGGATTGGTTTAGTAAGGCATGAAGTGACCAGTTCAATTGGTTCAGAACAACACAGTGAGCAGAAGGGCCTGTTCAAGGACAAGTACAGCAAGCAGAGCAGGTAAACTGGATAAAGTGATCCCACTCAGAGAACAGACTGTGACGTCAGTGGATATATGCCGGCATCACAGTTCTCTCACCAAAGATACTTCACTGCTGGATAAAATGAAGTTTGTGATGTTTATAACCGATGTGGTGAATTGTACTGCTCAGACATCTCATCCTACTGAGGAAATTAAAATTATTGTGAAAGCTGCAGAAAGGTATCTTGGTGTAACTGGTGTTATGTGGGAAGCTGTAAATGAAGCTCTGATTTGTGGGGGTTTCTGCATCCCAGTCTACTTGTGAAGATATGTAATGGAATTGAAATATTGAAGTGAAATGCAAGAAGCCTGATTTTACATGGTCAACACTTTCAGCAGTTTATTTCTGATTTGTCAGATTCTTCCGATGTTATATCTGTTCAGGAAACCTGCACATTTTAAGTTTTATTGCTGTGCAGGATTATATTGTCGTTTGGCTTGACAGGTTAGTTGGTAGATAGATAGATAGATAGATAGATAGATAGATACTTTATTCATACCCAAGGGGAAATTCAATGTTCCTCCAGTATGATATCACATAAACACAAGACAGACCAAGACTAACTGACCAAAAAACCACATAATTATAACATACAGTTACAACAGTGCAAAGCAATACCATAATTTGATAAGAGCAGACCATGGGCACGGTAAAAAAAGTCTCAAAGTCCCAGATAGCCCATCATCTCACGCAGATGGCAGAAGGAAGAAACCTCCAACGTGGCAAAACTTCCCGATGCAGCCTCTGGAAGCACCCGAGCACAGCCAACTGTGAGTCCGTCCGAAAACTTCCGACAACTTCGTGCCTCCGACCAGCCCTCCGACACCGAGCACCGAGCACCATCTCTGCCGAGTGCTTCAACCCCGGCTCCGGCCACCAAGCAACAGGCAAAGCCGAGGATTCGGGGCCTTCCTCTCTGGAGATCTCTCCGATCGCTCAGTAGCAGCGTCAGCAGCACAGGCATGTCAGAAGTTTCGCCAGATGTTCCTCCGTGCTTCACACATCCGTCTCAATCAAATCAGGATTGTGCACGGCCCCTACTTACAGATAACGGATATTCCTTACTGGAGTGGCCGCTGCGCCCTGCGTCGTCGCGCCGGTTGTCAGTTTTATAAGGAAAGGGGCAAAGTATAGTGTTGTGAATGGGAATAAAATGTATCATGAACTTGTAGAGAATCTTGATTCAACAGTTATGTGTGTAATTTTCTTTTGTGAGAATATTAACTTTCTGAATCGTATTTGGAGGTTTGGCCATCGACTTTTCTCATGGAAAATGGTTGTAGTAGTTCCCATTCTAAAACCCGGATCTCGCCGTCTGATCGTCCTTCTTGTAGACCAATATCATTAAAGTCTCATTTATGTAAACTTGTGGAATGTATGGTAATTGAGTGTTTGAATTATATTTTTGATAAAAGAGGTCATTTCACGTTTTATCAGAGGGGAATTTGGAACGGTAGAATAAGACCATAAGACAAAGGAGCAGAAGTCGGTCATTCGGCCCATCGAGTCTGCTCTGCCATTTTATCATGAGCTGATCCATTCTCCCATTTAGTCCCACTCCCCCACCTTCTCACCATAACCTTTGATACCCTGGCTACTCAGATACCTAGCAATCTCTGCCTTAAATAACATTGGAATCAGTTTGGGTTTGGAAGATCATATTAGGAAAGTACAGTTAAATAAAGAGTTGTAATAGCAATATTTTTGATATTGAAAAGGCAAATAATATTTATTGATGGACTTTTGATAAATTTTTGGAAATGCAATTGAGAGGGCTATTGTACAATTTTTTCTGATTGTTTCTATTTGTACGTCTTGTAAAGGTATGGATGGGCAAGTATGACATTGAATTCATTTTTATATTTGGAAGATGGTATTAGTAAAGCCAGTTAAATATAGATGTTGTAACAGCAGTATTTTTGCTATTCAAAAGGCAGATGTTATTTATGGAAAGAAAGAATTTTTAATAAATTGTGGAAATGAGGATGGAGGGGCTGGTATCTAACTTTGAGTTGTTTTAATTGAACGTTTTGTGTCAGGTATGGGTGGGAAAGTTATATTCAGGTTGTTATGAGATAGAAACTGGGATCCCACAGGCAGTATTTATTATTTTATATTACAATTAATATTTTTTTCTTAGATAGGTTTATCGTTGTGTAAATCTCTATATGCAGATGATGGAGGTTTATTGATTAGAGGTAGAAATTTCAATTTTACTGTATATAGGATGCATTCGCAATTAATAAGGTCGAAAAGTCGGCAAATAGATGGGACAAGTTATGTGTTTTACAGACAGGATTAATGAACCTGCACTTGATTGGAAATGATAGGAACTAATATGGTCAAACTCCTTAAAAGGTGTCAGTGGTAAGATTTCCAGGCATCTGGACGGATAATTAGCTGACATGGAAGCACCGGATAAGAAAATAATTGATTAATATAAAGAAACATTAAATATTCTCAGTTATCCCTGCGGGTATTCTGGGGTGTTACATGAAAGTATTTGTTGACCAATCTCATTTGTTTAATTGGATCTGTTCTTGATTATGGTTGTGGTTTATAGATCAGCTTCATCTTCAACTTTATTATGTTTGGGTGTGATACAAGCACAGGCTTTGAGATTGTGTTGTGGTGCAGTAAAGTTCTCCACTGTTTCGGCTTTACTGCATTGGTCAGGCCTAATCTGGAGTATTGTGTGTAGTTTTTGTTACTGGCCTGAAGGAAAGTTATCAACAACATTGAAAGAGTGGAGAGAAAATTTACAATACGTTTGCTGGGACTTGAGGACTCGAGCTTTAGGAAAAGCTGAGGACTTTATTCCCTTTAGTGTTGGAAAATGAAGGGGGATTTTGCAGATTTATACCAAATTATGAATGCTGTTGACAGGGTAAATGCAGGCAGGATTTTTCCTCTGAGTTTGGGTGAGATGGGAACTGGAGGTCGCAGTTTAAGGGTGAAAGGTGAAATATTTAATAGGAACCTGAGTGGGATTTCCTTCACTCAGAGGGTGGTGAGGGTGTGGGAAGAGCTGTCAGTGGAAGTTATGGATTTCACTGCAGAGAAGTTTGGATCGGTACATGGACGGGAGGGGTATTGAGGGCCATGGTCCAGCTGCGGTTATGGGACTCGGCAGAATAACAATTCGGTACGGACTAAATGGGCAAAAGGGTTTGTTTGTTTGTTATAGTGCTCTCTGACTCCAAATAAAGTGTCAATGAAGGGGAATTGGTTGGGGCTGTTGTCGGGAAGCAAACGATGTGCTTTGGATTTCCTGCTCGGAATAGAAGTGAATTAATACTGGATATAACCATATAACCATATAACAATCACAGCACGGAAACAGGCCATTCCGGCCCTCCTAGTCCGTGCCGAACTCTTAATCTCACCTAGTCCCACCTACCCGCACTCAGCCCATAACCCTCCACTCCTTTCCTATCCATATACCTATCCAATTTTACCTTAAATGACACAACTGATCTGGCCTCTACTACTTCTACAGGAAGCTCATTCCACACAGCTATCACTCTCTGAGTAAAGAAATACCCCCTCGTGTTTCCCTTAAACTTTTGCCCCCTAACTCTCAAATCATGTCCTCTCGTTTGAATCTCCCCTACTCTCAATGGAAACAGCCTATTCACGTCAACTCTATCTATCCCTCTCAACATTTTAAATACCTCGATCAAATCCCCCCTCAACCTTCTACGCTCCAATGAATAGAGACCTAACTTGTTCAACCTTTCTCTGTAACTTAAGTGCTGAAACCCTGGTAACATCCTAGTAAATCGTCTCTGCACTCTCTCTAATTTATTGATATCTTTCCTATAATTCGGTGACCAGAACTGTACACAATATTCCAAATTTGGCCTTACCAATGCCTTGTACAATTTTAACATTACATCCCAACTTCTGTACTCAATGCTCTGATTTATAAAGGCCAGCGTTCCAAAAGCCTTCTTCACCACCCTATCTACATGAGACTCCACCTTCAGGGAACTATGCACTGTTATTCCTAGATCTCTCTGTTCCACTGCATTCCTCAATGCCCTACCATTTACCCTGTATGTTCTATTTGGATTATTCCTGCCAAAATGTAGAACCTCACACTTCTCAGCATTAAACTCCATCTGCCAACGTTCAGCCCATTCTTCTAACCGGCATAAATCTCCCTGCAAGCTTTGAAAACCCACCTCATTATCCACAACACCTCCTACCTTAGTATCATCAGCATACTTACTAATCCAATTTACCACCCCATCATCTAGATCATTTATGTATATTACAAACAACATTGGGCCCAAAACAGATCCCTGAGGCACCCCGCTAGTCACCGGCCTCCATCCCGATAAACAATAAACAATTGATATCCATGGATATCCATGGTCAAAGTGTGGCGATCAGAGCCAGGGATTGTAAAGTTGTAAAATATCTCTTTCCTCCTCTTTGGCTCAAACTCTCCCCACTCTCCTGCCCCCATTTTCACCCCTTCCCACTTTTGCCACCTCTGCTTCCCCGTTCCCTCACTGTCTCTTTCTCTCCATCTCTTGTCTCCCACTCCCTCATTCTCTCTTCCTCCTCTCCCCTCACCTATTTCCCTCCCTTCCACACACTCTCTCTCTCCTCTCTTCATCCGTTCCCTTCCCCACTGACACACCTTGTCCTCAGCACATTCCTCCCTACCCACCCACTCACTCACTCCCCTTCTTCTCTCCCGTATTGTCTCTTTCTCCCTTTCTACCCAACGCTTCACCTGCCTCTCGCCTTCTCCCCAATTCCTCCTTTACTGCAGCTCGTTTTCCCGGCCACCCTCCCGTCCCCACATCCCCCTCCCCGCACTGTGATGACGGTTGACTTGCACAGTGAATTGTCTGATGTTGTGCAATTCTTCGTTTTTTGGACAGTGACAGTGTTTTCTCGGAATATGTAGGCTTCTGGTTTCCGGGAGAGGCCAGTTTGTTCCCTTTTTATGTGCTACAGAATAGGCGGGGGAGGGGAGTGTGGAGGAGAGAGGAGAGAGAGAGACTAAATATATGTAGCCTCAATCTCTTTCTCCCTGTCCTCCTCTCTTCATCCGTTCTCATCCAAACTGCCCCACTCTTTCCTCCACACATTCCTCCCTAATCTTCCCCCTTTTCTGTCGCCCGCTCTCCCGGCCACCCTCCCGTCCCCACATCCCCCGCCCCGCACTGTGATGACGGTTGACTTGCACAGTGAATTATAGATGTTGTGTCATTCTTCATTGTTTGGAAAGCAGCAATGTTCTCTCAGAAGATAAAGGCTTGTGGTTTCCGGGAGAGACCAGTTTGTTCCCTTTTTATGTGCTACAGAATAGGCGGGGGAGGGGAGTGTGGAGGAGAGAGAGAGAGACTAAATATATGTAGCCTCAATCTCTTTCTCCCTGTCCTCCTCTCTTCATCCGTTCTCATCCACACTGCCCCACTCTTTCCTCCACACATTCCTCCCTAATCTTCCCCCTTTTCTGTCGCCCGCTTTCCCGACCCCCACCCCGCACTGTGATGACGGTTGACATTCACAGTGAATTATAGATGTTGTGTAATTCTTCATAGTTTGGAAAGCAGCAATGTTCTCTCAGAAGATGAAGGCTTGTGGTTTCCGGGAGAGGCCAGTTTGTTCCCTTTCTGTGTGCTGCAGAATAGGCGGGGGAGGGGAGTGTGGAGTAGACGGGATAGCCGTGTGTTCTCAGTAGCTACACCGTCACGACAAAGACCGAGCACCCTCTGCGAGCTGGTCTCTGACACAAACACGCACAGACACACAAAGAGACGGACAGACACATACGAGGACGCATATAAACACACAGACATTCAGACATACAAAAATACTTTAAATATGAATGCAGTTTGCATTTTCAGCGTTTTAAGATGGCGACAGCTATTTTGTGAACTGTTTGAAATGATTCTTTCTCTGGGATAATCTAGTGTGCTTGTGGGGATGTCAGCGGGTTTGGGGGTTCACATGAAAATGGGTCTGCACATTGATTTGTGGATGTGCGAAGGTTTCAGGGTATATTGGTGAATATGAATTTTGGAGTGTCGGTGAATTTGGGGGTCACACTGCTTTGGGCATTTGAGGGTGCACGGGGATTTGGGAGTATTTAGGGCTGCGCACAGATTTGGGTGTCTCAGCGGATTTGGGGTTGCACACGGATTTGAGGATTGTGCTGACTTTGAAATGTTTTGGCGAATATGGGGTGCACAGGGATTTGCGCAGACATAGGGGTTTGTCACTGAATATGGGGGTGTTGGTGGATTTGCGGGCACCCACTGACACCGGGGTGAGGATGGTTTGGGGAGTTGCGTAGATTTAAGGGGATGTCAACTAGAATATGGGGACTATGCATGTGGACGTGTGTTTGAAATTTAAACTTTGTTCTTGCTACTTTTCAGGAGGAGGCAGCTGTTTTGTGAACACAGTTCTTAAATATTCTCTCTCTCTTGGGCTGTCACTCAGAAACCAGCTCCAGCCTCTGAAAGTGACACTCAGAGTTAAGGAAACAGGAGCTGGTAACAGGTGTGTCGGTTGCTTTGGGGTGCACACTGACTGGAGGGTTGAATGTGGGGTTTTTCGGTGAGCACAGATTTGTGGGTGCACACCGATTTGCAGATACGTGAAGAGTGGGTGTGTTGGCGGATTCGGGGCTGAACACTGACTTGGGGGAACCGGTGGATTTCGAGGTGTTACAAATCTCAAGGTTTTTCCCTTTATACAGACTTCAATAATAAATGCAATATGAACTTTGAACTCTGCTTCTAATTTTTTTTTAATGCAGACGGCCATTCCGTGAAATGATTCTCGCACTTCATGTGTGCAGATTTGGAGCTGTGACGAGTCTCAAGGCAAATTTACAGTGGCAGCATATTCAATTGATCCCAACCTTTGTTGAGACAGCTGACTCCCACAAATAGTCTAAATATTAACTCATTAATATAATCACAATCTGTCACCGTGGGGATTGCGCCGGTCAGACGTTATCAGGTGATGAGCGCGGTGAAATATCCGGTCACCTCAGGGCTTCAGTTCATTAATAACGCCGCGTCCTGAGCACACGGCAGAGGCGGCCGCAGTGTCTCCGGCCCGGGCTCCAGCTCCTCTCATTCACCGCCTCATCTCCCAGGTGTTTCTAAGTTGAGGACATGTTCGGCACAGCAACTTCCTGCTTTGTGCCGGAGGTTTCAATGTTTATTCCCAGGCGGATTGTCCCATCGAACGGCAGCTCCTGGAGGTTACCAGAGTGCGTGTGTGGGACGGGTCAAAGCATCGGTCTGGTAACTCGGTACATCATTGGATCTGTCAGATGGCAGTCAAAGAATTACTCCTGAATGCCGCTCACCCATTGGTCTGCAAATATGCCCATCAGTTCCCATTCCCGCCCACCGAACTCGCAGCCCGATGTTGCCGGTAAGTGGCGGAGATCTAGTCGACACGTACAAACAAGCTGGAGGAACTCAGCAAGTCGGGAAGCAACATTTCGGTCCGAGACCCTTCGTCAGGCCACTTTGATGGCGACGGTCTTGCCGGATGCTGGTTGGCTAATCCATTGTCAATCACACCAGTCTCCGCCTTCTTCTTGAATAACTGGCTCTCGTGAAGAACGAGGGCGGGGTTTGTATAAACAGCGGCGGACACTCCAATTTAAAGCCCGCATCCCGGCCACTAACTGGACTGGAATGTGGTGCAGAGAATTGGGACATAAAATCCTCACTGCTTCCTTTTTCAAATGAAACCTAAATTACCCCCCTACAGGCATATAGTTTGTACGTAACAAAACACAATAGCGTGAGTTAAATTAAAATTATTGCCATTTTTAAAATGAAAACTACATACCCAGAATGATGCTTCCCAACACGAACAAAGGAATACAGTAATTACGCATAGTGTGTCAAATTCCAAGTCGTGTCAATTCCTTACCTTCTTGTTTCATCCACAATCTTCCATAAACACAACAGGTATGTATTCTGTAAAGGTGTCTCCGTTGGTGCCCTTTATCCCACCAGTCTTGACATAATTCTTAACCCACCAACCCCTTAGCTTCTGATATGTTAGTTGAGATATTAACAGCTTTTGTAACTGTTAATCAAAAATCAACTAAAGGCATTGAGAAAAACAATGTGGGGTTACCAAGAACGCGACAGTGGGACATATTGCATAATCCAACGAACCCATATTCCCAGCGTGATTAGGACCCAGTCCCTGGACAACAAACTGTGTGAACTGACAGCCAGAATCTCTCACCAGCGGGAAACAAAAGAATATAACGTTTTGTGCTTTGCGGAGACCTGGTTGACGGAGGAGACATCGGACCACACCATCGAACCCTCTGGGTTCTCCCTGTTCCCTGTGGACAGGTGGAAACCCCTCACTGGGAAGAGTAAAGGAGGTGGGGTATGCTTCATGGTCAACAATGCTTGGTGCAACCCCCAGAATATGCATGTGCTCCAATCCTTTGTTGCGTAGATGTGGAGCAGCTGTTTAGACCCTACTGGCTGCCCAGAGAGTTCACGGTGTTATCATCACAGCAGTGTACATTCCGCCCCAGGCTGATACTGACCTGGCTCTCAAGGAACTGTACGAAACCCTCAACACGCTGAAGACTGCCCACCCAGAGGCTGCCTTCATTGTCGCCGTGACTTTAATCCAGCATCGCTGACTGAAGTCCCTCCGAAGTGTTGTCAGCACATCCAGGTGAGCGCTCGGGGAGCTGGCACACTCGACCTTTCCATAACGCTTACAAAGTGCTCCTCCGACCACACTTCAACAATCAGATCACTCTCTGATCCGGCTTCTGCCGATGTACAGGCAAAAGCTGAAACAAGAGGCGGCCATAGGTGATCCGTCCACTGTTGGTCCGACCAATCGTTCTTCATGCTACAGGACCGCTTGGATGACATCAATTGGATTGTCTTCCATGATGAGGATGTGACCAATTTCACGATGGGGTCACGTGCATCATCTGAAAGTGCATCGAGAATGTTGTTCTCTAGAAATCGGTCAATGTCGTTTCTTTATCGTTACCTATAATCTGGGCACAAAAACAGCCACACCAACAATGCCAGTTAAATTATATTTTCATCCTTCTGTACAATGGTTAATATTTCACAATAAATTTCCTTAATATACCAATGAACTAACAGATTCTCAGGCATAACAAAATCCTGAGACTTTATTAAATCGTGTACCCCAAAATCAATAAAGGCATTAAAAACAAGTTGGGGTTACCGAGAATGCCACAGTGGAACATATTGCATAATTCAACGAATCCACATTCCCAGCGTAATAAGAACCCAAGCCCCCAAAACTATAACACTCTTCTTGTGATGTTCCCAACAGTCCTCCGACACACCTCCAACAGGATGATCATTTCTTTGCTCCTTCAAATTAATCCAGTACATTAACATTAAATTCAATCTCCGCAAAATCAATCAGTAAACCTGAAACAGGAGACGACCTTACTGCACCACAACAGAATCTTAAAGCCTGTGCTTGTATCACAGCCAAACATTTGAAAGTTGGAGATGAAGCTGATCCATGAGCCACAGAATCCAGGCAAGATCTAATGAAACAAATGTAAATGGTCAGCAGAGATTTTCATGTCGCTCCCGAAGAATATCCACAGAGACACCGAGAATATTTATTGCTCCTTTATATTTATCAATTATTTTACTGACACGGTGCTTCCATGTCAGCTCATTGTGCATCCACCTGCCTGGGAATCTCACCACTGACAAGTCTTCAAGAGTTTGATCAGATGATTTCAAATCAAGCGCAGGTCGATTAATCCTGTTTATACAACACTCGACTTGTGTGTTTTGCCACTGAAAGCTTAAGTCCCATCTATTTGCCAACTGATTAATTGCTAATGGCATCCCATATACAGTTAAATTGACATTTCTACCTCTAATCCATAAACCTCCATCATCTGCAAATAGTGATTTACCCACCCCTGTACCTATCTCAGAGAAAATATTATTAATTATAATAAGAAATAATAAATACTGCCTTGTGTGATCCCAATCTCTATCTCAGAAACCTGTGTATAACTTGCCCACCGGCGCCTGCACAAAGCGTCTAAATTTAATAAAAGCCTCATAAAACTTTACAGTCGAACTTCCAAAAATTAATCAAAAGGCCTGTGTAAAAGTGAGGAAATGGCATATAAGTAGCAAAAGTGAGTGGGAATTTGGATCATCGGGATGCTTTTAAAGTTCAACAAAAGGCAACTAAGAAGCCATAAGAATGGTAAAGGTGAAACACGAGAGCAAACTCGCCAATAATATAAAACAGGATACTATTTTTTTCAGCTACATAAGGAGCGAAAGGGAGATGAGAGCTGATATTGGACCACTGGAAAATGATGCTGGTGAGGTAGTAATGGGGGACAAAAAACGTCAGATGAACTTAATGAATACTTTGCATCATTCTTCACTGTGGAAGACACAGAAGGAGTGAGTGCCTTCGCTATTACAAAGGAAAAAGCGTGTGACTAACTTAAAGGTCTGAAGGTGGACAAGTCACCTGGAACAGATGGACGACAACCCAGAGTCCTGAGAAAAGCTGTTGAAGAGATACAGATGCATTGGTCACGGTCTTTCAAGGATCACTTGATTCTAGCATGGTCCCGGAGGATCGGAAAGTAGAAAATTACACTCTTTACGAAGGGAGGAAGGCAAAAGAAAGGAATTTCTAGGCCAGTCAGCCTGAGTTCCGTGGTTGGGGAAGTATTGTAATCATTTAACGAGGATGAGTTTCCGAGGTACTTGGAGACTGATGATAAAACAAGTTAATGTCAGCATGGTTTCTGTAAAAGGAAATCGTGCCTGACAAACCTGTTAGAGGCCAGTGAGGAAGTGAAAAGGAGGATGGACAAATGAGAGGCAGTTGATATCATTTACTTCGATTTTCAGAAGGCCTTTGATAAGGTACCACACATGAGGTTGCCGAAAAAGATAAAATCCTATGTTGTTACAGGAAAGATACTGGCATGGACAGAGGAATGTCTGACAGGCGGGAGGCAGCGGGTGGGAATAAAAGGAGCCTTTTCAGGCTGGCTGCCAGTGACTAGTGTTCCTCAGGGGTCAGTATTGGGACCGCTACTTTTCACATTGTGTATCAACGATTCAGATAATGGAATTGATGGCTTTGTGGCAAAGGTTGCGGATGATACAAAGATAGGTGCAGGGGAAGGGCGTGCTGAGGAAGCAATGCGATTGGAGCAGGACTTAGACAAATTTGAGGAATGGGCAAAAAAAAGTGGCAGATTGAATACGGTGTTGGGAAATGTATGATAATGCATTTTGGTCAAAGGAATAATAGTGCCGACTATTATTTAAATGGGGAAAAAATTCAAACATCAGAGGTGCGGAGGGTGGGGAGTTCTCGTGCAAGAGTCCGAGAGGGTTATTTAACAGGTTGAGTCTGTGGTAAAGAATCAAAATAAAATGTTGGCTTTTTTTGAAAGGGAATAGAATATTTTAATTAGGAAAATAATCCTGAGCCTTTATAGGACACAAGTCAGGTTGCATTTGGAGTTTTGTCAACATTTTGGGTCCCATACCTCGGAAAAGAAGGGGCATCTCATTGAAACCTACCGAGGTTTGACGGGACGAGATAGGGTGAATGTGGAGAGGTTGTTTCTTACGGTGGGGCATCCAGACTAGAGGGAACAGCCTCAACATTGAGGGGAGATGTTTTGGAACAGAGGGAAGGAGGAATATTTTTAGCCAGAGAGTAGTGAACCGGTAGAATACCCCGCCACGGGCTGCGGTGGAAGCTGTCTGTGGGTATGTTTATGGCGGAAGCTGATCATTTCCTGATCGATAAGGCCATCAAAGGATATGGCGAGAAGGCAGGTGTATGGGGTTGAGTGGGATCCGGGATATAATAGAATAGCGGAGCAGAATCGATGGGCTGAACGGCCGCATTCTGCTCTTATGTCTTACGGTCTTTCCAAGATTCAACATGACCTCCCTTTTCCAGTCAGTACAGCCCCCATCTGTCCGATTTAAACTGTCTCGGTGCGGGTGGACTTTAGGACCCGGGGCATCTCAGGACCGAATTTGCGATGTTTCTGTTCTGTTGAGGGAGTTAAAATTAATGGATCAATAATTCTCATCTCGGGTTTATTTCACTCTCCGCACATTTATATTTACAGGGACATTACTCCTGACACTGGTCCCGGGACCCAGCCTGTTAACAGAACTGGAGTGTAATTGGAGCAGATTCTCAGCCACTTGTTTTCATCTCAAGTCCAGAAGAAAGGATGAAGTTTCCCCGTGAATTTATTCCCAGTGAAGGTGCGGAGATGGGACTTGGTCACCGCGTTGTAAAATGAAACTGTCCCGTACTCATAACTGAGATAAACTCCCACCCTCCCGGGATTGGGACCGGCAGGGAGACGGGGGTCAGGGGAGCTGGCAACACTGAACAAATCATAATTCAAGTCATAACCCTGTCCGATAACCCAGATCAGCCAGATCTTGGCGTCTGTGTCCACAGGACACTCGAAGCTGCTGCGTAGGTTGGCAGTGTTGTTAAGAAGGCGTATGGCGTAATGGGCTTCATCAACTGTGGGATTGATTTCAAGAGCTGTGAGGTGATGTTACAGAGAAACAACGCCTTAGTTAGACCCCACCTGGAGTACTGTGTCCAATTCTGGTTACCTCACTACAGGATGGATGTGGATACTATAGAGTGAGTGCAGAGGAGATTTACAAGGGTGTTGCTTGGATTGGAGAGCATGCCTTATGATAATAGGTTGAGTGAACTTGGCCTTTACTCCCTGGTGCGCCGGAGGGTGAGAGGTGACCTGATACACGTGTATAAAATGATGAGAGGCACTGATAGTGTGGATTTCCAGCGGCTATTTCCCAGGGCTGAAATGGCTAACACGAGGGGGCACAGTTTTAAGGTGCTTGGAAGTAGGTCCAATGGGGGTGTCAGAGGTAAGTGTTTCACACAGAAAGTGGTGGGGCATGGGATGCATTGCGAAGATGGCAGAGGTGGATAGAATCGGGTCTTTTAAGAGACTCTTAGTTAGGTACATGGAGCTTAGAAAATAGAGAGCTATACGGTAGGGAAGTTCTTGACAGTTTCTAGAGTATGTGACATAGTCGGCACATCATTGTGGGCCGAAAGGCCTGTAATGTGCTGTAGAAACTTTGTTCACTGCCAACGGCAAGATGCCGAACAGTGTTGCGGAGAGACAGTTCTTGGGATGCAAGTTCCCAGCTCGTTGGATGTGGCTAAACGGTTCGATTAGGTGGTGAAGGAGGCTTATAGAATACCGGCTTTTATTCGTGAAGCACTGACTTCAAAAGCCAGGAGGTTATGTTGTAATTTATAACACTCTGGTCAGACCATGTCCGGAGTATTTATCTGAGGTTTCAGTGGTGCATCTCTGGACAGTTCGGACGCAACATCCATGGCCGACCCTCTCCGACGGAGGCCTCACACACTCACATTGAGAAATATACAAATAACCAATGTCCCACTACCGGACCCTGCGGTACACCACTTGTTCCAAACTTCCCTCAGAACAGAGATGAGGAGGAATTTATTCAGAGTGGGGTGGTGAATGTGAGGCATTAATTGCCCTAATTCCTGTTATCGGTGGTTGCCGGCCTCTGCGTCCATAACGACAGGCGTAGTTCTCCTCCGACGTCACGGTGAATCTGTTCCAACAGATGTTTGTGATGGCTGAGCAATAGTGTTGAAGCAGGGAGCGAGTGAGAAGCTGAGACATTTGGATTACAACTGCCAGATGGCCCCGCAGCCCCGCATATTCGGCAGCTGAAGCTGACTAAGCGCGGTGCCCGATGGGAGCTGTAGTTCAATTGAAAAACGGGTGTTTGTGACTTATTCTATCATTGAACAATTTGTGTCATTTGTCACTCTTTATGTAACCCGACAATTACAGCGTGACAGTGGGGCCTGTGTTGGGGGAAAGGAGAATCGGTGGTGCATCATGCTCAGTTTTGGGGTCAGTGCACAATCACAATCGAGCCTTCTTTTGACTCCCGTTCTCCCCCGCCGGTAACAAAATTCCTGAATCTTTACTGTGAATTCCAGGTTAATCACGTCCTTTCAGAGGTGGCCGGCCAGAGTTGAACAGTTCTCCAGCCGTGGTCTCACCGACATAGAACAATGACAGCAGGGGAACAGGCCCTTCTGCTCACTGTGTTGTTCTGAACCAATTGAACTGGTCACTTTATGTCTCACTAAACCAGTCCCCTCTGCCTACACAAGGTCCACATCCCTCCATTCTCCAACCATTCACGTGGTATCTAATAGCCTCTACCACATCTGCCTCCACCACCTCCCCTGGAATTCCTTCCAGGCACCATCACTATGAGTCCAGAAAAAACAAAAGTTGCAACACACATCTACTTTAAACATTCAGAGTCAAGTTGAACATTACAGTCTAATATAAGGTGTTTGTTTTACAGCAGCAGTGTCATGAAAAGAGAGAAAAAATGCACTAAATTACAAAATAAATAAACATCGCAAAAAGGACCAGTTCCCCGTTTCTGCTGAAGTGCGTGTCGACTGGTAGTAGACATTTCCTACTTAGAGACACAATACCGGCTGTCCACTCTGTCTGTGCTTCTCAGGTACCCATAAACTTCTGTAGGGCTTCCCACAGCCTCTCCCGTACAGAGCAAATTCCCCGAGACTGTCCAGTCTTATTTTATCCAGGCAGCATCTTGTTAAGCGTCCTCTAATTACCATCCAAAGCTTCTGCATTATTCCAGTATTAGAATGCAATTCTCCAGATGAGGTTGAAATGGAGATTTATAGAGTTGCAACACAACTGCCTGACACTGGAACCACTATCTGGGAGTTATGAACCCGGATTCCCTCTGTAGATCAGCCCATGAATACAGAAGCAAAGGGGATAGCGTTGAGCCTTTATCAGGCACTAGTCATGCTGTACTTGGAGTATCGTCAACATTTTTGTGCCCCGTATCTCAGAAAGGAAGTGTTGTCCTCGGAGAGTGTTCAGAGGAATTTCACCGGGATGATTCCAGGAATGAACAGGTTAACATACAAGAAGCATTTGGCAGCATTGCGCCTGTACTTACTGGAATTCAGAAGAATGCGGGGCGATCTCATTGAAACCTACCGACTGTTGAATGGACGAGATAGGGTTGATGTGGAGGGGATGTTTCCTCTGGTGAGCGTATCCAGCACTAGAGGGCACAGTCTCAAAATTGAGGCGCAACCTTTCAGTACTTTTCTTGTTTTTACTGTCTCTGTCTCAGGAGACAGCTTATCCACTGATGTCTACTGCAAACCCACAGACTCTCAAAGCTGCCAGGGTTATAACTATTCCCATCCTGTTATCTGTAAAATCGCGATGCATTTCTCTCAGTTCCCCCGTCCCCAGCACATCTGATCTCAGGATGAGGCTTTTCATTCCAGAGCGAAGGAGATGTCCTCCTTTTTCAAGAAAGAGGTTTCCCTTCCTCCACCATCAACGCTGCCCTCAACCGCATCTCTTCCATACCGTGCACGTCTGCTCTGACCCCATCCTCCCGCCACCCTACCCGGGATAGGTTTCACCACCCCAACAGCCTCCCGCCACCCTACCCGCAATAGGTTTCACCACCCCAACAGCCTTCGCCACCAGCACAGAAATCAGACCCTCTCACTGATCTCCCTCCTGGGGCTTATCCTCGGAAGCAGAGCAAATGCTACACCTGCCCCTACATCTCCTCCCTCTTTACCATTCAGGACCACAAACAGTCCTTCCAGGTGAGGCGACGCTTCTCTGGTGAGGCTGTTGGGATGGTGTACTGTGTCCGGTGCTCCTGCTGTTCCTCCTGTTTAACGCTGAGACCCGACGGAGGTTGGGAGACCGCTTCGCCGAGCACCTGTGCTCCGTCCGCCAGAAGATCCTCTACTATCGCGATGAGGCCCCATTCAGGTTAGTGGAACAAGACATTATATTCCGTCTGGGTTGCCTCCAATCTGATGTCATAATCATCGATTTCTCGAATTTCTGGTAATGCCCCCCCCCCCCCCCCGCCCTTCACCAGACCTCATCCCATTTTCCCTCTCTTATCTTACTCCTTGCCTGCCCATCGCCTCCCATCTGGGTCAACTTGCCCATCTGGTCCATCTGGGTCATCTGGGTCATCTGGGTCACATCTGGCCCATCTGGCCCATCTGGGCCACCTGGGTCACATCTGACCCATTTGGGTCATCTGCTCCATCTTGGTCATCTGGGTCACATCTGGCCCATCTGGGTCACATCTGGCCCATTTGTGTCATCTGGGTCACATCTGGCCCATCTGGGTCATCTGGCCCATCTGGCTGATCTGGGTCATCTGGGTCACATCTGGCCCATCTGGGTCATCTGGATCACATCTGGCCCATCTGGCTCATCTGGGCCATCTGTGTCACATCTGGCCCATCTGGGTCATCTGGGCCATCTGTGTCACATCTGGCCCATCTGGGTCATCTGGATCACATCTGGTCCATCTGGGTGATCTGGGTCATCTGGGTCACATCTGGCCCATCTGGCTCATCGGGGCCATCGGTGTCACATCTAGCCCATCTGGGTCATCTGGGTCATCTCGAACAAATCTGGTCCATCTCGGTCATCTGTGTCACATCTGGCCCATCTGGCTCATCTGGGTCACATCTCGTCCATCTGGGTCATCTGGGTCATCTGGATCAAATCTGGTCCATCTGGGTCATCTGTGTCACATCTGGCCCATCTGGCTCATCTGGGTCACATCTAGTCCATCTGGGTCATCTGGGTCACATCTGGCCCATTTGTGTCATCTGGCCCATCTGGGTCATCTGGGTCACATCTGGCCCATCTGGGTCATGTGGGCCATCTGGGTCACATCTGGCCCATCTGGGTCACGTGGGCCATCTGGGTCACATCTGAGTCTGTTGAGACTTCAGTTTTCTGCAAAGGAACAAAAAGTTCCTGAATTAAACTAAATGAAGCAGTCTGGATCCTGATTTGCGCCCTGTGACCGGCCTCTCAATGAGCTTGTGGGAGACGCTAATGGGATGAACAGTGACATCGGCGGGTTGCAACAGTCGTAGATCGGCCCCACACAGAAGAACAACCTGAACCAGGCCTGGAATTGTTCGGCGAGTGGGGGATGGTGGGAAATACAGAAAGGAACCGCAGAGGCTGCGTTCAGCTTCTGATGATTGAAAACATTTTCTGGACGGACTGCTGTGTATTCCGTGATATTTCATTACAACCCCCGGGGAGGTGTTCTTTGTGAAATAAATTCCAAGCTGTGAACTTGATCTCCACTTTGCTCTGCGAGCTCCGCCCCGATGTTGTCTGGCGTGGAATGAAATCAGCTTAAATATTTCTCAGAACAAAAGGACCCTATTCCTCTGAACTCGGCCCAAATCCTTTAATGGCTTTCTGAAATCACTTCTCTCAATATTTCTAGTCGCAGAGAACTTGGGTGAAATTTGAGTAAGCTTGGTGAAAGGAGAAAGTAAGGAGGCAGGAGAGACTGTGGTTGCTCGGCGGATAGGTCGCCTCGGGACTGACCCTGCGCCAATTTAACCTGTTCCATGCCGGATGTTCTCCATTTCTCCATCTGAATCCGGTCTCCTCCAGACATTGAACCCCGGGTCGCGTACAATAAATCTGTTCCAAGATTTTCTCAGGATTTCTCGATTCAGGGGAATTCACTAACATTCATTTATTAACTCTATCATTGAGAGATTATTGTATTTCCATCTTACATATATAGTTGTATGCGTTTGGTTTAATTGCAGCAGAAAGTACGCTCCCTGTACCTGAACAAGTGAGGGGAGTTTCAGCTGAAACTCTATCCATTTCAGGCAGTCTTTCTTACACAGAAGGCGGATCTCAGATTCTCGCAGAACCCAGGCTGGATCAAATTCACAGCCTGGGACTCGCTGAGCCAAACAGAGAAACTCCACCCCACTGGTTGCGGTGAAAGAAAACGATTTCCATGGAAATCCGGACAGAAAGGTTAACGCAGCCTGTTTGTTTCCTCTTTAGGGTTGCTACATGATCCCACTCTCGCCTCCTCCCGCTGTCAGACCCGTCCTGAGCCAGTGAGAGTTAGTGTGACCCGGACCGCGGCCGTCCAGCTCTACCCCGGCTCACCCGGCCCTGTCAATCTGATGAGCGACGGACACATCACAGCCGAGTGGCCTCGGGAGCAGCAGCTCCGACTCAACTCTCCGTACAGGGTGAGAACACCGGTGCAGGAACATTGTCGGTCACCCGGGTAGTCAGACTGATTTCCCGGGACCACACTGAACACTGTCCGGTTACAACATCAGAGGTAAGTGTTCTCTATGATTCTGTACCATTATTCAGCATTTACAGCGAGGCTCCGCTTCGGTCGGGATCGGGAGTGAATTTAGTGGGAGGAGGGAGTCCTGACGTGTTCATGTTAACGAGTCAGTTATTGTCCAAATGGATTCAGACAAACGAGGTCTTTGCCGTCAACCACAAATACTCTCCAGGGTTGTCTCTAACCAGTGCGAGCAGAAAGCATCTTTTACCCTGGTAGTGACATGCGAAATATCCCACCCGTCACCGATCTCTCTGAAACAAGAGAAGATCAGCAGATGCTGGAAATCCGAGAAGCAGACACAAAATGGCGGAGGAACTCTGCAAGCAGGGCAGCATCTATGGAAAAATAAAGTGCAGTCTCCTTGGAGTCTACAGGTAATGTTCTTTACATCGCGCCATGTAGCAGAAAGGTTTAAATAACATATTAAACTTCCTTCACATTTGAACACCAGTGTCTTGTCGAACCGGTCTGGATTTGATTTCAGCAGAACGGCCGCTCCCTGTTCAGAAGAATGTGCAAGGACAGTGCACGGACACAGAGACCCTGAACACCGTTTCTCACAGAACAACGAGCCGTGCCTTCCAAATCAGTCAATCGTTTGGCTCCTTCCCCTTTCCATTCCAGTCCTGATGAAGGGACTCGGTCCACAACATTGACTGTCCATGGATGCTTCCTGACCTGCTGAGTTCCTCCAGCATTGTGTGTTGCCATGGTTATGAGAGATCCACGTAGGACAGTGAGAGGGGCAACTTGTAAGACACGGCACACAGTATCCACGTTGCCATAATATTCTTGGGGAATTAAGGTGAGAATAATTCAGCTTCCGATGTTTTTTCCTATACTCATTCTACATGAAATGTTCCTTTGATTTCTCTAATTTTCTTCAACAGATCTCTTGTTTTTTTTTCCAATTTTGTTGGTTTCTTCAGCTTCAATGCAACGCTTCGTTAAGAGAGTTTCCTTATATGTTCTTGCTATCTTCTTGAACTTTGTCTACAGTTGGAAGTATTTGTTCCAATCTCCATTTACTCCCTGGAATGTAGGAGAGTGAGCAATGACCTTACAAAAGTGTTTTAAATTATCAAGGGCAGAGTAAAGGTCGCACTCTGTTTTATTTGTGTAATTTCAGGTTATTGCCAGCAGGCGGGGCTTTCTTCCACTCAACCAAAGTCAGAATGGACACAGGTATGTTCATTGGGCTCATTGTCATTAAAGCTCTGAACTTCTGGTACACGTGAGGTCAAATCACCAATAGTTCAGAGGAATAAACTTCATCGATTAAGGGGCAGAGAGAAAGTACCATCAAGCGGGGTCATTGATCTGACTGATAAAGCGACCTTGGGCACTGGAACAATTCACTAGCTCCAGCGCAGGTATCTAACAAGGAGATGGTCGAATCACTCCGCTACCATGAGGGTGTGGGCGGAACTCAGACAGGAATACAGCAGCGAGCAAGGTAACAGTCCAGGGAACAGACAGAATTTCTGTCAGTATTTGGTACATCCTGATGTGAGATATGCCTTCAACAGCCAGTGGTTGAAACAAATGTTGCTTTCTCTTTTGGAAGGGCAATGGTGAGTTCTCCCCGGATTTTCGGGTTGTTGCACAATGGAGGTGAGGATAGTTTCCCGGTGTCTGTTTCTGTGACCGAAATTTTAAACTGGGAATCAGGGGTGGGTGGTGGTGGCTACTGAAATGACATTGGCGAACAGGATTAAAGAAAAACAAAATGATAAGCAGAGAGGGCAGCGTACAAAATCTGGAGGAACTCAGCAGGTCAGGTAGTATTGTAGAAAGAAATTAACTATCGACGTTTCGGTTAGAGGCATCTTAATCGGAGAATTTGTTCATTGATTTCAGAGATGTCTTGGGCACATAAGAAAGAGTCAGGACTGGTGAAGCATTATTCTGGCTGAAGGTCTGTGACCAGTAGAGTCCGCAAGGTTCACTGTTTCACCATGCGCCGTGTGTGATGTAAATAAATCAATAATGAACTATGATGCAAAACTCCATGAGTGGAATGATTCGTCGATTTACAGAGTTGGCGGAGTTCACTAAATTTGGGACTGTTGTCAAAGTGTTGGTTCCAATTACAAACACTGTAGAAATATGAACAGAGAATCACCAGGTACAGGTAATTAGGGCAAATGTGAGAAGTTGCACTTTGGGAGGTCAAGTTCGCAACGATGTGCACGGTGAATGCGGGAAGCGTTAATAAGATTGATGTACGGACGGGTCTTGTGATGGATATGCGCAGCTCCCTGAAAGTGGCAACACAGTTGGTAGTGTGCCAACGATAAGTTGAGGTATTTGTTTCAGATGGGCAATAACTGGATGAACTTTGGTTAAGAGACATTTTCAGTTTTGTGCACAAATCTGGTAACCACATCACGAGAATGATATGAGTGTGTGGACAGGGTGCAGACGAGTTTCACCACAAATCCCAGAGGGAATATGCTTATGGTTAGAGGGTAAAGTTTAAGGGGGCTTTAGGATGCATGTTCTCCACAGAGAGTAATCAATGTCTGGAATGTGCTGCCGAGGGAGGGACTGGAAACAGATACCCAGCAGCATCTGAGAGGGCGGGAACAGACGGACATTGGCCATGTTCCTGAAGATGGGATTGGTTTAAACGGCATCGTGTTGGCATACGCATGGTGCACTCTACTATTTTATGTTCTGTGACTGACTACAGATCTGACTCTGCAATCTCCGCCTTCCTGTCAAATTGTGAGGATCACCACCTGTTCCGGTTTGACGAGATTCTACACGGAGCGACTGGAGCAGGCGATTGAGGAGGGCGTGGAGGGAGTCGGCTTCATGTTAACACATGATCATCATTTCAATGAGCGGGAGTATTACGTAAGTGGAAGGAACATAGATTCAGTGTAGATTCTACTGAATCAATCACAGACCGACAGAACAGGCACAACGGCACCATTGGGCTATGACAATCCTGCAATGCTTGGGGTTAACATCAAGAAAAGAGTTTACATCTGCAGAAACACTGAACCTATATTCACCAATACAATCCTCTATCCAATTGTCGGAACACATTCATTTTTAGACGGGTTAGGATACAGACAATGATTGACAGGTGACTTTAGTAAAATGTCACTTGACGGATATTGCAAGTGGATACGGGACCACTTTACATCACTGTTTTTGGTATCAGATCAGGTTCCCAGTGTTCAACCTTAATGCCTATTCACCAATCTGTGTTCTCCTGATGACCCACGGGATTCCCACAAATCAAATATATAGTGAGCTATTTCTCATCTCATTTCTCGAGTCTACTTTCACCCTGATTTGCAATTGACCAGGCCACACTGATTATCGTCTCTCATTTGAACTACTGACCCTTTTTTGATCAATATCCGAACATGCCTCATGTTTCTGTTACCTTCTGTTTCTTGTGACTATTCCAATCTGAGTTTGTAATTACTACAGCATATACTGTTAACACCTGGAAGTGCAGCATTAGAATAGCTAACACCGAATTACAAATGGTCCTTGTGCTACTGGAGTGCATTCACCTAATGCCACCCAGATTGAATTTTAGTGAAGAGCCACACACCATACTGAACACCACATTCCACGTGAGGCAGCTGACAATTTCAATCCAAACCTCTTAATCAACATTACCACCAGTTGGCTTTGGTCTGTCACACAGGCACAATAGTTCTGAATTTGCTGTCTGCTCCTCACTGCCAATTCCCAGCCGTAGGCTGACACTGTTCCCCATCTCCCTCTGATCCCGGCGGGGAAGTGTAAACCTGCTGGGGATCACCAGCAGTTACCCCAGGGAAAATCAACAGCGACCCTGCCATACTTTGACCTACCCATAGTCATCAAACTCTACAGTACAGCAACAGACTCTTCTGCTCATCTACTCCACACCGACCTGACATTCATCTGAACACGTTCTGGAGACGCACATAACTCCCCCATTGAATGAACTTATCGAAACTGATCGTAAATGTTCAAATCGAATGTACATCGACTAATTCCAATGGCAGCGCGTTCCACGCCCTCAGCAACCTCTGAGTGAACAAATTCCCCTTCATATTATGGAGAAGGATAGGACTGGACCCAGGGTTGAGATTTCTGATTGGAGAAAGGCTAACATTGAGGAGATGCTAAAGGATTTAGAAGGAGTGGATTGGGACAGTTTGTTTCATGGGAAGGATGCAATAAAGAAATGGAGATGGTTTAAAGATGAAATTTTGAGGGTACAGAATCATTATGTTCCTTTTAGGTTGAAAGGAAAGGTTCAACGTTTGAGCGTGACATGGGATGTTGGAAACTTGGTTAGGAAAAAGAGAGATATCTAGAATAAATATCGGCAGCATAGAGTAAATGAGGTTCTCGAGGAATATAAAGAATGTAAGAAGAATCTTAAGAAAGAAATTAGAAAAGCTAAAAGAAGATACGAGGGTGCTTTAGCAAGTAAGGTGAAAATAAATCTGAAGGGTTTCTAGAGTTATATTAATAGCAAAAGGAAAGTGAGGGATAAAATTGGTCCCTCAGAGAATCAGAGAGGACAGCTATGTGTGGAGCCAAAAGAGATGGGGGAGATTTTGAACAATTTCTTTACTTCGGTATTCACTAAGTAGATGGCTATTGAATTGTGTAAGGTAAGGGGAACAAGTAGGGAAGTTATGGAAACTATGACGATTAAAGAGGAGGAAGTACTGCCGCCTTTAAGGTATATAAAAGTGGATAAATCTCTGGGTCCTGGCAGGATATTCACTAGCAGGGGCTCTGACAGAAATATTTCAAATGTCATTAGAAACGGGGATGTTGCCGGTGGATTGGCGTATTGCTCATGTGGTTCCATTGTTTAAAAAAGGGTTCTAAGAGTAAACCTAGCAATTATAGGCCTGTCAGTTTGACGTCAGTGGTGGGTAAATTAATGTAAAGTATTCTTAGACAAGGCCTTTGACAAGGTTCCGCACGGAAGGATAGTTAGGAAGGTTCAATCGTTAGGTATTAATATTGAAGAGGTAAAATGGAAACAACAGTGGCTGGATGGGAGATGACACAAAGTAGTTCTGTCAGGTTGGAGGCGGGTGATTAGTGTTGTGCCTCAGGGATCTGTATTGGGTACAATGTTGTTTGTCATATACATTAATGATCTGAATGATGGGGTGGTAAATTGGATTAGTAAGTATGCAGATGATACTAAGGTAGATGGCGTTGTGGATAATGAAGTAGGTTTTCAAAGTTTGCAGAGAGATTTAGGCCAGTTAGAAGAGTGGGTTGAACGATGGCAGATGGAGTTTAATGCTGATAAGTGTGAAGTGCTACAGTTTGGTGGGAATAATCCAAATTGGACATACATGGTAAATGGTAGGTCATTGAAGAATGGAGTAGAACAGAGTGATCTAGGAATAATGGTGCATAATGAAGGGGGAAACTCACGTGGATAGGATGGTGAAAAAAGCTTTTGGTATGATGGCCTTTATAAATCAGAGCATTGAGTATAGGAGTTGGGATGTAATGTTAAAATCGTACAAGGCCAAATTTGGAGTATGGTGTACAGTTCTGGTCACCGAATAATAGGAAAGATGTCAACAAAATATGAGAGAGTACAGAGAATATTTACCAGAATGTTACCTAGGTTTCAGTACCTTAGTTACAGGGAAAGGCTGAACAAATTAGGTCTTTATTCTTTGGAGCGTACAAGGTTGTGGGGTGACTTGATAGAGGTATTTAAAATAATGAGGGGGTTAGATCGAGTTGACGTGGATAGGCTTTTTCCATTGAGAGTAGGGGTGATTTAAACAAGAGGACATGATTTGAGAGTTAAGGGGCCATAGTTTAAGGGTAACACGAGGGGGGAATTCTTGACTCAGAGAATGGTAGCGTGGAACGAGCTTCCAGTTGAAGTGGTAGAAGCAGGATCGGTATTGTCATTTAAAGTAAAATTGGATAGTTATATGGACAGACAAGGAATGGGGGGTTATGGGCTGAGTGCGGGACAGTGAGACTAGGTGAGAGTAAGCGTTCGGCACGGACTAGAAGGGTCGAGATGTCATGTTTCCGTGCTGCAATTGTTATATGGTTATTTTGCCTTTCTCCTGTCATCGTTACCCCAGGACCTCCAATTCCAGACCCACCCAACCTCAGTTGTAAATGCCTTTTGGCACTTGCTCTGTCTATACCTTTAATGAACTTGTATACCTCTATCACATCTCTCCTGGTTCTCCAACACTCCATGGAATAATTTCCTAACCTATTTACACTTTCCCTCGATCGCAGATGCTCATGTCCTGACAACAATCTTTAAATTTGTTCTGCACACGTTCAATTTTATTGATATCCTTTCGAGAGGGAGGTGCACAAATTGCTTCAAATTAGCCTGTGCTACATCAATTTCGACATGATATCCCAACTTCTGTATTCAATATTTTGATTTATGAAGACCTATGTCCTAAATGCTTTACAACGCCATCTAACTTCGACAACATTTTCAAGAGATTTTTCATCTGTATTCCCAGACACTTCAGTTTCACCGCACTGTTCAATGTCCTACCTCTCAATGTCTTAGTGTTATCGTGGTTTATCCTCAAAAAGTACATCACCTCACACGTGTCTTCATTAAATTCTGTCTCCCAATCTACATTCCACCATTTCTAAACTGTTCCACGTCCCACTGCAATCTCTGATAACCTTTCTCGCTCTTATAGCCTTGGTGTCAACCAGATTTGATGACCCAGTTTAGAACGTTATCATCCAGAGCGTTGATACATATGACAGACAACAACAAGATCCCTGCCGCACACCTCTAGTCATAGAGTCAGAGAAGCATGTCTCTGCTGCCACTCTTAGCTTCTCTCGTGAATCCATTATCTAAACTAGCATACTCTCATGTCATGAATGCCAAGCCACTTAAATCTTATTGACAAAGCTCCCATGATGGACTTCGTCAATGGCCTAGCTGAAATCCCTGTAGACAACTTCCACTAACTTGTTTTCATGATTTGCTTGGTAAATTCCTGGAGAAGCTATAAGATTGGTTAGATGGGATCTACTAGGCACAAATCCGTGTTGACTATCCCTAATCAATCCTTGCCCATCCAAATGCTCATATTCAGTCCCTTAGAGTACCTGCCGGTAACTTTCCCATCACTGGTGTCAGTCTCACCAGCCTGTAATTCCCTGGCTTATTCTTACAGACTTTCAAGCAGCAGAACAACATTACCTATCCTCCAATACTTCCGCATCAAACATTTAAAATATCTTTACTGAAGCACACGCAATCTCTGTTTAGCCTCAAACGAGGTACGAAGCAAAGCCCCAGGGATGTATCTACCCTAACCTGCTTCAAGACAGTAAATATCTCCTCTGTAATCTGTATAGAGTCCGCGATCTCACTGCTGATTTGCCTCACTCTAACTACTCTGTATGTCTCCTGACTAAGTATAAATTCAAAAAAATTGATTTAAAATCTCCCGCACTTTTTCTCAGCTTCATGCATAAAGGCCCACTCTGAACTTCAAGAGGACCAATTTTGTTCTGAATATATTTGATGAAGAGTTTGGTATTCTCCTTTCCCTTGTCTGCTAGCGCAAACTCATGCCGTACTTTAGCCCTCTTGTTTTCTGAATTAGTAACTCTTGCATTTCTTTTACTCATCAAGTGCCTCATCTGATCCCTCGAGCCTGTACTTATGATGCGCTCGGGGCCTCAATATCTCTCAAAAACCTAGGTTCCCTGAATATGATACCCTTGCCTTTTAATCTGTCAGTAAGATTCAATCTGTACTTGTGGTCATTCATGCATTCAAACTTTGTACTCTCAAAATATCAGTTTTGGAAGCCTCACACCTACCAAGCACATCTGTTACCAGAAAGCAACCAATCCCAATCCATTTCGTCAGATCCCTTCCGATGCTACTGAAGTTGGCCTTTCTCCAATTTAGATTCTTAACCCGAGGGCCAGCCCCATCCTTGCCCATAATGATCTTTAAACTAATGGCATTATGATCACCAGATCCCTGCACACATGCTTGTCACCTGCCGTATCTTGTACCCTGATAGAATTCCAGTATGTGCTGTTTACAGGCACGAGCGCAATGTATAGATTATGGAAACTTCCCTGGACATATTTGACAAACACAATCCCATCGAGCCCTTTAAAATGTGGATATCACAGCCAATAAATGGACAGTTAACATTACCTACCATCAGAAGCCGATGTTCCTTGCAACTGTCTGTGATCTCTCTGCAAATTTGATCCTCTAAGTCCCAGTAACTATTGGGTGATGAACAATGTCATCCCATTAACCTGGTCGTTCCTTTCTCATTGCTCAGTTTCACCAATGTAGGCTCAATAGATGAGCTCTCCAGTCTGTCCAGTCTGAGCAATGCAGTGATATTTTCCCTTAAGCGACCACTCCTTCTGTAATCCGACCAGGTCTGTTGAATCATGTCTAACGCTACAGAACCCTGGATTGCTGAAAAGCCAGTCTTCACCAATTCCAACCAAATCACATCAATAGTCGCCATCCTGTAATTCAATGTGTTGATCCATGCGTGAAGCTCATCTTCCTTTCCTACAACACTCTTTACATTGAAATAATACGGATTTCGGAAAAAAAATAGCTTCATGATGCTCATCCTTTAGCTTCCTGACTTTCCCACACAACCGCTACATTGTCCACTCCGGTTCTTCATTCCCCTGCTCATATTTAACACATCCCCACTCCCTATGCAGCGCTAACAAACCTTCCCCCATGGGTATCAGTCCCCCTCCAACTCGATTTCAAAACCAACACGTCTGTCCAAGTCCCAAATTCCTTGGAAGAGAGCCCGATCATCCCAACATCTGAAGCTCTCAGTCATGCACCATCTCATCAGCCACACGTTAGACTGTATTATCGTCCTACCTCAGGCCTCACTACTACCTGGTATGGATAGCGATCTTGAGAACACAACCCTGGGGGTCCTGCGCTTTGGCTTAGCATCCATGAACACACATTGCAGGAGCTCCTCACACTTCCTGCTCTTACGTCATCCGGCGAATCACCCTGACGTTAAGAAAGTTTCAGACTCGATGCGAGAGATCCCCGAGCTTAACAACACACCATCCAGAAATCTTGTTGTCGTCAACAGAATCCCCAGTCTGTTTTCCTAACCGCAGAATTCGCCCTGTTAATGCAGCTCACTCTTCTCAGTCCTTCTGAGTCACAAAACCAAACTCAGTGCCAGAGGTATAATCGACATGGCTTTTCTCTTCTAGGACATACCCGGAAACAGAAAATTTGTTCTGTTATAGAGGGGCTCTCTGCAGTGACATATTCTGATTTCTCCCTCTTGACAGTCACCCACTTACCTGAGTCCTGCCCCTTGTGTATAGCTGCATCCTTGTACATCCTGTCAGTCAACCTCTCAGCCTCCTGAATGATCTCGGTTTCATCCAGCTCCAGCTCCAGTTCCTTAGCACAGTCTGTAATAAGCAGCAGTTGGATGCACTTCTTCCAGTTCTACTTGTCAGGGACACTGGATTTCTCCTTGTCTTGTCACACCCTGTAGGAAGAACATTCCACTATCCTGCCTGGCATTCCCACTGTTCTAACCGTAAAAACGGGAGTTAAAATATTGCCCAAATTCTAGCTAAAGCCTCACTGGACCGTCTCTGACACTAAGCCTCAATTCTCCACACTATCTCTGGCTCACTCACCCTATGTCTGCTCCACTTAAACATTGCTAAGTGATAATTACTGCGCAATCTGTGACACAGAATGTCCGGACTGACACCTCTCGCTTTTTAAAATTCTTTCTCCCGCTATGAACACTTCAATGGCTGTTAGCGATCTGTGTCGAGCAGAAAGTGCTGGGACTGTCCATGCTCAGGGTAGATTTGTACCCATCTCTCCGCTCCTCAATATATTCCCCATTCTTCATTACAGAGCGTGACTGAGTTCGCGGAGAAGGGAAACCGAGCGGCTGCTTCCAAACTCCTCCTGGATCTGGTGATGGAGAAGGGCACCGGAGCCCGGAGGGTGATGTGGGAATCCTTTGTGAAACTACACCATCATTTACCGAAGCTGAGCAGAATATTGAATGAAATACGGGAACGTGGTACGGTGAACAATACACTATGTGTTACAGATGTAAATGCTAATGAATTTACAGTATTACAAAGAACAGACTTCATGCAGGTTAATCTGTTTGAACAGGTGACGGCCAGTTCGCCTACATGGACACTTAGCGGGGTTTATCTGAAGTGCCCGTGCGTCTGAAAGGTAAGCGATGGAACGGAAATCTCAAAGTCTTTCTTTTACTCTGAGAGTCTGAATACCTGTCTTTCGTGATATGATTAGAGACTGTCTAAACATGGGAGACATTTTTTGTTGCTGTGGCTGGAGGACATGTAACCATCTGTAATTTCCAGAACACCTTTTACCGTCCGGGACTTCGGCTGTGCACCTGGAGACATCTATGAAATTTAACCCCATACTCAACCCTATACACCTGCCTTCTCACCATATCTTTTGATGCCCTGACCAATCAAGACCTTCTGCCATAAATATACCCATGGACACGGCCTCTACTGCAGTCTGTGGCACAGCATTCCAGCATTCACTGTTCATTGGTAACAATAGTCCTCCTTACCTGTCGTAAATGTTTACCTCTCAATTTTGATGTTGTGCCTTTCAGTTCTGGATACGCCCACCACAGAAAACATCCTGTACATATCCACGCTATCTGGTTTTTTCAACATTCAGTAGGTTTCAAAGAGATTACCACCCCCCACCCCCTGCATTCCTGCAAATTCCAGTGATTACAGGCCCAAAGTTGCCAAGACGCTTCTCCTATGTTAACCCCCTCCCCCATTCCCAGAATCATCATCGTGAATCTCCTCTGGACTCTCTCCAATGACAACACATCCAGTCTGAGATATGGGTTCCAACATTGTTGACAATACTCCAAGCGTGGCCTGACTACAGTCTTATAAAGGCTCAGCATTATCTCCTTGTTTTTATATTCGATTCCCTTTGAAATAAATGCCAAAATTGCATTTGCTTACTTTGCTACAGACTCAACCTGTAAATGAACCTTCTGTGAATCTTGCTGGAGGACTCCTAAGTCCCTCTGCACCTCAGGTGTTTGGCCCTTCCTCCCATTGAGATAATGGTCCGCACTATTGTTCCTTTAACCAAAATGCATTTTCATACATTTCCCAACACTCTATTTCATCTGCTACTTTTTTTGCCCATTCTTCCAATTTGTCTTCTTTCTGGTACAATCGCATTGCTTCCTCAGCACTACCTATCCGTCCACCTATCTTTTTATCATCCGCAAACTTTGCCACAAAGGCATCAATTCCATTATCTAAATCATTGATCAAACAATGTAAAAAACTGCGGTCCCAATACTGACCCAGAAGAACACCACTGGTCACAGGCAACAAACCAGAAAAGGCCCCTTTTATTCCCACTCGCAGTCTCCTGTCTGTCAGCCATTCCTCTATCCATGCCAGTATCTTTCCTGTAACGCAATAGGACTTTATCCTGTTCAGCAGTCTCATATGTGGCACCTTATCAAATGCCTTCTAAAAATCCAAGTAAATGGCACCCACTGACTCTCCTTTGTTCACCATTCCTATTATTTCCTCGAAGAATAGATTTACCAGGCATGATTTCCCTTTACAGAAACCATCCTGACTTTGACTTATCTTGTCATTAGTCTCTTGGTACCTCGAAACCTCAACCTTAATAAGAGATTACAACATTTTCCCAACCATCGAGGTTTGGTTAACTGGCCTATAATTTCCCTCCTTTTGCCTTCCACTCTTGTTAAAGAGTGGAGTGATATTTGCAATCCTCCAGTCCTCCGGGACCATGTCAGAATTAAGTGAATTTTGAAAGATCATGACCAATGCATCGGTTATCTCTCCAGAAACCTCTCTCAGGTCTCTGGGACGTAATCCATCATGCCCTGGTGACTTATCCAACTTAAGACCTTTTCGTATGCCGAGTACTTTTTATTTTGTCATAGCAATGACACTCAATGCTACTGCCTGCTACTTAAGGACCACTGCACACTGCTGACGTCTTCCATAGTGAACACATATACAAAGTACCCATTAGGTTTATCTGAAATTTCTTTGTCCCCAATTACTATCTCACCAACATCATTTTCCAGTGGTTCAATTTGAACTCTCAACTCACTTTTACTCTTTATATTACTGAGAAAATGTTTATTATCCTGCTTTATATCATTGGATTGCTTGCCCTCATATATCATCGTTTTCCTTCCTATAGCTTGTTAAGTTGCCTTGTGTTAGATTTTAAAACGTTTCCTTTCATCCAAATTTCCTTCACTTTTGAAACATTATATATGCCCTTTCCTTGGCTTTTATGCGGTCCTTAACTTCCTTTGTCAATCACCGTTTCCTGCCCCTGCCGCTTAAGAACTTCTTCGTCTGCGGACCGTATCTATGCTGCGCCTTGTGAACTATTCCCAGAATCTTCAGCCATCTATGTTCTGCCGCTATTCCAGCTAGTATCCTTTCTAATCCACCTGGCAGAGCTCCTCTCTCATGTCTCTGTAATTCGCTTTATACCATTGCGCTACTGATATATGTAAGCTATGCTTCTCACTCTCAAATTGCTGTTTGAATTCCATCATGTTCTGATCACTGCCTCCTAAGGTTCCTTTGCATTAAGCTACCTATTAATATAGATTAACACCCAATCTAAGATAGCCTTTTCCTGAGTAGTCGCAAGCACAAGATACTCTGCAAAGCTATCACGTTGGTATTCAATAAATTCCCTCTCTTGCGAGCCAACACTTTAAATATGCTTGATTTTCCTATTCCCCTTGCATATTGAAGTCCCCCATTACAATAGTGTCATTACCATTATTACATGCCTCTTCCAGTTCCTTTTTCAATCTCAACCCCTCCTCTTGGCTACTATTCTGAGGCCCTAATATAATTTTCATCATGTTTATTTTCACCTTTGCAATTTCGGATCTTGACCCACAAAGATTAAACAAGGATTGAACCCCATATCATGTCTTTCTAAATATATAATTCCATCACGAATCAACAGAGCCACACTACCGCCTGAGTCGTCCTGCCTGTCCTTCGATACAAAGTATGTCCTGTGATCTTGAGGTCCCAACTATGGCCACGACTCAGTGACGCCCACAAAATCAAAGCGACCGATGTATAATTGCACCAAGTGTTCGTCCACCTTGGTCCGAATGCTACGCGCATTAAATACAACGCATTCTGTTCTGCATCTGCGCCCTTTTGAATTACATAAGAACATAAGAGATAGCAGCAGGAGTAGGCCAATCGGCCCCTCAAGCCTGCTCCGCCATTCAACAAGATCATGGCTGATCCAATCTTAACTCTAGTTTTCACCGAATCCCACAAGGCAACAATGCCAAACAACGGGGCACCATGCCGCCCATTTTATTTTATTATTCATCCCGCCCAAACCCATGTGATCACCCGGGAAAAAAAAAACCGAGTTGCCAGTTGAGGAGAAAAAATCTGGAAAATTCCTCTCCGACCCATCCAGGCTATCGAAAACTGGTCCAGGAGATCACATGGCTGATCTAAACCTAGCCTCATGTCCACTCATGTTCACCGTATCCCCTAATGCCACTTTTATCCAGAAAAATGTCTATCTCAGTTTTGAATTTATTGAGTGTATTAGCTTCCACAGCTCTCTGGGGCAATAAATTCCACAGCCCCACTACCCTCTGAGAGAAGAAATTTCTCCGCATCTCAGTCCTGGAACGGCATCCCCTTATTTTAAGATTATACCCCCTAGTCCTCGTTTCACCCATCATTGAGAACATTCTCCCCGCACCCACCCGATCAAGCCCCTTCACAATCTTATATGTTTCAATGAGTTCGCCTCTCATTCTTCGGAACTCCAAAGAGTAGAGTCCCAATCTACTCAACCTCTCATCATACATCAACCCACCCATCTCCGGAATTAACCTAGTGAACCTTCTCTGCACTGCCTCGAGAGCCAGTATGTCCTTTCTTAAATATAGACACCAGAACTGCACGCAGTACTCCAGGTGTGGTCTCCCCAATACCCGGTACAACTCCAGTAAGACCTCCCTGTTCTTATACTCTATTCCCCTAGCAATAAACGCCATCATTCCATTGGCCTTCTTGACCACCTGCTGCACTTGCATACTAACTTTTTGTGTTTCCTGCACCAGGACCCCCAGATCCCTTTGCACAGAAGCACTTTCCAGTTTCTCTCCATTTAGATAATAACTTGCTCTATTATTTTTCCTGCCAAAGTGCAAGATCTCACACTTGTCAGTATTATATTTCATCTGCCAAATGTCTGCCCAATCACTCAGCCTATCTATGTCCCCCTGCAGGGTTTCAATGTCCTCCGCACTCATTACACTCCCTCCCATCTTTGTGTCATCAGCAAACTTCGATACGTTGCACTTAGTCCCTTTCTCCAAATTATTAATATAGATTGTAAAGCGTTGGGGTCCCAACACCGACCACTGCGGAACACCACTAGTCACCAACTGCCAGTCTGAGAATAAACCATTTATCCCAACTCTCTGTTTTCTGTTAGAAAGCCAATCCTCCACCCATGCCAGAATATTATCCCCAATCCCATGATTTTTTACTTTAAGTAATAATCTTTGGTGTGGCACCTTGTCAAATGCCTTTTGGAAGTCCAAATACACCACATCCACTGGTTCCCCTTTATCTACCTTATATGTTATGTCCTCAAAGAACTCCAACAAATTTGTCAAACATGACTTCCCTTTTGTAAAGCCAAGCTGACTTTGTCCTATTAAGCTATGTTTATCCAAATGCCCTGTTACTGTTTCCTTAATTATCGATTCCAACATTTTGCCAACCACAGATGTTAGGCTAACGGGCCTATAATTCCCAGCCTTCTGTCTATTGCCCTTTTTAAATAAAGGAGTTACATTAGCATTTTTCCAATCTGCCGGGACCATTGCCGAGTCCAGCGAGTTTTGAAAAATTATCACTAATGCATCCACAATCCCGACCGCCACTTCCCTTAAGACCCTTGAATGCAAGCCATCCGGTCCAGGGGATTTATCCACCTTCAGTCCCATTAATTTATCAAGTACCATTTCCTTGGTGATTTGAATCTTAGTTAGCTTCTCTCCCCCTAGAGCCCCCTGTTTATCCAGTGTTGGGATATTTTGAGTGTCCTGTACTGTAAAAACTGATACAAAATATTTGTTCAGCGTTTCCGCCATCGCCATGTCCCCTACCATTAATTTCCCGGTCTCATCTTCTAGGGGACCAACATTTACTTTAGCCACCCTCTTTCTTTTTATGTAACTATAAAAACTCTTACTTTTATGTTTTTCGCCAATTTACTTTCATAATCTATCTTCCCCTTCTTAATCAATCTTTTTGTTATTTGCTGCTGATCTTTAAAAGCTTCTCGATCTTCAATCTTCCCACTAGATTTAGCTACCTTATATAACTTTCTTTTTAGTCGTATACTTCGCTTTATTTCTTTACTTAGCCACGGATAACTATTTTTTCTTTTACACCCTTTTTTCTTCAGTGGAATATATTTTTCTTGATAGTTGTAAAATAACTCCTTAAATATACACCACTGATCAAGTACCGATCTACCCTTTAATCTATTTTCCCAATCCATCTTAAGCAATTCCGCTCTCATACCATCATAGTCTCCTTTATTTAAGCTCAGTACGCTTGTTTGAGAACCAACCCTCTCATCCTCTAATTGAATATGGAATTCGACCATGTTATGATCACTTATTCCAAGGGAATCCTTTACTAGGACATTTTTTTATTAGTCCTGTCTCATTACACAGGACCAGATCTAAGACTGCTTGCCCCCTTGTCGGCTCAGTAACGTATTGTTCAAGGAACCCATCCCGAATACACTCAATAAACTTTTCTTCAAGGCTGCCGTGTCCGACTTGATTAGTCCAGTCAATATGAAAGTTAAAATCCCCCATAATTATAGCTGTTCCCTTATTACAAGCCCCAACTATTTCCTGATTTATGCTCCGACCAACTGAGTTACAGCTGTTTGGAGGCCTATAGACTACTCCCACCACTGCTTTTTTCCCTTTACTATTTCTTATTTCTACCCAAATTGTTTCATTATCCTGATCCTTTGAGCCAATATCATTTCGTTTTATTGCAGTGATTTCTTGCTTTATTAACATAGCCACCCCACCTCCTTTTCCTTCTTGCCTGTCTCTCCTAATTGTCGAATACCCTTGTATGTTTAATTCCCAGTCCTGGTCACCCTGCAGCCATGTTTCCGTAATTGCCACAATATCATAACCATACGTAATTATTTGGACCGTCAACTCATCAATTTTATTCCTAATACTACGTGCATTCAAATAAAGGACTTTCAAATATGTTGGACACATTTCCTACCTTTTCCTTTTGTACAACTTTACGCTTATCTCCGTACATTCTTTCCCCTCCTGACACATTCTGTCTTTTTATTCCTCCACTTTTACCTACATCCATTACCTTCTCCATTGTCTTTTTAATTATTTGCTCTCTAGAATCCTCCCCCCCACTAGTTAGTTTAAAGACCTCTGTGCAGCCCTAGTTATATGATTCGCCAGGACACTAACCCCAGCCCGGTTCAGGTGAAGCCCGTCCCTCCGGAACAGTTCTCTCCTGTCCCAGTACTGGTGCCAGTGTCCCAAGAAACAAAACCCACTTCTCCCACACCAGTCTTTGAGCCACGCGTTTATCTCCCTAATTTTATTTCACCTAGCAAAATTTGCTCGTGGCTCAGGTAATAATCCAGAGATTATTACCCTTGAGGTTCTGTTTTTTTTAATTTGACCCCTAGCTGCTCATATTCCTGTAACAGAACCTTCTTCCTTGTCCTATCTATGTCATTAGTACCGACGTGTACTAAGACAACTGGATCCTCCCCCTCCCACTGCAAGTTTCTCTCCAGCCCAGAAGAGATGTCCTTAACCCTGGCACCAGGCAGGCAACATAGCCTTCGGGACTCTCGCTCTCGGTTGCAGAGAACCCTATCTATCCCCCTGACGATACTGCCCCCTATTACTACAACATTTCTATTGACTCCCCCCTCTGGAATGGCCCCCCACTCCACGGTGCTATGGGCAGGTTGCTCATCCTCCCCACAGTCCCCGCTCCTGCCCTCACAGGGAGTTAAAGCCTCGAATCTGTTGGACAAGAGCAAGGCCTGCATCTCCTCCAGCCCTACCTCCTGGATTCCCCTACTTGCCTCACTCATAGCCACACCATCCTGTGCTTGACTGCAATCTACATTAGTTAATCTATTAGGTGTGGCTATCTCCTGGTACACAGAGTCCAGGTAACTCTCCCCCTCTCTGATGTGTCGCAGTGTATGAAGCTCGGACTGCAGCTCATCAATATGAAGCTGGAGTTCCTCGAGCAACAAACGCTTGCTGCAAATGTAGTTGCCGTGTCCCTCAATGGGGTCTACCTGTGTGAATTTTGCCTGTGTGGTGCATTTCAACACTTCGATCTGTCTGCATTTCAACCTAATCATGAGCTTCTCCTTCCTTACATTCATGTTACACCTATCATCTACTCTTGAGCTTGTTGGCGCATCCTCAGCTCTATCATCCTGGTTCCCATACCGCTGCCATGTTAAAACACTCCCAACAGTTCCAGTAAATCTGTCCGCCGTAATATTGGTACCCCTCGTATTCGTGCAGCCCATCCATTTTGGACAGGGCACGCCTGTCCCAGAGGTTGTCCTAATTATCCAAAACCTGAATCACTGCCCCCGCTGCAATTCTTCAGCCGCTCATTTATCTGCCACCTCATTCTATTCCTACGTTCACTATCGTGTGAAACAGACAACAATCCCGAGATTACGATGAGTTCCAGCTTCTCAGCTTCCTTCAAGACCACCTCCTGTTTTTCTTCCAGGGTCATTGATACCAATATGTGCCATGACCGCTGGCTGCGCACCCTCTCTTTTCAGCATATTGTGGACGTGCCCAGAAACATTTCGGATCCTGGCACCTGGGAGACAAAGTACCATCTGTGTCCCTTTTAATGTCCACAGAATCGCCTATCTGTCCCTCTGACTATAGAGTCCCCTATTACTGCTGCCATCCTTTTCAGTTCCTACTGTACTGGGCAACATCAGGGAATTGCCTGAATTCATGTACAAGTTCCCTGGAGCAGAGGAGACTGTAGAGGTGTGGTAGGCTTGTATAGCCTGAGTTCATGTACCAGCTCCTCGGAGAATAAGAGACTGTAGAGTAGAGCGGGGTGTGTTACATCGCGACTGGTTCAGCCTGGAAAATGAAACAAAAATAATCTTCCTTTTCTGTGAGTCAGTACTGACTGTTTAAACTTAAATGATTCTCAGAAGCATCGGGTCCATTATGAAACATAGAAACATTGAAAACCTGCAGAACAATACAGGCATTTCGGCCCACAGATCTGTGTCGAAAATGTCCCCACCTGAGAAAGTACCTAGGGTTACCCATAGTCCTCTATTTCTCTGAGCTCTATTTATCTGTCCAGGTTCTCTTAACAGACCCTATCGTATCCACCTCCACCACCATCGCCGTCAGCCTATTCCACGCACTCACCACTCTCCGTGTAATAAAGTTAACCCTGACATCTCCTCTGTACCTACTTCCAAGCACCGTAAAACTGTGCCCTCTCATGCTCGCCATTTCAGCCCTGGGAAAAAAGCCTCTGACTCTCTACGTGATCAATGCCTCTCATCACCTTATACACCTCTATCAGATCACCTCTCACCCTCTGTCACTCCAAGCAGAAAAGGCCGAGTTCACACAACCTATTCTCATGAGGCATGCTCCCCGGTCCAGGCAACATCCTCGTAAATTTCCTCTGCACCCTTTCTATGTGTTCAACACCCTTCCTGTAGTGACGCGACCAGAATTGAGCAAGGCATTGCAAATGAAGTCTGACTATGTTCCTGTCTATCTGCAGCATTACCTCTCAGCTCCTAAACTCAGTTCCACGATGTTCGAAAGCCAATGCACCGCATGCTTTCTTAAACACAGAGTCAACCTGCGCAGCAGCTTTGAGTGTCTTAAGAATTTAGACGCCACACTGCCAAGAGTCTTTCCATTAATGCTATATTCTGCCATCATATTTGACCTACCAAAATGAACCTCTTCACACTTATCTGCATTGACCTCCATCTGCCACTTCTCATCCCAGTTTTGCATCCTATCAATGTCCTGCTGTACCCTCTGACATCACCCCACACCAGTGACAACACCTCCAACCTTCGTGTCATCAGCAAATTTACTAACACATAATGCACGGTGTGTTACACCGTGTCTGGCTCAGCTGCGAAATGAAAACTCTGTGGCTCAGTCCTGACAGCTTAAACCGAAAGGAATATCAGCAACATCAGATCCGTTATGAGAAAAAAATGAACTAAATTGCCCATTGCCCCCCTCCACTGTTACCCTCTGCAGTGTTGCTCAGTTCAACAGAAGCTGAGCAGTGAAACCACCCGCTCCACACAACACTCTCCTCTCCAGAATCACGTGTGCACTTGGTGCTCGCTGGAACACCGGGGAATCAGGAGACTACAAACGGAGGGGCGAGTGGACGCTTTAATAGCGAAACTAAATCAGATCAGAAATGTTTCTGTGCCATCAGTCATTTTCAGACACTCTGTCTCTGAACTCCAAACAATCTCTTCAATAAGTTTTATTTTTGAGGAAATACGCGATTGTTCCATGTTCATCAGATCAGGCATTGACAACCTATTTCCTCAGATGTTCGACAGAAACACATGGAGACTCTGCGGGAACAAACTGAAAAACTAAGAGTGAACACGATCCTGATGAGGGAGAAGGTGAAGGTTTTCCAGCTGGTTGATCGATACGCTGAGCTCACGGTCATTTCTACTGTTCGAGATCGGACACTGGTGGAACATGAGCTGCTGGTAAGAGGCAGAGACCACGAGCAGTGGAGACAGAAACATCTCTGCAAAGACTTGGAGAAAATCCACATTGCTCATCTGTTTCAGAATCGTTACTCACATAGTTTTCGGGAAAAAATGAAAAGAACTTCAGGATGTTCGGCAGCAGTGGTCGGAGTCCCGGGGATCGGGAAAACAACAATGGTACAAAAGATTGTTTATGACTGGTCCACAGGGAAAATATACGAACAATTCCATTTTGTATTCTTTTTCAAATTCCGAGATTTAAACTCCATTAACTGTAGAATAAATCTGAGGGAATTGATTCTGGATCAATATCCTTACTTTGGGAATGTACTGAGAGAGGTGTGGAAGAACCCAGAGGGTTTACTGTTTATTTTTGATGGTTTAGATGAATTCAAACAGAGAATCGATTTTTCTGATAGTCGGAGACACACAGAACCCAAGCACCAGTGCCCAGATCCCGAGTGGTGGTGTGAAGTGTCGGACATTGTGTACAGTTTACTCCAACACAAGCTGCTCCCAGGGTGTTCAGTTCTGGTGACCACCCGCCCTACTGCGTTACATTTATTGGAAAAGTCAGAGATCAGCATCTGGGCTGAAATCCTGGGATTTGTTGGTGAGGAACGGAAGGAATATTTCATCAGATATTTTGATGATCAGACGGTGGCAGAAGCTGTTTTCAAATACGTGAAGGAGAACGAGATCCTGTACACCATGAGCTACAACCCCTCCTACTGTTGGATCCTCGCTCTGGCACTGGGCCCCTTCTTCACACAAAGAGTCAGGGACCCGCAGCGAGTTCCCAAGACCATCACCCAACTCTATTCCTACTATATCTACAACATCCTGAAAAACCACGGCCGTGAAATTGAGAACCCCCGTGAAGTGTTACTCAGGGTTGGTCAGATGGCCTTCAGAGGAGTGTCCGAGAAGAGGATTGTGTTTACGGGTGAAGATTTGATCAACTACAATCTGCAGCCTTCCCAGTTCCTGTCCGGGTTCCTGATGGAGCTTTTGGAGAGAGAAGATTCTGCCCGGAGCGTGGTGTACACATTCCCACATCTCACCATCCAAGAGTTTGTAGCTGCAGTCGCACAATTCCTGACTCTACATCCCGGCGATATCCTGAAATTCCTCACTGAAGCCCACAACACGACAGATGGGCGATTTCAGGTATTTCTGCGTTTTGTTGCTGGGCTCTCCTCCCCAATGACAGCTCGGGGCCTGGAGGAGTTTCTGGGTCCATTTCTTCATCAAACAACCTGCCGGGTGATTGACTGGGTGAAGGAGGAGGTTAAACGCCAGATTGGAAACGCAAAGAGCGAAGCTGGTAAAAGGAGCCTCCTGAACACCTTGCACTCCCTGTTTGAGTCTCAGAATCGTGGACTGGCTCAGGCTACACTGGGATCTGTGGAAAATCTTTCATTCAGTGAAATGTCACTGACCCCAATTGACTGCGCGGTCCTGTCCCATGTCATCGGGTTCTGTGATACAATAATAAACCTCGATCTGGCTGGCAGCCACATTCAGTGTGAAGGAATCCAGCGGCTGGGACCCGGGCTGCACAAGTGCCAGGATTTGAGGTAACTTGATTTATCGCTCACTCTGAACTGTGAAACTTCCATTGTGATTTTGGCAAAGTTGTAGTAAATCCGATTGTGAAGAATTGTGTAAAATGTCCAGGGGATCGATCCGTATTTCCCCAAGGATGAGAGGTTTCTGTGTTTCGTTGTTAAGGGGTGTGGAGACTTTAGATTAGTAAACAATGGCCATTTGTTTAATGGTAGTAAATCACGGGAATGGCCGTGACTGCAGCAGGTTGGTCAGAGTTTCACACAGCCTTCCCAGTGAAGACAAGAGATCGTCAGCGGACTGTCCCTATGAGAAGGAAATAATTATCATTATGAAGTTGTCCTCCACTGCCCTTCCCCGCGTGTGACTGTCACCATCAGTCCACCTGTGTGACTGTGCTCACTACCAGATACCCAGACCCCATGGGTGCATCTGTTCTCCCGCTTGTGGGCCTCAGTTCAAACCCACTCCTCCCGTGCAATCCCTCGTCTAGTTGGAATTTCTTTTCCCATCAGTATCCTCCTATGGGATCTCTCTTTCCCATCCCTCTTCCTCTTGTGGGATCTCTTCTCCTTCCTCATGTGGGACCACTCCTCTTTCCTCTGTGGGACCTCTCCTCCAGCCTCCTCCGTGATCTCTCTTCCTCAATCATCATCCTCTTGCAGGTTCTCTCTTTCTATCCCTTTTCCTCAGGTGGGTTCTCTTCCACCATCTCACATCGACACTTTCCCATTAACAAATCTTCCTCACTGTGGGACTTTCCCCCATCCTTCAACCCCATCCCTCCCGACCCTCCCGAGTGTGGAACACGTTTCTAACTATTGGTGAATGACACAGAATATGTGGAGTTTACAGGGTCACGCTGAGAGACAAACTTACTGACATTCGGTGAATACGCTGGAGCTGGGCAGTGAGGAACATTGACAGTGATGGGAACTCCGACCGGTGATTTACTGACGGGTTTAATTTTTTCTGAAATATCTGAGTGAGAGAAATTCCCTCAGACACACGGGTTGAATCACTTTGTTCATCAATTTGTTTAGACTTGGGCGTAATGAACTGGGAGATTCTGGAATGAAACCGGTGTCGGCGGCACTAAACAACCTGGAGTGCAAAATAGAGAAACTGCGGTAAGTACGGGACTGTGGGAGATTGTGTTTACAGTCACTGGGTGTCTGACACTGAACACTAACGAGATATGTAATTGTGTTACTGATAAACACTGGGGATTTGTACCATCTCCTGTCTCGCTGTGTCCTTCACCCCGCTCTCTCTCATCTCCAGGCTGAGCCATGTCGGTGTCACAGAATCCGGTGCCAAGGAACTCACTTCCGCACTGAATACAAACCGATCACTTACGGAGCTGCTACTGAGTGAAAATGACCTGGAAGATTCCGGAGCGAAACTGGTGTCTGCGGCTCTGAGGAATCCGGAGTGTAAAATACGGAAACTGGGGTAAGTACCAGACTGTGGGAGATTGTGTTTACAGTCACTGGGTGTCTGGCACTGAACATTAACGTGATCAGTTATTGTGTTACCGATAAACACTGGAGATTTGTACCGTCTCCTGTCTCTCTGTCCTTCTGCCTCACTGTCTCTCATCTCCAGGCTGGAGAGAGTCGGTCTCACAGATTCTGGTGCCGAGGATCTCGCCTCCGCACTCAGAACAAACCCATCACTGATGGAGCTATACCTGAGTGATGATAAGCTTGGAGATACCGGAGTTAAACTGATGTCTGTGGGTTTGAGGAACCCGCAGTGTAAAATACAGAAACTGCGGTAAGTACCAGACTGGGGTATTGAGTTTACAGTCACTGGGTGTCTGAAACTGAACAATAATGTGATCAGTAATTGTGTTACTAATAAACACTGGGGATATGCACCGTCTCCTTTCTCTCTGTGTCCGTCATCCTCACTCTCTCTCTCTCATCTCCAAGCTGGAGAGAGTCGGTCTCACAGAATCTGGTGCCGAGGATCTCGCCTCCGCTCTCAGTACAAACCCATCACTGACGGAGCTGCAACTGAGTGATAATGAACTGGGAGATTCAGGAGTAAAACTGGTGTCCACGGCATGAGGAACCCGGGGTGTAAAATACAGAAACTGGTGTAAGTACCAGACTGTGGGAGATTCTGTTTGCAGTCACTGAGTGTCTGACACGGAACATTAATGTGATCAGTAATTGTGTGACTGATAAACACCGAGGATTTGCTCCGTCTCCTGTCTCTCTGCGTCCTTCACCCTCGCTCTCTCTCATCTCCAGGCTGGACAATGTCGGTCTCACAGATTCTGGTATCGAGGATCTCGGCTCCACTCTCAGAACAAATTTATCACTGACGGAGCTGGACCTAGGATGGAACTCTCTCACAGATCGATCTGTCCCCGGTCTCCGCCGCCTCATACTGACTCTCCCCAGTCTGGTGTGGATCCGGTGAGTGTTTGTGTTAATGTTCAATGTGATAAAATAACAGCGGATCCGCGGGTTTTCTGGTGATATTTGTCTGTGAGTGTTGTTGAAACATTAACCTCAGTCTGCTGTAACTGATACTGTTGTGTAATCTGTTTATTTCATCTTTATTCCTCCATCTGTTTCAGGCTGGGTGGGAATCACTTCAGTGAGACCGGGAGGAAGGAACTGAGATCTCTGCAGGAACCCAGACCCGGACTAAGAGCGTGGACCGCGTGAACCTTTATTCTTTCTTTATTATTTCTTTCGTTTAGAAAATCAACGTGCCCAATTCAATTCCATTCATCAGCTTAATATTGATGGTGTGACCACAGAGTAATCTAATAAAAATAGTAAAATATTGTTCTGCTTGTTCTGCTCAAACTATTGTGAAGCATCTACACTACATTTCATGAATGATATTAATATTCTTAGGAAGCTGTCCAATGATTAGAAAGTCTTGTGTGATGCTCATATTACCTTGGGAGAGGTTAAGGCTGCCATTTCAAATTTAAAAATCAATAAGTCGCCGGGTGTGGACGGTCTGACTACCGAATTTGTAAGATGTTTTCTGACACCTTAGCTCACTTTTTTAACTAAAATTGCTTTTTTTTTAGAATACATTGATAAAGAATTTCTTCCCACTTCTTTAACACGGGGCCTTATTACTTTAATTCCCAAACCAAGAAAAGATAAATTATTTATCAATAATTGGCATCCTATTTGCCTTCTCAATAGTGATTATAAAATTCTGGCCCAAATCATTGCTCACAGAATGAACATAGTTTTAACATTTATTATTGATGAAGCACAGTCAGGTTTCATAAAGGGTCAGCATATCTCTAATAATGTCAGATTGATTATTCTCATCTTGTTCAAAATGATAGTTTTATACTGTTTTAGATTTTTGCTAAGCTTTTGATACTATTGAGCATCAGTTTATCTTCACTGCTCTTGGTAAATTTGGATTTGGTCCATTAGTTTGCAAGGCGGGGTGGAAATTATCCCGGGAGGGAATCTTTTTGCTCCCCTTGCTGAGGACGGTGCATTCAGCAGTCTGGCCGATATAATGATGTTAAATTGACAAATCCCTCGGCAGTGAGCCTGGATCTACAGCGCTCTCGCACGCGGGCCTGAAGTGTGATTTTATAACCATCGGTTCCGCGATGCAGAGTGATGGTGAGAAACGGGAATGATTATTCAGACTGGCACTCGTTGTCGCCGGTCAGCTGATTGTGTGTGAATGTGAGTGAGTCGAGAGCAGCTTATTTATTCCCGCATGTCAGCAGCTCACACGTTGTTTAACTTACACTTGTCATGATGAATTCAATAAACCGCTGTAGCTTCCTGTCTTGGTGTCGGACTTTATTCTCATCAGAGCAGAAACGATGACCTGCGATTACTGCTGCTCTCCGCCCCCGGAGAACTACAATAATGGGTCTGAGCTCCTCACACTGACACAGTAGCGTCTCAGCCCCAGGCAGAGTTATGTCGGACTTGCAGAGTCTGGGTGCTCAGGATCTCATCTCCACTCTACCCCCATCGTGGCTAACTGCCCCTGAAGACTGTTAAAATCGACTGTTATGTCAGACGTGATTTCACTTATGTCCCAAGTACGATAGTGATGGGGGATGGAATACCGGCGTTAGGCAAAGGTTGAAGCTCCCTCTACATCATCCCATCACACACACTCCCGGGGTCAGACACAGAGTGAAGCTCCCTCCACACCGACCCATCACACATTCCCGGGGTCAGACACGGAGTAAAATTCTCTCCTCGCCTTCCGATCTCGCCCTCTCATACCCAGCCACGGAGAAGCGGTCTCTGTGGCGTGAGATGGATCAGCTAAGTTCAGATTGAAACTGCAGCACAGGAACATCCTCCATCCCACACACGAGTTGAATCTACGTAGGGGTGGTCAGAGAGATCGGGAGTGATACAGGGTGCACGGAGGTGGAGCGGGTGGGAGGGGGCACAAATGGAAAGGGAAATGGTGGTGGATATTAGTACGCTAGCGGTTGACAATCGAATTTGACGTCTATCGTGGAGAAGTCGCCCAGGATGAAATAGAAGATGAGGATAATTTTGCAAAATGAGACCCCAACCCTAGGCGTCCTATCTCACCGACCGCACTCCTAACGGGACGCTATCCATTCCCATCCACTCACACTGGCCTCGCACTCAATCGAAGGCCATCTTTTCCCATTCATTCCTACCATCCGCACTCCCAATAGACGTCACCCCTTCCCATTCACTCCGCCCATTCGCATTCCTAACGGGACGCACCACGACCCATTCGCTCCCATCATCCGAAAATTCCAACGGGACCCCACAGCTTCCCATTCACTCCCACCATCCACACTCTCAATAGACCCCAAGAGAGTGACGCTGTGACATGAAATAGTCACAGATTCGCTTAAAATGTCTGACGGAACAGTTTAGGGCTGGTTTAAAGTGGGCTTGTTTAAAGTGGGCTTCGGGAATGGAGGGGGTGAGAGGCCGATTGAAAGCGGCCTTCACCATCGTTAATTTTGTTGAGAAAAAAGGAGAGATATGGTGACTGAAAGAGACCCCGTTCGGCCGGGTTGAACCGGGACCAAGGAGGGAGCGCCGCCTTGGTTAAAGTGAGCGGCATAGAAGGAGTGAAGCACACGTTGACTGCAAATGGCCGACGCTCCTCTGAAATGGCTGCTGGGGAGGGAGTGACGGATTTGGTAGAAGTGAGCATAAGAGAGGGAGGGACGCGCTGACTTAAAATGGGGGAATCCTGGGTTAATGTTGCACAGACTGACAGATACAGAATGAGACACACTCTCACACTGTAACAGAGACTGACAGATACAGAATGAGACACACTCTCACACTGTAACAGAGACTGACAGATACAGAATGAAACCCACACTCTCGCAGTGTTTCAGAGACTGTTATAAAATAATATTTTATTTTTTAAAATAAAATAAAATGTTATGAGAATAAAATTCTTACATTCACACTAAACCAGAGAGTGACACCACACGAACCCCACAGTCTCGGGGTGTACCAGGGACTGATATCCACAGAATGATCTCCATTCACTCACATTGCTCCGAAAGCTGGTGAGTACAGAATGAACCACCCCTCTACACACTATACTGGTGACAAGCGGGTAAGGATAATCTCATTTCCACTGTCCGCATGTCTCCGCCTCCTCAGAGACAGCCGTTTATCAGCCCTACCCCGCACAGGGACCCCGCTTGGGTCGCGGCTTTTCAATTCTGCAACTGCCCTTTTTCGGGGTTTTTCACACTACGTCAAGGTATCCATTCAGAAAATTCCAGTTTCATTTTTTTATGGATTCTGCCTGACAAGCTGATTATTTTAAATATTTTGTTCATTAGTGGACACATCATCAAACAACAATATCGGCTTCAAATCATCCACCTCTTTCGGGGCTGCTCCAAATTACTGCAGCATACTACCGTTTGTAAATACTTGGATGCATATTGGCTGCACATCTCCCTGACTCCACAGAAATGAATCGCTCTGCACCATTTTACAGGGATCAGCTGCCGGCTGATGTCGTCACAATGTCTGCGCCGCACTCGCTGATACATCGGCAGCACAACGTTGTCGGTAACTGATCGGGTCCGCAGACTTCACACACAAAACTGCAAATGTTGCTTCGCCGATGCTGTTACGGGGAACGCGGATAACGGCAATGATCAATCAGCATGTCTTTCTCACACGGTAAAATTTTTCAAGCATGCTGTCTGAGATTCAGCCTGTCTTCCAGCTGCCCGCCATCCCTCTGAAGAATCTCTGAGCGACGTGGTCTTCTATCTCCTGTACGCGGTGCCCTGAGTGATGAAGGCTGGCATGCCAAAATCCGCTTTTACCTCCCCGTCTACGTGGAACCACATACCAAAATTTGGTGCGTTCCGTTAATCGAAAACTAGACAGAGTGAACACAGATTTCTCTCCACCCCGCCACCTCTAAACACATTTCCCTCTCTTACACTCCCCCCTCTCTCTTCCCAATGCTTTCCTTTCGCCGCCACCGCTCTACCCATACCTTTCAACCCCATACCCCAAACACTCCCCCTCCTCTTTCTTAACGGCCATCTGACTATTGAGTCAGTGACTTCGCCACCTCTCCGGCTCATCAGTTCGCTCCTCATCCTATCACTCCTCTTCCTCCCAAAGCCCTCACCCCTCCTCCCCAAAACCCACATGTATATGGGTGTGCGTGTGTGAATATCTGAGATATGTACATTTCTTTATTCAATGACAAAATTATTAGAAGTAACGCAGAAATACGAAACGTAAGACTATGTAAAGCACAAATTAAAATAGTGTTATTGCAATGAATAACACGCTCGATCCCCGGATTGCATCCATGGGTACCGCATGCTCCTTCGCCATCGATTCTGAGTGAGACAGTGGCCATTGTAAGTCAGTGACTCACTCCATCCCTGGCGGCAACATTAACCCAGGATTCCCCCATCTTAAGTCAGCGCGTCCCTTCCACTCTTATGCTCACTTCTACCAAATACGTCACTCCCTCCCCAGCAGCCATTTCAGAGGAGCGTCGGCCATTTGCAGTCAACGTGTCCTTCACTCCTTCTCTGCCGCTCACTTTAACCAAGGCGTCGCTCCCTCCTTGGTCCCGTTTCAACCCGGCCGAACGGGGTCTCCTTCAGTCACCACATCTCTCCCTCCTTGGTCCCGTTTCAACCCGGCCGAACGGGGTCTCCTTCAGTCACCGCATCTCTCCCTCCTTGGTCCCGTTTCAAACCGGCCGAGCGGGGTCTCCTTTAGTCACCACGTCTCTCCCTCCTTGGTCCCGTTTCAACCCGGCCGAACGGGGTCTCCTTCAGTCACCACATCTCTCCCTCCTTGGTCCCGTTTCAACCCGGCAGAACGGGGTCTCCTTCAGTCACCACATCTCTCCCTTTTTCTCAACAAAATTAACGATGGCGAAGGCCGCTTTCAATCGGCCTCTCACCCCCTCCATTCCCGAAGCCCACTTTAAACAAGCCCACTTTAAACCAGCCCTAAACTGTCCCGTCAGACATTTTAAGCGAATCTGTGACTATTTCATATCACAGCGTCACTCTCTTGGGGTCTATTGAGAGTGTGGATAGTGGGAGTGAATGGGAAGCGGTGGGGTCCCGTTGGAATTTTCGGATGATGGGAGCTAATCGGTCGTGGTGCGTCCCGTTAGGAATGCGAATGGATGGAGTGACTGGGAAAGGGTGACGTCTATTGGGAGGGCGGATGGTAGGAATGAATGGGAAAAGATGGCTTTCGACTGAGAGCGAGGCCAGTGTGAGTGGATGGGAAGGGACAGCGTCCCGTTAGGTTTGCGGTCGGTGAGATAGGACGCCAAGGGGTGGGGTCTCATTTTGCCAAATTATCCTCATCTTCGATTTCATCCTGGGCTACTTCTCCACGATAGACGTCAAATTCGATTGTCAACCGTTAGCGTTCTAATATCCACCACCATTTCCCTTCCCATTTGTGCCCCCTCCCACCCGCTCCACCTCCGTGCACCCTGTATCACTTCCTATCTCTCTGACCACCCCTACGGAGATTCAACTCATGTGTGGGATGGAGGAAGTTCCTGTGCTACAGTCGCAATCTGAATTTAGCTGATACATCTCACGCCACAGAGACCGCTTCTCCGTGGCTGGGTATGGGAGGACGAGATCGGACAGCGAGGAGAGAGTTTTACTCCGTGTCTGACCCCGGGAATGTGTGATGGGTCGCTGTGGAGGGAGCTTCACTCTGTGTCTGACCCCGGGAGTGTGTGATGGGTCGGTGTGGAGGGAGCTTCATTCTGTGTCTGACCCAGGGAGTGTGTGTGATGGGATGATGTAGAGGGAGCTTCACCCTATGCCCAACGCCGGTATTCCATCCCCCATCCCTATCGTACTTGGGACATAAGTGAAATCACGTCTGACATAACAGTCGATTTTAACTGTCTGCAGGGGTAGTTAGCCACGATGGGGGTAGAGTGGAGATGAGATCCTGAGCACCCAGACTCTGCAAGTCCGACATCCCTCAGCCTGGGGCTGAGACGCTACTGTGTCAGTGTGAGGAGCTCAGAACCATTATTGTGGTTCTCCGGGGGCGGAGGGCAGCAGTAACCCCAGGTCATCGTTTCTGCTCTGATAAGAATAAAGTCCGACACCAAGACAGGAAGCTACAGCGGTTTATTGAATTCATCATGACAAGTGTAAGTTAAACAACGTGTGAGCTGCTGACGTGCGGGAATAAATAAGCTGTTCTCGACTCACTCACATTCACACACAATCAGCTGACCGGCGACAACGAGTGCCAGTCTGAATAATCAGACCACGCCCGCGTCCGAGAGCGCTGTAGACCCAGGCTCACTGCCAAGGGATTTGTCAATTTAACATCATTATATCGGCCAGACTGCTGAATGCACCGTCCTCAGCAAGGGGAGCAAAAAGATTCCCTCCCGGGATAATTCCACCCCGCCTTACAAAATAATGGACCAAATCCAAATTTACCAAGAGCAGTGAAGATAAATGATGCTCAATAGTATCAAAAGCTTTGCAAAAATCTAAAACAGTATAAAACTATCATTTTGAACAAGATGAGAATAATCAATCTGACATTATTAGAGATATGATGACGCTTTATGAAACCTGACTGTGTTTCATCAATAATAAATGTTAAAACTATGTTCATTCTGTGAGCAATGATTTGGGCCAGAATTTTATAATCACTATTGAGAAGGCAAATAGGATGCCAATTATCGATAAATAATTTATCTTTTCTTGGTTTGGGAATTAAAGTAATAAGGCCCTGTGTTAAAGAAGTGGGAAGAAATCCTTTACCAATGCATTCTAAAATAACAATTTTAGTACAAAGTGAGCTAAGGTGTCAAAAAACATCTTACAAAATTCTGCAGTCAGTCCGTCCACACCCGGCGACTTATTGATTTTTAAATTTGAAATGGCAGCCTTAACCTCTCCCACGGTAATAAGAGCATCACACAAGACTTTTTAATCATTGGACAGCTTCTTAAGAATATTAATATCATTCATGAAATGTAGTGTAGATGCTTCACAATAGTTTGAGCAGAACAAGCAGAACAATATTTTACTATTTTTATTAGATTACTCTGTGGTCACACCATCAATATTAAGCTGATGAATGGAATTGAATTGGGCACGTTGCTTTTCTAAAGGAAAGAAATAAGCTGTACGTTGTTCACCCTCTTCCAGCCATTGCTTTCTAAATCTCACATATGCACATTCGGCCTTTATAAGATAGAAATGGTGTAACTCATCCCTTAATAAAGCCGGTTCCTCTTATCTCTCCCTGAAAGGTATTCTGGAACCAATTCACATAAATTTGCAGTCTCTGAGATCGATAATTGTTCTTCCAATTCTCTTTTCTTTACTAAATCACTACTGCGTTTTCTTTAAAATTTGGCAGATTCGAATTTAAATGTTCCCAATTTGTAGAGGAATTATTCTTTGCCATCGCTTTACGTAAGAAGGAGGTTGCCAACTTTTTAATGTGCAAAGAGACAACTTCATGCCCCAAAATGGAATTATTTAGTTCGCAGTCAGATTTAAAGTTGGATTCAGGTGAAGATAATGCAATTTGTATAGAGGTAGCATTATGGTCTGTTAAAGGTGAGGGAAAAAATAAAAGAGACATTATTATTTCTTAAGGTATGGATAGCAACCAGTAATCTAATCTACACATGCATATAATAGAGTTATTGGTCCAAATATAATTTCTAACTCCAAGAAAGTGCTCTCTCCAAATATCTATAATATTAAACTTCTGAATAAAGCTAGTAAAGTTATTATAAGTGGAGTGTTACCTTGGGGAACATCGGTCAATTTTTTTCATCTAAAGCCTTATTAAAATTTCCTTCCAGAACAAAACAATTAGGAAATTTAGAGAGCCAATAATCAAAACGTTTTCTTTCGAAAAATCTCAAGTAATCTTTCGTTATCATTTATAATATTATATCCATAAATATTAGAAATAAGAAAAGGGTTACCACAATATTGAACAATTAGAACCAAACAATGTCCATTCGTGTCCGCCTCAGAGTGCAAAACATCTCCTTTAAAGTTAAACATCAGAATAGGAACCCCTGTAGAATGTCCAGAACCATGTGAAAACCAAACATCGTTCCCCCACAGGGATTTCCACAGTTTAATGTCTTCAGTCACAGAGTGTGATTCGTGGATTAAAAAGAAATCCACATGTTTATGCTGGTTTAAGAACAAGAATAAAGCCTTACGTTTAACAATGTGACTAAGTCCCCTGGCATTAACGAGAAAAAAGTGAGAAAGACAGTCTCATGAGAGACTATATATACACAGAAAAAAATATCTTCATTTCTAATAATAAAAGTATAAAAAACTATCCCAGTCCTACATAAACAAAGGCCGGACTGGAATATTAGCAGAGATAGCAGACCAGTTGCCAAAAAAACATGTTACCGTTCTGCTCGGATCTCTTTTCCATCAATGAAAGCTCGAGTACCAGCAAACAAAGCACGCTTCACATCTTTTCTAGTAGCCTCCACCAGCGGCCACAGCTTCTGTCGGGCCAACTTATCAGCTGCAGTCAGGTCCTCGGCGAACCTCAGCCTCTGCGAGAGCAAGTATTCATCTTTTCTGGATTGTTTCCATTCCAGATCGCTCGTGGTTCTGTTTGAAAATCCAATAATGGTCAACCGAGGCATCTTATGTTGGGCCGACCCTTAAACCCTGCCTCAAATATATACCGCCCGCCCCCTTGAATTCCTCCATTCTTATCCTTGAATTCTTATTCCCTCTTATCCGACCGAGACGATGGATAAGCATCCACGCGTCGTCGAATCTCCTCGTTGGACTCCGGAGCTACTGCTTCGTATATTTGAGTTACTTTATTTTTAATATTTTCATCTGTTTGCTCTGGAATGTCGAGGATTTCAGATTCCACCTTCTCCAATAACGCTCGGCCTCAGCTCCAAAGTCTGAATTACCTTTTCGTGGTCCGTACAAGGCCCTTTGATTTGCACGACATCAGACCTCAGGGTGTTCACCTCTTCAAAGATAAAGTCGACGGTTTTCTTAATGTCATCAATGGCGTCCCAGACTGAAACCCGCCATCCTCGCCTAATTCCCCATCTCTCGTGGGGAGTCTCGAACGCAGATATCCGGCGAAAGCAGCGCCGCTGCTGGACAGGAGGCGGAATTACGCGACTGGCTCCAGTCTCGCGCTTCACGATAAGAGATGCGATCCGGGAGTCAGTTCCCTCAAAACCTTTGGGAATTAAACCTGGCGCGCGGCCATTAAAGATAAGGCTGGGAGTTAAAGGGGAGGGGGAGTTAAAGGGGAAGGGGAGTTAAATGGGAGGGGGGAATCGGCCAAAGTGTCCTCATCTCGTGGGCGGGGATGTTCACACATTCAGAGGTTCACGCGGTCCACACTCTTAGACCGGGTCTAGGTTCCTGCAGAGATCTCAGTTCCTTCATCCCGGTCTCACTGAACTGATTCCCACCCAGCCTGAAACAGATGGAGGAATAAAGATGAAATAAACAGATTACACAACAGTATCAGTTACAGCAGACTGAGGTTAATGTTTCAACAACACTCACCGACAAATATCACCAGAAAACCCGCGGATCCGCTGTTATTTTATCACATTGAACATTAACACAAACACTCACCGGATCCATACCAGACTGGGGAGAGTCAGTATGAGGCGGCGGAGACCGGGGACAGATCGATCTGTGAGAGTCTTCCATCCTAGGTCCAGCTCCGTCAGTGATAAATTTGTACTGACAGCGGAGCCGAGATCCTCGATACCAGAATCTGTGAGACCGACATTTTCCAGCCTGGAGATGAGAGAGAGCGAGGGTGAAGGACGCAAAGAGACAGGAGACGGAGCAAATCCTCGGTGATTATCAGTAACACAATTACTGATCACATTAATGCTCAGTGTCAGACACCCAGTGACTGCAAACACAATCTCCCTCAGTCTGGTACTTACCCCAGTTTCCGTATTTTACACTCCGGATTTCTCAGAGCCGCAGACACCAGTTTCACTCCTGAATCTCCCAGGTCATTTTCACTCAGGAGCAGCTCCGTAAGTCATCGGTTTGTATTGAGTGCGGAAGTGAGTTCCTTGGCACCGGAATCTGTGACACCGACATGGCTCAGCCTGGAGATGAGAGAGAGCGGGGTGAAGGACACAGCGAGACCGGAGACGGTACAAATCCCCAGTGTTTATCAGTAACACAATTACATATCTCGTTAGTGTTCAGAGTCAGACACCCAGTGACTGTAAACACAATCTCCCACAGTCCCGTACTTACCGCAGTTTCTCTATTTTACACTCCAGGTTGTTTAGTGCCGCCAACACCGGTTTCATTCCAGAATCTCCCAGTTCATTACGCCCAAGTCTAAACAAATTGATGAACAAAGTGATTCAACCCGTGTGTCTGAGGAATTTTCTCTCACTCAGATATCTGAGGAAAAATTAAACCCGTCAGTAAATCACCGGTCGGAGTTCGCATCACTGCCAATGTTCCTCACTGCCCAGCTCCAGGGTATTTACCGAATGTCAGTAAGTTTGTCTGTCAGCGTGACCCTGTAAACTCCACATATTCTGTGTCATTCACCAATAGTTGGAAACGTGTTCCAGACGTGGGAGGGTCGGGAGGGGCGGGGTTGATGGATGGGGGAAAGTCCCACAGTGAGGAAGATTTGTTAATGGGAAAGTGTCGATGGGAGATGGTGGAAGCGAACCCACCTGAGGAAAAGGGATAGGAAGAGAGAACCTGCAAGAGGATGGGGATTGAGGAAGAGAGATCACGGAGGAGGCTGGAGGAGATGTCCCACAGAGGAAAGAGGAGAGATCCCACATGAGGAAAGAAGAGAGATCCCAGAAGAGGAAAGAGGAGTGGTCCCACATGAGGAAGGAGAAGAGATCCCACAAGAGGAAGAGGGATGGGAAAGAGAGATCCCATAGGAGGATACTGATGGAAAAAGAAATTCCAACAAGACGAGGGATTGCACGGGAGGGGTGGATCTGAACTGAGGCCCACAAACGGGAGAACAGATGCACCCATGGGGTCTGGGTATCCGGTAGTGAGCACAGTCACACAGGTGGACTGATGGTGACAGTCACACGCGGGGAAGGGCAGTGGAGGACAATTTCATAATGATAATTATTTCCTTCTCATAGGGACAGTCCGCTGACGATCTCTTGTCCTTCACCGGGAAGGGTGTGTGAAACTCTGACCAACCTGCTGCAGTCACGGCCATTCCCGTGATTTACTACCATTAAACAAATGGCCATTGTTTACTAATCTAAAGTCTCCACACCCCTTAACAACGAAACACAGAAACCTCTCATCCTTGGGGAAATACGGACCGACCCCCTGGACATTTTACACAATTCTTCACAATCGGATTTACTGCAACTTTGCCAAAATCACAATGGAAGTTTCACAGTTCAGAGTGAGCGATAAATCAAGTTACCTCAAATCCTGGCACTTGTGCAGCCCGGGTCCCAGGCGCTGGATTCCTTCACACTGAATGTGGCTGCCAGCCAGATCGAGGTTTATTATTGTATCACAGAACCCGATGACATGGGACAGGACCGCGCAGTCAATCGGGGTCAGTGATATTTCACTGAATGAAAGTTTTTCCACAGATCCCAGTGTAGCCTGAGCCAGTCCACGATTCTGAGACTCAAACAGGAAGTGCAAGGTGTTCAGGAGGCTCCTTTTACCAGCTTCGCTCTTCGCGTTTCCAATCTGGCGTTTAACCTCCTCCTTCACCCAGTCAATCACCCGGCAGGTTGTTTGATGAAGAAATGGACCCAGAAACTCCTCCAGGCCCCGAGCTGTCATTGGGGAGGAGAGCCCAGCAACAAAACGCAGAAATACCTGAAATCGCCCATCTGTCGTGTTGTGGGCTTCAGTGAGGAATTTCAGGATATCGCCGGGATGTAGAGTCAGGAATTGTGCGACTGCAGCTACAAACTCTTGGATGGTGAGGTGTGGGAATGTGTACACCACGCTCCGGGCAGAATCTTCTCTCTCCAAAAGCTCCATCAGGAACCCGGACAGGAACTGGGAAGGCTGCAGATTGTAGTTGATCAAATCTTCACCCGTAAACACAATCTTCTTCTCGGACACTCCTCTGAAGGCCATCTGACCAACCCTGAGTAACACCACGGGGGTTCTCAATTTCACGGCCGTGGTTTTTCAGGATGTTGTAGATATAGTAGGAATAGAGTTGGGTGATGGTCTTGGGAACTCGCTGCGGGTCCCTGACTCTTTGTGTGAAGAAGGGGCCCAGTGCCAGAGCGAGGATCCAACAGTAGGAGGGGTTGTAGCTCATGGTGTACAGGATCTCGTTCTCCTTCACGTATTTGAAAACAGCTTCTGCCACCGTCTGATCATCAAAATATCTGATGAAATATTCCTTCCGTTCCTCACCAACAAATCCCAGGATTTCAGCCCAGATGCTGATCTCTGACTTTTCCAATAAATGTAACGCAGTAGGGCGGGTGGTCACCAGAACTGAACACCCTGGGAGCAGCTTGTGTTGGATTAAACTGTACACAATGTCCGACACTTCACACCACCACTCGGGATCTGGGCACTGGTGCTTGGGTTCTGTGTCTCTCCGACTGTCAGCAAAATCGATTCTGTGTTTGAATTCATCTAAACCATCAAAAATAAACTGTAAACCCTCTGGGTTCTTCCACACCTCTCTCAGTACATTCCCAAAGTAAGGATATTGATCCAGAATCAATTCCCTCAGATTTACTCTACAGTTAATGGAGTTTAAATCTCGGAATTTGAAAAAGAATACAAAATGGAATTGTTCGTATATTTTCCCTGTGGACCAGTCATAAACAATCTTTTGTACCATTGTTGTTTTCCCGATCCCCGGGACTCCGGCCACTGCTGCCGAACATCCTGAAGTTCTTTTCATTTCTTCCCGAAAACTATGTGAATAACGATTCTGAAACAGATGAGCAATGTGGATTTTCTCCAAGTCTTTGCAGAGATGTTTCTGTCCCCACTGCTTGTTGTCTCTGCCTCTTGCCAGCAGCTCATGTTCCACCATTGTCCGATCTCGAACAGTAGAAATGACCGTGAGCTCAGCGTATCGATCAACCAGCTTGAAAACCTTCACCTTCTCCCTCATCAGGATCGTGTTCACTCTTAGTTTTTCAGTTTGTTCCCGCAGAGTCTCCATGTGTTTCTGTCGAACATCTGAGGAAATAGGTTGTCAATGCCTGATCTGATGAACATGGAACAATCGCGTATTTCCTCAAAAAGAAAACTTATTGAAGACATTGTTTGGAGCTCAGAGACAGAGTGTCTGAAAATGACTGATGGCACAGAAACATTTCTGATCTGATTTAGTTTCGCTGTTAAAGCGTCCACTCGCTCCTCCGTTTGTAGTCTCCTGATTCCCCGGTGTTCCAGCGAGCACCAAGTGCACACGTGATTCTGGAGAGGAGAGTGTTGTGTGGAGCGGGTGGTTTCACTGCTCAGCTTCTGTTGAACTGAGCAACACTGCAGAGGGTAACAGTGGCGGGGGGCAATGGGCAATTTAGTTCATTTTTTTCTCATAACGGATCTGATGTTGCTGATATTCCTTTTGGTTTAAGCTGTCAGGACTGAGCCACAGAGTTTTCATTTCGCAGCTGAGCCAGACACGGTGTAACACACCGTGCATTATGTGTTAGTAAATTTGCTGATGACACAAAGGTTGGAGGTGTTGTCACTGGTGTGGGGTGATGTCAGAAGGTACAGCAGGACATTGATAGGATGCAAAACTGGGATGAGAAGTGGCAGATGGAGGTCAATCCAGATAAATGTGAAGAGGTTCATTTTGGTAGGTCAAATATGATGGCAGAATATAGCATTAATGGAAAGACTCTTGGCAGTATGGCGTCTAAATTCTTAAGACACTCAAAGCTGCTGCGCAGGTTGACTCTGTGTTTAAGAAAGCATGCGGTGCATTGGCTTTCGAACATCGTGGAACTGAGTTTAGGAGTTGAGAGGTAATGCTGCAGATAGACAGGAACATGGTCAGACTTCATTTGCAATGCCTTGCCCAATTCTGGTCGCGTCACTACAGGAAGGGTGTTGAACACATAGAAAGGGTGCAGAGGAGATTTACGAGGATGTTGCCTGGACCGCGGAGCATGCCTCATGAGAATAGGTTGTGTGAACTCGGCCTTTTCTGCTTGGAGTGACAGAGGATGAGAGGTGATCTGATAGAGGTGTATAAGGTGATGAGAGGCATTGATCACGTACAGAGTCAGAGGCTTTTTTCCCAGGGCTGAAATGGCTAGCATGAGAGGGCACAGTTTTACGGTGCTTGGAAGTAGGTACAGAGGAGATGTCAGGGTTAACTTTATTACACGGAGAGTGGTGAGTGCGTGGAATAGGCTGTCGGCGATGGTGGTGGAGGTGGATACGATAGGGTCTTTTAAGGGAACCTGGACAGGCACATAGAGCTCAGAGACATAGAGGACTATGGGTAACCCTAGGTACTTTCTCAGGTGGGGACATTTTCGACACAGATTTGTGGGCCGAAAGGCCTGTAATGTTCTGCAGGTTTTCAGTGTTTCTATGTTTCATAATGGACCCGATACTTTTGACAATCATTTAAGTTTAAACAGTCAGTACTGACCCACAGAAAAGGAACATTATTTTTGTTTCATTTTCCAGGCTGAACCAGTCGCGATGTAACACACCCCGCTCTACTCTACAGTCTCTTATTCTCCGAAGAGCTGGTACATGAACTCAGGCTATACACACCTACCACACCTCTACAGTCTCCTCTGCTCCAGGGAGCTTGTACATGAATTCAGGCAATTCCCTGATGTTGCCCAGTACAGTAGGAACTGAAAAGGATGGCAGCAGTAATAGGGGACTCTATAGTCAGAGGGACAGGTAGGCGATTCTGTGGACATTAAAAGGGACACAGATGGTACTTTGTCTCCCAGGTGCCAGGATCCGAAATGTTTCTGGGCACGTCCACAATATGCTGAAAAGAGAGGGTGCGCAGCCAGCGGTCATGGCACATATTGGTATCAATGACCCTGGAAGAAAAAACAGGAGGTGGTCGTGAAGGAAGCTGAGAAGCTGGAACTCATAGTAATCTCGGGATTGTTGTCTGTTTCACACGATAGTGAACGTAGGAATAGAATGAGGTGGCAGATAAATGAGCAGCTGAAGAATTGCAGCGGGGGCAGTGATTCAGGTTTTTGGATAATTAGGACAACCTCTGGGACAGGCGTGCCCTGTCCAAAATGGATGGGTTGCTCGAATACGAGGGGGACCAATATTACTGCGGACAGATTTACTGGAACTGTTGGGAGTGTTTTAACATGGCAGCGGTGTGGGAACCAGGATGATAGAGCTGAGGGTGCGCCAACAAGCTTAAGAGTAGATGATAGGTGTAACATGAATGTAAGGAAGGAGCTCATGATTGGGTTGAAATGCAGACAGATCGAAGTGTTGAAATGCACCACACAGGCAAAGTTCAAAAGGGCGCAGATGCAGAACTGAAGGCGTTGTATTTAATGTGCGTAGCATTCGGACCAAGGCGGACGAACACTTGGTGCAATCATACATCGGTCGCTTTGATTTTGTGGGCGTCACTGAGTCGTGGCCATAGTTGGGACCTCAAGATCACAGGACATACTTTGTATCGAAAGACAGGCAGGGCGACTCAGGCGGTAGTGTGGCTCTGTTGATTCGTGATGGAATTACATCTTTAGAAAGACGTGATATGGGGTTTAATCCTTGTTTAATCTTTGTGGGTGAAGATGCGAAATTGCAAAGTTGAAAATAAACATGATTTGAATTATATATAGGCCTCACAATAGTAGCCAAGAGGAGGGGTTGAGATTGAAAAAGGAGGTGTAAGAGGCATGTAATAATGGTAATGACACTATTGTAATGGAGGTCTTCAATATGCAAGGGGAATTGGAAAATCAAGCATATTTAAATTGTTGGCTCGCAAGAGAGGGAATTTATTGAATACCAGCGTGATAGCTTTGCAGAGTATCTTGTGCTTGCGACTACTCAGGAAAAAGCTATCTTAGATTGGGTGTTGTGTAATAACCAAGACGTTAATAGGTAGCTTAATGCAAAGGAACCTTAGGAGGCAGTGATCACAACATGATGGAATTCAAACAGCAATTTGAGAGTGAGAAGCATAGCTTACATATATCAGTAGCGCAATGGTATAAAGCGAATTACAGAGACATGAGAGAGGAGCTCTGCCAGGTGGATTAGAAAGTAAACTAGCTGGAATAACGGCAGAACATAGATGGCTGAAGATTCTGGGAATTGTTCACAAGGCGCAGCATAGATACGGTCCACAGACGAAGACGTTCTTAAGCGGCAGGGGTAGGAAACGGTGATTGACAAAGGAAGTTAAGGACTGCATAAAAGCCAAGAAAAGGGCATATATAAGGTTTCAAAAGTGAGGGAAATTTGGATGAAAGTAAACGTTTTAAAAGCTAACACAAGGCAACTTAACAAGCTATAGGAAGGGAAAAGATGATACATGAGGGCAAGCAATCCAATAATATAAAGCAGGATAATAAACATTTTCTCAGTAATATAAAGAGTAAAAGTGAGTTGAGAGTTCGTATTGAACCACTGGAAAATGATGTTGGTGAGATAGTAATTGGGGACAAAGAAATTTCAGATAAACTTAATGGGTACTTTGCATATATCTTCACAATGGAAGACGTCAGCAGTGTGCAGTGGTCCTTAAGTAGCAGGCAGTAGCATTGAGTGTCATTGCTGTTACAAAAGAAAAAGTACTCAGCATACGAAAAGGTCTTAAGTTGGATAAGTCACCAGGGCATGATGGATTACGTCCCAGAGACCTGAGAGAGTTTTCTGGAGAGATAACCGATGCATTGGTCATGATCTTTCAGAATTCACTTAATTCTGGCATGGTCCCGGAGGACTGGAGGATTGCAAATATCACTCCACTCTTTAACAAGAGTGGAAGGCAAAAGGAGGGAAATTATAGGCCAGTTAAACAAACCTCGATGGTTGGGAAAATGTTGGAATCTCTTATTAAGGTTGAGGTTTCGAGGTACCGAGAGACTAATGACAAGATAAGTCAAAGTCAGGACGGTTTCTGTAAAGGGAAATCATGCCTGGTAAATCTGTTCTTCGAGGAAACGACAGGAATGGTGAACAAAGGAGAGTCAGTGGGTGCTATTTACTTGGATTTTTAGAAGGCATTTGATTAGGTGCCACATATGAGACTGCTGAACAGGATAAATTCCTATTGCGTTACAGGAAAGATACTGGCATGGATAGAGGAATGACTGACAGACAGGAGACTACGAGTGGGAATAAAAAGGGTCTTTTCTGGTTTGTTGCCTGTGAAGGGTCAGTATTGGGACCGCAGTTTTTCACATTGTTTTATCAATGATTTAGATAATGGAATTGATGCCTTTGTGGCAAAGTTTGCGGATGATAAAAAGATAGGGGGAGGGATAGGTAGTGCTGAGGGAGCAATGCGATTGTACCAGAAAGAAGACAAATTGGAAGAATGGGCAAAAAATGTAGCAGATGAAATAGAGTGTTGGGAAATGTATGAAAATGCATTTTGGTTAAAGGAACAATAGTGGGGACCATTTTCTCAATGGGAGGAAGGGCCAAACACCAGAGGTGTAGAGGGACTTAGGAGTCCTCCAGCAAGATTCACAGAAGGTTCATTTAAAGGTCGAGTCTGTAGCAAAGTAGGCAAATGCAATGTTGGCATTTATTTCAAAGGGAATGGAATATTAAAACAAGGAGATAATGCTGAGCCTTTATAAGACTGTAGTCAGGCCACACTTGGAGTATTGTCAACAATGTTGGAACCCATATCTCAAACTGGATGTGTTGTCATTGGAGAGAGTCCAGAGGAGATTCACGATGATGATTCTGGGAATGGGGGAGGGGGTTAACATATGAGAAGCGTCTTGGCAACTTTGGGCCTGTAATCACTGGAATTTGGAGGAATGCGGGTGGGGGGGGGGGGGGAGGTTGGGAACTTCTTTGAAACCTACTGAATGTTGAAAAAACCATATAAGGTGGATATGGACAGGATGTTTTCTGTAGTGGGCGTTTCCAGAACTGAAAGGCACAACATCAAAATTGAGAGGCAAGCCTTTACGACAGGTAAGGAGGATTATTGTTGCCAAGGAGTAGTGAATGCTGGAATGCTGTGCCACAGACTGCAGTGGAGGCCGTGTCCATGGGTATATTTATGGCAGAAGGTCTTGATTGGTCAGGGCATCAAACGATATGGTGAGAAGGCAGGTGTATGGGGTTGAGTATGGGGTTAAATTTCATAGTTGTCTCCAGGTGCACAGCCGAAGACCCGGACGGTACAAAGTGTTCTGAAAATTACAGATGGTTACATGTCCTCCAGCCACTGCAACAAAAAATGTCTCCCATGTTTAGACAGTCTCTAATCATATCACTAAAGACAGGTATTCAGACTCTCAGAGTAAAAGAAAGACTTTGAGATTTCCGTTCCATCGCTTACCTTTCAGACGCGCGGGCACTTCAGATAAACCCCGCTCAGTGTCCATGTAGGCGAACTGGCCGTCACCTGTCCAAATAGATTAACCTGCATGAAGTCTGTTCTTTGTAATACTGTAAATTCATTAACATTTATATCTGTAACACATAGTGTATTGTTCACCATACCACGTTCCCGGATTTCATTCAATATTCTGCTCAGCTTCATTAATGGTGGTGTAGTTTCACAAAGGATTCCCACATCACCCTCCGGGCTCCGGTGCCCTTCTCCATCACCAGATCCAGGAGGAGTTTGGAAGCGCCCGCTCGGTTTCCCTTCTCCGCGAGCTCAGTCACGCTCTGTAATGAACAATGGGGAATATATTGAGGAGCGGAGGGATGGGCACAAATCTACCCTGAGCATGGACTGTCCCAGCACTTTCTGCTCGACACAGATCGCTAACAGCCATTGAAGTGTTCATAGCGGGAGAAAGAATTTAAAGAAGAGAGAGGTGTCAGTCCGGGCATTCTGTGTCTCAGATTGCGCAGGAATTATCACTTAGCAATGTTTAAGTGGAGCGGACATAGGGTGAGTGAGCCAGAGATAGTGTGGAGAATTGAGGCTTAGTGTCAGAGACGGTCCAGTGAGGCATTAGCTAGAATTTGGGTAATATTTTAACTCCCGTTTTTACGGTTAGAACAGTGGGAATGCCAGGCAGGATAGTGGAATGTTCTTCCTACAGGGTGTGGCAAGACAAGGAGAAATCCAGTGTCCCTGACAGGTACAACTGGAAGAAGTGCATCCAACTGCAGCTTATTACAGACTGTGCTAAGGAACTGGAGCTGGAGCTGGATGAAACCGGGATCATTCAGTAGGCTGAGAGGTTGACTGACAGGATGTACAGGGATAGAGCTATACACAAGGGGCAGGACTCAGGTAAGTGGGTGACTGTCAAGAGGGAGAAATCAGAATATGTCACTGCAGAGAACCCCTCTATAACAGAACACATTTTCTGTTTCCGGGTATGACCTAGAAGAGAAAAGCCATGTCGATTATACCTCTGGCACAGAGTTTGGTTTTGTGACTCAGAAGGACTGAGAAGAGTGAGCTGCATTAACAAGGGGAATTCTGCGGTTAGGAAAACAGACTGGAGATTCTGTTGACGACAACAAGATTTCTGGATGGTGTGTTGTCAAGCTCGGGGACCTCTCGCATCGAGTCTGAAACTTTCTGAACGGCAGGGTGATTCGCCGGATGACGTAAGAGCAGGA